>NW_012141635.1:4511892-4647930 GCF_000956105.1 Propithecus coquereli
TCGTGGGTCGACAGAATCAACATCGTTAAGATGTCTATACTATCCAAAGTGATCTACAGATTCAACGCAATTCCTTTTAAAATATCAACATCTTTCTTCACAGATGTAGAAAAATTGATTTTACGCTTTGTATGGAACCAGAGAGGACCCCGTATAGCAAAAGAATTCTAGGAAATAAAAACAAAATGGGAAGTATCAACTTACCAGACTTCAAACTTTATTATAAGGCTGTAGTAATCAAAATAGCTTGGTACTGGCACAAATATAGAGCCATTGACCAGTGGAACAGAACTGAGAACGCAGATATAAAATCATCCTCATATAGCCACCTAATCTTTGACAAAGCAGACAAAAACATACACTGGGGAAAAGAATCCTTATTCAATAAATGGTGCTGGGAAAACTGGATAGCCACATGTAGAAGACTGAACCAGGATCCACACCTCTCACCCCTCACAAAAATCAACTCACGTTGGGTAACAGATTTAAACCTAAGGAGTGAAACTATTAGAACTCTAGAGAAAGATGTTGGAAATACTCTTCTAGACATTGGCCTAGGCAAAGAATTTATGAAGAAGACCCCAAAGGCAATCACAACAACAACCAAAATAAATAAATGGGACCTGATCAAATTAAAAAGCTTCTGCACAGCCAAAGAAACTGTCACAAGAGCAAACAGACAACCTACAGAATGGGAGAAAATTTTTGCATGCTACAAATCCGATAAAGGGCTGATAACCAGAATCTACTTAGAACTCGGGAAAATCAACAAGAAAAAATCAAATGACCCTACCAAAAAGTGTGCAAAGGACATGAACAGAAACTTTGCAAAAGAAGACAGAAAAATGGCTCAAAAACATATGAAAAAATGCTCAACATCTCTAATCATCAGGGAAATGAAAATTAAAACCGCAATGAGATATCACTTATCTCCAGTGAGACTGGCCTTTATCAGAAAGTCCCAAAACAATAAATGTTGGCATGGATGTGGGGAGATAGGAACACTCATGCACTGTTGGTGGGACTGCAAACTAGTGCAACCTGTGTGGAAAGCAATATGGAGATACCTTAAAGAGATACAAGTAGAAGTACCATTCGATCCAGCAATCCCATTACTGGGCATCTACCCAAAAGACCAAATGATACTGTATAAGAAAGACACCTGCACCCGAATGTTTATAGCAGTACAATTCACAATTGCAAAGATGTGGAAACAACCCAAGTGTCCATCAATATATGAGTGGATTAATAAAATGTGGTATATGTATAACGTGCAGTACTATTCAGCTTTAAGAAACAATGGTGATATAGCACCTGTTGTATATTCCTGGATAGAGCTGGAATGCATTCTACTAAGTGAGGTATCCCAGGAATGGAAAGACAAGCACCACCTGTACTGACCATCAAATTGATATTAACTGATCAACACATAAATGCATATATAAGAATAACATCTATGGGATGTTGGACAGGGGAGTGGGGGGAGGATGGAGGAGGGGACGGGTATATGCATACGCAAAGAGTGCAATGCGCACCACCCGAACAATGGACATATTTGAAACTCTGACTTGGAGGGGAGCGGGGGCAAGGGCAACATACGTAACCTAAACATCTGTATCCCCATAATATGCTGAAATAAAAATAAATCCTAATCCTGGCCTTTCAGGGTCTCCCTTGGTCATTGCCCTCCTCAGGTGTCCTCACCACCGGCTGCCGCCCACTCGTGGTTTGCTCTTGCAAGTAAACAGCCTTGCTGCTCTCCGCACACAACTTAACCGTGGCCACCTCTGAGAAGTTGCAGGCAGCAGTCCTTCTTCCTAAAATGCCATTTTTCTTCCTCTCTCCCATGTCTGCCTCCCCTCTTAGAAGTCTTTTGAGGACCAGGTGAGCTACTTCTTAGTGTGGGTGGGTGTGTCTTTGCCCCCTTAAATGCAGGTGGATTGAATGGAGGTTACCAAAGCCTTTCTTTCTGGCAGGCTGTGAGATCAATCGTATCCCTTTCAGTAAGTTTGCTTTAGAGGAGCGCAGCCTTTCCCACACTCTCCTCATGATTTTGATTTTTCCCTCCTGCACTGAGCACGGACCTACTAGGCCTACTCTTTTGCTGTCTGAAGGGCTTATTGCACAGCTGAGCTAAGTCTCCTGCTAAACACACGCCATAGAAATACAGCTTACAGAAGATCATGGTACCTTCCAAATAGCGGTTGGATTAAAAAAAAATAGGTTCTATTTTCACATAAGTATGGGAAATCCTTGATTAAGCAGAGTGTAATGGGTTTCTTTCTGGAGAACTTCTTGGAGATTTTAATAATGTACGTTATAGATCTTCAAGAAGGAATATTGTATGATTCATCAGAATTAGAGAGAGCTCTCCTCTCTGGGTCAGGTCCTCCTTTGATTTCCTTTTTATTGCAATGAAATGTAAATTTCAGGGCATCAAGAGCTAGAGGGCTGCCCAAAGGGGTTTGTTTGTCTTTGCATTTCCTGCACAATGCAACGCTGAGTACTACCTAGGTATTACTTGCCTCTGTCTCTGCCAAAGGCTCTCAGAAGTATTCAGGGTCAATAACCATCACAATTCACTCTGTCACTGGGGGAGGAAGACAGAGAGATGTCTTCTGGTGCAGCCGCGTCCCTGCCAGCCCAAAAGGGCAACCCTTCTAAACAGGGAAACGTGGTCTTATCCTTCCAACTTCTTTCCTCAGGACAGAAATTGTAGGCCAATGATGACCACAAAACTCAATATTCTTACCTCGTTTAGGACTCTTAGGGGTAGGTTTCCTCTCCCCTTATTCTTAGTAGAACATTAAAACGAAAATGTAACTACGATATAACAGCGAGAAACGTTTGACAGGGACATTGCAAGAGTTTCCTGCTTTGTCTCTCTGTTGTTGATGTATAAGCTACGTACTGGTTACTCTATGCTGGCTGTTCCAGCTGCCCACTCCCTGTACCCAGGTCTGTGCCAAGAGTGTCCCCCTTGCAGATGTCTCCACTTGCACCTGCTTCTACTCCAACTCCCCATTTGGAGGAGAGAGACTGGCACAATTGCCTCCTGCCCCTCCCTCCTGGGTGTTGTGTTTCCGGAAGAGTCTGGTTCCTCCATGACCCTGTCTCCCATGGGCAGCCCTTCCCCATGGCTCCAGCCCTTACTGGCCACTAGGGCTGTCTCCTCCCCTGCCCTTAGACCAATGCAGCCAGGGCTTCGACCAGCTATTAACCTCTGGGTGCCTCCCCTTCCCGTATGTTTCCCCTCCACTCCTCCCACAGCTCTGTAAGTAGGCCCACCCAGTTGTTAAAGCCTCTGAAACCTTCCGAGTTGGATTCTATGTCTTGCTGAATCCTGACTGATGCAGTATATTTTCAGAAAATGTATACAGGTCCTTACTGTCCCTCACATAAAAAATGTCTGAGAGCAGTCACAGTAGTTGCTATCTACTTCCTACGAAAGGCTGGACTTCAGCTCCAGGGGAGGCTCCCTGGGCCCTCAGGGCAGGGGGCTCCAGTATGCAGTATTTTCCCAACCTTATGTGGCCACAGAATCCCTTTTTGGTGGGGGGCACCTCAGGGGACTAGTATTCCAGAGAACCCATCTCTCAAAGCCCTGGGCCAGAGTACACTGCAGGAGGGACGCGGCACATGTGGTGGTTTGCTGAGAGCAGATATTTAGGAGGCAGATGGGGTGTTCTGGAGCCACCTGGCATGACAGGGGGCTGCAGTATATTTTAGAGAAGCCTCTAAGTGTGCCTCAGTACAAACGTCTCTTGACCTCTGTTCAACAATGTGTAAGCAAATCTTAGCTTGGTCTGAGGGGAACACAACTGTAGCTTTGGAAGCATATCCCAGGAAACTCTTTTCCTATGCCAGGAAGTCTGCCCTGTTGCCTCCCAGTTTTCACAGGGAATAACACTGTCCACTCAGAGGTGAGGGGACATCATTGATCTCTCTGAGCTCAGGGGATGGTCCCGGAGGAAGGTATGGAAATACTACAGCTCCTTTCATAAAATAGCAAACGTACATCGTTTTGGTAACTGTTGGTATGGTAGGTATGCCAGGGTGGGAAATGACTTGGCAAAGAGGTTTTAACATCACTGAATTTGTCCTTCAGAAGGAGAAAAGATGGGAACTCAGTTTGCTCTTTTAGTAATCCCGAAGTCAGAGTGTAATTGTCAGAGGCTGAGTGGCTTTTTCGGAGGTGAGGGATGCAAGCTGCCATGCGTAAGTGGACAAGTAGCAGTGCTGGGTGACAAGAAGATGTTAGGGAGTCCTGTGAGCTCAGTTGAGCCCTCATAACCTGTGGCCAGCTGTCTTTCCCTCCCCTCTTTCTGTAGAGCTGGCTACCTTGTAACTCTCCTGGAGTCCCCCTGTGAAGTCCCCTTGCTGTGACTTGGTGTCTGCTCAGACTCTGCTCTCAGCCACACACTGAACCAGTCACACCCTGCTGGTGCTTGATTCCCTGTCTGGCTTTTGCTCAGCCTCGAATCATGCCTATTGCTGCACCAATCTGTTCTTTTCTTCTCCAGAGGCATAGAATGGAGGAACTTGGTCTGATTTTATTCCTCCTGCAAAGAGAGGACCCCTCCTTGGGCAAGGACGAATGAGTTACTTGGAGGTGAACTGTAGTGTCTTATGGGGCTCTTCTAGGAAACTCCCCCAGGCTGACCAGGCGAGAAGCCCTCAGTATCCTGCAGGACCGGTGGGCATCCTACCTGACTCCTAACGGGGACAGCTGCCTTCTATGTGAATGCTGCTTCCTGTAGTTCAATGGTGTGTAAACAAATCTTCACAGCATGCGTGGCCTCGCAGCTCACATTCTCCACCACGTCCAGCAGGCCCAGCCACCAGAGATGAGGCCTGGCTCATCTTCACACTGGGAGGCAGGATTCCAGGCCTCTGTCGGGATATAATTCATTTTCACTCCATTTCTGGAAGGGCTTGGTAACCCAAAAAGTAGAAAATGGCTGCAAAGCCAGTTTTGTTCTCTGATGCAATCTTTGCCTTCTCAACAAAGACAAAGACTGGGCAGGGAGGAAACCACGGGGCAGGACCTCTGTCTCCTGCAAATATGCCTAATTGTCTTTCAGAACGCTGCTTAGACTGAATCTCCGCTTTGAAGCTGTCCCAGAACTCACTCTAAGGTGATCAACTTGTCCTTGTTTGGGCAAGATTTTCTGGTTTTAGCATTAAAATCCTATGTCCCAGGAAACCCTTCAGTCCCAGGGAAACAGGGACGATTGGTTCCCTTCCCTCATGCCCTCTTCCCTTCTGGGCCAGCACATTTGTTTCATTGTTGTTGTTGTAGAGACAGGATCTTGATATGTTGCCCAGGCTGGTCTTGAATGCCTGGCCTCAAGTGGTCTCCCACTTTGGCCTCCCAGATTGTTGGGATTCCAGGAGTGAGCCACTCTGCCCAGCCACAAACGTCTCTTTAGATACGTACCAGCAATTTGCACGTTTCATTTCTAAAGCGTTTATTTTTCTGGTTGAGTTTCAATTTTTTATATGGACTTATATGATCATTTTAGCATATTAGGGCTATTAAACATTTTGTTTTAAAATTTTAGCAATAGCCCCCTCAGAATTTACATTCTTTTAGTCACTTTTTTTTCTCTTCAGAACTTTAAATTTTAATGGAGCGTAATATACCAATGTTATCTTTTTAGTTTCTGCCTTTGGTTTAATGTAAAAAAAAGGCCTCATCCACCCCTAAAGTATAAAAAAAAATCTATGGCTAAGTATGAATTCCCTTCTTTGTATTTTAATTTTTAATCCATCTGAAATTCATCTAGCATAAGAAATTATACAGTAAGGAACCAAATTTACTTTTTTTCCCCCAGAAGGCCAGCTAATTGTTACAACATCTTTTTCCCTTTAATTAGAAATGCCAGCTTTAGCATATATATGGAGTGTTCCCATTATTGCTATTCTCTAAAATATTCTGCAGTTTTGGTTTTTTTTTTTCCCGTAGCAGTGAAATTTAGAGTGGTCTAATCCCTCAGGTGTAGGTTTCATTCCTTGTTTCTTTCTATGACATTGATCTATTTGTATCTGTTTTTTTTTTTCCTGCAGTGGCCAGTGAATATGGTCTGAACAATACGTATTAGTTGAAATTTATTGAGGTTTTTTTCCGTAGTGTAATATGATTTAATTGTTGTAAATGTTGACAAAAAGATACCATCTCTATATAGTATAGACCTCTGTCTTTTCTCTCTCCTATCGGTAATTTCTATTACTTTTAAGTGTGTGTTTGAACTTTTTTAAGAGAGAGATTGAGGTTTGGGACTTGGTTTGTTGGGGAAGGAGGCCCCTTTGACTTTTAGATTAAGTAATTGTTTTTTACTAGAGAGTTCTGCACAGGGATTTGGCGTCGAGTTTTCAGCTAATAATAACATGCTCCTTTGCTCTTTTTACTACTGTTTTTCCCTTTCAAGCATCCTGAGTTCTTTTATGTTAGGTGTTTCTCCTTTACATAAAGTGTGGTTGAGTTTAATTTTTGATTCAGTATGAGGTTTTCCTTCCACCCCCATTGATGGCTTTATTCTTTATGTGTGGTTGTTATATTGGTTGTGTTTTTTTTTTTTTTTTATTTCAGCATATTATGGGGTACAGATGTTTAGGTTACGTGTGTTGCCCTTGGTTCCCCTCCCCCCAAGTCCGTGTTTCAAATATGTCCATCCTTCGGGTAGTGCGCATTGCACTCCTTGTGTATACAAATACCCGTCCCCTCCTCCCTCCTCTCCCCTCCTCCCTCCGCCCTCCCCCTTCCCCAGCATCCAATAGATGTTGTCCTGATATGTGCTTTTATGTGTTGATTAGTTAATACCAATTTGATGGTGAGTACAAATGGAACCCGTTCTTTTGCTCTTGTGGTGCCCCACTTTGGATAATGGGCTCAAGTTTAATCCAGGAAAATGTAAGTGGTGCTAGATCACTGTCATTTCTTATAATTGAGTAATATTCCATTGTAAACAAATACCAAATTTTGATAATCCACTCATGGATTGACGGGCACTTGGGTTGTTTCCACATTCTTGCAATAGTGAATTGTGCTGCCATAAACATTTGGGTGCAGATGTCCTTATCGTAGAATGTTTTGTGCTCCTTTGGGTAGATGCCTAATAGTGCTATTGCTGGATCGAATGGTATTTCTATTTTTAGCTCTCTGAGGTATCTCCAAATTCTTTTCCACAGAGGTTGTACTAATTTGCAGTCCCACCAGCAGTGTAGAAGAGTTCCTGTCTCTCCACATCCTCGCCAACATTTGTTGTTTTGTGTTTTTTTGATAGAGGCCAATCTCACTGGGGTTAGGTGATACCTCATTGTGGTTTTGATTTGCATTTCTCTAATGATTAGAGATGTTGAGCATTTTTTTATATGTTTGCTGGCCATTATTCTGTCTTCTTTTGAAAAGTTTCTGTTCATTTCTCTGGTTGTGTTTGTTTTTACCTGATTTACATGGGTGGTAGATTGCATTACTCATTCTCAAATACTCATCCACTCCACTGCTTAGCTGTACTTTATAGTGGGCAGAGCGCACTTTCTTCTCCTGCCCTCTTGACTTTGGGCTTTGCCATGGGATTGCTTTGACCAATGCAGCATGGGTGGAAGGGACAGCAGCCAGTTTTGAGCAGAGGCTTTAAGAAGCACTGTGCATTTGGTTTGTCCCTTGAGCTCTGTCCCCCGGCATAAGAAGCCCCAGATGGTGGCTGTCCCTTAAGCTTGGGACACTGCACAGAAGACAGAAGGAGCCTTGCAGAGCTGCAACCCACCTGGAGACCTGCATGCAAGAGAAACATGCTTATTGTGGTAAGTCATTGAGATTTGGGGTTGTTTGTTACCATGGTTACCGTGTTTCTCTTTCTTTTTTGCATTCATTCTTTAAAACTATTTTCTTCCTCCCTTCCCTTCAACCACTCACCAGCAAAAGGCTATTGAGCAGGCCAGAGTGAAATAGGCCAGCCACATGGGAGATCAGGGCCTGTGTGCAAGGTGGGGACAGGGGCTGTGTAGGGCTGAAAGATTGTCTGTGTCCGGGAACTTGAGAAGTATGGTGTGATAATGGGAGTCAGGTATCTTACCATTGCATAGACGGCAATGGAGACAACTAGAATTGGGGTTGCCAGATTTAGCAAACAAAAATATAAGACACTATTTGGGACACATTTATATTAAAACAAATTATTATTTATCTGAAATTCTGATTTAACTGGGCATCCTGTATTTTATTGGTAATGTTTGACAAAGTAAGTCCTGTAGTGATGGATTAGAATTGCAGGTACTAGCATGTACTCATACATTTTAATATATATGTATGTATGTATAAATAAATATAGATGTAAATGTGGTGTGTGCATGTGTGCTGTGTACATACATATATTTTTTTACCTCAGTTTACTCAAAGGGCTTGGGGACAATGACACTCTAGTAGCTATTAGCACATTTAGTATCCAGGCCTTGGTTTCTAAAAATTCCCAGGAACCCTGGTTCCTTTACCAGGCCTGGGGGCAGGGAAAGGACAAGATGAGCTGGAGAAATAAACCAAGCACAGAAAGACAAATCTCAGATGTTGTGGGATGTTAGCTCCTATGTAGGAGCTAAATATTAAAACAATTGATTCATGGAGACAGAGAGTAGAATGATGGTTACCAGAAGCTGGGAAGGGTAGCGGGAATGGAGGGATAAAGTGGGCATGATTAATGGGTCCAAAAATATAGTTAGGTAGTTAGATAGAATGAACAATACTTGATAGCATAACAAAGTGACTATAGTCCACAATAAACTATGGTATACTTTAAAATAACTAAAAGAGTGGAATTGGAATGTTCTTAACACAAGAAATGATAAGTGCTTGAGGTGATGGATACCTATATTATCGTGATTTGATTATTATACATTGTATGCCTGTATCAAAACATTACATGTACCCTGTAAATATATAGAACTATTATGTATCCATAATAATTAAAATTTAAAAATTTAAAAAACAAGATGGGCCTGGAGCACCATGTTCTGCCAGGATGTAAGGAAATGCCCAAGAAATGATGGCAAGCACAGAAGCTGGCTTGAAGTGGCTCCTGCTGGCCAGCCCTGGGGCCATTTGAGCATCAAATTAAATAAAAAAAGTAACTGATTGTGATCCATTCAATAAAATAGAAATCTCTAAGTCCATGCTGACATAAATAACTAAACGAATACACAAATTGGGAGAAGAGATAGGTCTTCCTTACAGTAGAGAGAATGTTCATAATAGAAAATCACTACATGGTGATTTTCATAGCAATAATGAACACAGTCAAGAAACACCAATGGGTGCTAAAATTAGCATGTGATAGTGTACCGAGGAAGCCAATTTTACGTAGTTTTGAAGCATCTCTCTGAAAAATATTTATTAATCACAAAAGAGAAAGGTATTTTTGTTATGGAGAAACCTCTTCAACAAAGTCATCAGTTAACAAACCACTAGTAACCGCACAAATGGGTATTGTGTGCCATGCACTAGGGTGCAATAAGGACATGTTATCTATGATATTCAAGAAAAATGCAAAACTTCACTCCAATCATGAGAAAATATTGGGCAAATGCAAATTGAGAGACATTTTACAAAATGAATAATCTATGATCTTTAAAAAATGTCAAGATCATTAAAGTTAAGAAAATACAGTAATTGTTCCAGATCAAAAGGAACTGGAGACTCAGGATGATTGGAAGGGGGTGGGTTCTGGATTTGATCTTTTGCTATAAAGTGTTATTGCCCCACGAGGTCATATTTCCTGCTGCACAGAAGAGAGCCAATGCACTGGAACAGCAGTGGTTGCAAAAGAGAAAGAGTTTAATATCGAGGGGTGCTAAGCGAGCAGATGGGAGAAATTTCTCAAATCTGCCTTCCCAAGAATTAGAATACCAGGGTTTTTAATGATGGTTTGATGCGCAGGTGGCTAGGGAATTAGTATTGCTGATTGGCTGTGGGAGTGAAATCATAGGGGTGTTTAAATTGTCTTCTTGCACTGAGTCAGTTCCTGGGTCGGGGTTGCAAGACCAGTTGAGTCAGTTCCTTGGTATAGGTCACTGTTCTGGTTGGGTCAGTTGGTCCACTGGAACACAGGGTCTGGAATATGTCACAAAGACCAGCCTTAGGTCTCACAAGGGTGATGTTATCTATGGGAGCAATTAAGAAAGCTAAGACTCTTTATGACCATCAGCTACCTGACTCCAGAGTAGCAAGTAATTATAGGAAAGTAAGCTAGGGAACAATGGCTGTCTTTTTTTTTTTTTAATTTTTTTTTGACTATGCCTATACTTTTGCAGAGTTCAGGCTCCTACACAGTTCCTACCTTGTGGCCCTTTATTATTAATAATTTTATAAAAGGTGGTTTCAAAAGGACATTATTGAGAAAATTGTAAAACTTCCTTGGGATGTCTGGAAAAGGGTATAAGAGTTCTCTATATTATTCTTACAACTTTTCTATTGTAAAGGAAAATAAAAGTCTCAGGACTCCCCCCACCCCCAACTTCTTATGTAAAAGGAAAGGTCAAAGAATAATGGCCGAAAAACATATGAAAAAATGCTCAACATCTCTAATCATCAGGGAAATGCAAATCAAAACCACAATGAGATATCACCTATCTCCAGTGAGACTGGCCTTTATCAAAAAGTCCCAAAACAATAAATGTTGACGTGGATGCGGAGAGATAGGAACACTCATACACTGCTGGTGGGACTGCAAATTAGTACAACCTCTGTGGAAAGCAATATGGAGACACCTTAAAGAGATACAGGTAGAACTACCATTTGCTCCAGCAATCCCATTATTGGGCGTCTACCCAAAAGAACAAAAGTCGCTCTATGAAAAAGACACCTGCACTCGAATGTTCATAGCAGCACAATTCACAATTGCAAAGATGTGGAAACAACCCAAATGTCCATCAATACATGAATGGATTAATAAACTGTGGTATATGTATACCATGGAGTACTATTGAGCTTTAAGAAACAATGGTGATAGAGCACCTCTTGTATTCTCCTGGAAAGCGCTGGAACACATTCTACTAAGTGAGGTATCCCAAGAATGGAAAAACAAGCACCACATGTACTCACCATCAAATTGGTATTAGCTGATCAACACTTAAGTGCACATATAAGAATAACATTTATTGGATGTTGGGCAGGGGAAGGGGAGAGGGGGGAGGAGGGGACGGGCATATGTACAAACAATGAGTGCGATGTGCACCTCCTGGGGAATGGACACACTTGAAGCTTGGAATTGGGGGGGGCAAGGTCATCATACATAACCTAATCATCTGTACCCCCATAATATGCTGAAATAAAAAAAAAAGGGAAGGTCAGGCTGAGTCACATAACACCCCCTTCCAAATGAATAGCTGTTAGTAACAGCATGCAGATCCCCATGGAAAGGTAAAAGGCCTCAGGCATCTACAAGGACTGCCCCCACAGATCATTCAAAAGGAAGTTCTTTGCTGGCCTCCCATAAACAAGGACATGCAAATTGTAACTTCCGGTCTGCGGCTAAGTCTAGGTCCTAAAACTAAAGTTTGTTCTATTCCATACTAATAAATGTTGATTACAAGTTTATCTTCCAAGGTGCAGAACAGAGACAAGGCAAGATCAAACATTCTTCCATCTACCCAGGAGCATCCACATAATTGATGCTTCCTTCACTCCCTTTTCTCTTTTAATATTCACCTTATTTTATGTCAAATTTAGATTTCCTGGGCCTCACAAGAATGTAACCATTTACCTCACCCTCTTCCTTTTATTAATTTATTTTTTTTCCCTGTAAGTGTTTCCTTTTAAATCTGAAGTCCCCAGAGTCCCATTTGGAAAAGCAATCACAGATGCATCTGTGGCTTGTGTTTTTCCAGAGCATGTCCTCAAACTTTGACTTAATAAACCTCCATTGATTAAGACCTTTGCCTCAGTCACTTATTTTGTCCTGTCACTATACACCAGATACTCATTAAAAATAAAAAACATTTTAAAAGCTGACTTCTTAAATGTCTATTTTATTTCTGGTTTTCTACTTTTTTAGCTCCCTTGATATTTGTTCTCCCTGTTACTTTCAAAGGCATATATACTCTTACAAGTTGTTTCTTTTTCTAAATAATATGAACTTATATTTCTCCATTTATTACTTTAGAATCAAAGCAGTAGTGATGGACTTTGGGAGATAAAATATGGAAATCAGCACAGTTACCCTTCCTTCTACTTCCACCTCCTTCCACTCCTTTGAAGATGCTCTGAGAATTTCCTCCTGTGTTGTGTAGGTTTTTAAAGAATTATAACATTTATATATTATTTTAGAATCATAATAACTCCAGTTTCTTAGATTTAGCAACGTCTTTAACTGGTTTGAGTATTCTATTTCTTTCAACTGTTAGACTTACTTTTTGGTAGTTTTTAGGGAGGGTAGGTAGGGAAATTTAAATTTTTCCCCTGCAGGTTTGATAATTTGAATCTATAAAACAAACTGATAATAGGTTAACAGGAACAAAAGGCATACACATTTATTAATGTGCACATGGGCACAGGAGTCAAACAAAATATGAACACTCAAAGAAAGGGCCAGATGGTTGATGCTTTTATACCATCTTGAGGTGACAGAAAGAAATGGGCTTGGAGCCTGGCAAGTCAGGTTAGGGGAGGGAGAAAGGAAGAAAGGAATGGGGCAAAGGCGATGTTGTTATGCAGATAAAGCCTCCCAGGTAGCAGCTCTCAGAAAGACTAGGTGGTAGCCTGTGGCCAGTTACTGTATCAGACCTTTCAAGGTGTCAAACTGTCAGTTAATCCTTGCTAGACCCAGACAAGGGGAGGCCTCAGAGCAAACCTGTTTGCATCCATTGTTTATTTCACTTTATTTCCTCTGCAGATGCAAATCTCCCCCACCAGAGAGCCACTTTTCAGGGCTATTCTGTCTGGAGTTTCTCTGAATAACCATTCCAAAATATTCCAATGAAGTATATTTTGGGATGAAATATTTTTGGTTTGCTTTAGGTTGCTGGGGCTCAGAAAACAGTACACAGGAATGAAGGCCTCAAAAGCAAAAGTTTTTCTCTGACTTTCTGCCCTCCTGTGTCTCAGTCCCATTCTTCCCGGAGGTTAAAACATGGAAACTGGATTCCCTCTTCTCCAAGGTGGGTCATAGAAACCAGAACCCCTTCCCACTACTCCCAAAGCCATTCATAAAACCTAAAATTATTCTATGTAAAAACTGGCTATAAAGTAATTATCTGACCTACCTTGTTTGACTGTAAGACCCCCATTCCAGAGAGGGCCCTGCCCCACCCCAGAAGGAAGAGATGCAAGCTCAGGGAGACCAAGCAGAATCTAGACAGAGGCCTTACTGAGTCCCCCATTCGGCCTGTTAGCATTAGGTCACACATATCCTTTTTGTCCAATCATATTTCTACATGGCTTGTCCATACTTTGTTGAACCTAAGCATTAAACTGGACAATTTCGCCTGTATCTTTGAGTTTTCGTTCTGAATGCTCCTGTGTATACATGTTAAAATAAATTTGTATTCTTTTCCTCCTATTAACCAATCCTTATGTCAGTGATTTTTCAGTGAACCTTTATGGGGACAGCGACCTTTGTTCCCTACAGTTTGGCAAACCCCTGGGGGGCCATGGGCCTTTGATCTCTACAAGGTGCTTGGGTGATAACACTCCCTGTGATCCTTTTCTCTCTGCTAGCACAGCCGTCATTTGGCTAATGTCCGTGTTTAGATCACTTCCTGGTGCACTGCAGACCTTGCTCCACTACTTTTTGCCATCCCTTGTTTGTCAAGGGAAGTCTAAGGCTTATCTAATTTTTTTAATGTTAATAACTGATTGCTTCTGCCTGAATGCTTACTGTATACTTTCTTCATATTTGAAATTCAACAACTTGCCCAAATCTCATTTTCTGTGAGATGATGATGATGATGATGATGACGATGATGATTTTTGCTGATGTAGAGTGAGCCCTCTGAGCTCTAGATAACAGCAAATCTTCCTTCTTTTGACCTAAAGAAAAAAATGAAGGCAAAGTTAATACAGAGAGTTTATTTGGGCCAAGACTGAGGACTGCAACCCAGGACATACCCAGGTTGTTTTGGGGAGGGCACCGCCCCCCCTCAATGGCCTTCATTATGAGCAGGTTTTTAAAGGCAAAAGAGGACAAGGAGTGGGGCTGATACAAAGTTTTTTGATAGGAATTCTCACTGGTTTACAGACATAACACTGGTTAGTAATTGGCCGCACACTGTTAAACTAAAGGGTATGAGTTATGGTGCCCAGAGAATGGCATTTTATGGCTACTTTGCATCAAGTAGGCTGGAGCCCAGGTAGCAAGTGGCCTCAGGAGGTAATTATTGAGCTCCGGGGGGAGTGAGACTTAGACTGCTGTCACATTTCAGTGTCTCCCTGGGGCTGACTATTAAAGGGGGCTCGCATTCCTCAGATTAAAAGTTTTCTTTCTCATTTCATTTCACAAAGATTTTCCTCTATCATGAATTTTAGTGTTGTTTGTTACTTTTTAAATTTCCTTCAGGCATAACAGTTATTTATATAGTATTAGATCTCCATTATTGATTGGCACATCAATCATACATCCAATTGGTTTCATCTTTTTAATTCTTTTCCCATTTGTTCTGGGTGATTTTTACAAACCTATGCTCTATGCCATCCTAATTCTATAGATTTAATTCTGCTTCTAATATCGTCTTAAATTCTATGGTATTATTTGTCTCAAATACTCTTTACTTAGCTCTTCTAATTCCCTTTTCATTCCAGTGTATTTTATTCTATCATTTTTCATGTCATTTCTTTGATTATTGTGGGAACACCAATTAGCTATTGTCTAAAAACTTCTTGGTTTCTTAGACTAAATAATGATCTATTCTTGTGATACTTCACTTAGAAGAACAGCTCCAGCTCCATCCAGGATAATATAAGAGGTGCTAATTCACCATTGTTTTTTTGGCTGAGTAGTACTCCATGGTATGCATATACCACATTTGATTAATTCACTCATGTATTGATGGGCACTTGGGTTGTTTCCACAATTTTGCAATTGTAAATTGAGCTGCTATGAACATCCGAGTACAAATGTCTTTATTATAGAATGTCTTTTTTTCCTTTGGGATTGCTGGATCAAATTGTTGTTCTACTTTTTGTTCTTTGAGATATTTCCGTATTAATTTCCACAGAGGTTGTACTAATTTGCAGTCCCACCAGCAGTGTATGAGTATTCTTATGTCTGTACTCAGCATTCAATTGGTAGTAACTGACCAACGCTTGTGTGCACATATAGAAGTAACATTCATTGGGTGTTGGGCAGGTGAGAAGGGGGAGGAATGGATGGGTAAATTCACACCTAATGGGTGCGGTGCACGCTGTCTGGGGAATGGGCATGCTTATAGCTCTGACTCAGGTGGTGCAGAGGCAATCTATATAACCAAAGTGTTTGTACCCACATAATATTTTGAAATAAAAAACAAATAAAATAAAATTTCTGAGCATACTGGAAAAAAAAATAATGTTAAACTGTTCCTAATTCATTATTCACTATTTTCTGCTTCTTGTTTTTGCTGTTGTTACAGAATTATTGTTTAGGTATCATGTTGATTGTCTTTGAATAGGGACATTTCTATCCTAGCCATCTATGCATTCTGAACATGTAGTTTGTAGTGTTTCACCGTACTCTTTACTTAGCAATTGTTTGGATCCTCCACATCCATCTTGACCTGGAGGCCTGGATGGTCAGTGTCTATGTTTCTGGTTTAGCCATGGAGTTGCCTGAGGAGGGTGCAGACGAAGGAGAGGGGTGTGCGGAGCTGCAGCCAAGAAACTGGTCTTTCCAATAACGAAATCTTCTTTTTATCCTTCAGTAAATTTTTTTTTGTTTTTGTTTTTGGAATAATTAGCATCTAAGCAGGAAAGAAAAACCATTTGAATATCTTGAACAGAGGAAACTGACCGCTGGGAATTGGTTATGTGGATGGTGAGCAAGTTGAGGAGGCCATCAGGGGCCAGTGTGACAGCTCAGACTGACCAGCAGTGGAAATCCCCTCATCCTAGGCGAGAGGGTGGGGCAAGAGACAACATTACTGGTGCCTGGAGGTGTCAGCCCTTTGTACTAAGACCAGAGCAGAGGAAGAGTGAGGGATTGATCTGAGGGTAACAGGTCAAGCCTGGCAAGGGTTTCTCCCCCCATAGATGTTCTGCAGATGTATAGATTTTTTGCTAACTTATTTCCCAAACTATATATACCCTCCCATGCACATATATGCATATATAGTGTGAGTGAGATCTGCTTTTTATATTATATTTTATAGTTTGTTTGGGAATGCTACAGACTTTAATACATTTACTTTATAATAGTCATCTTTTTGGATTTTCAAATAGTCCTAAGTGCTTTCAGTTTCAGTTGATTCCTTTGGATCAAATCAGCCAGGCTGTATTTCCTCTCTTTGTGCTTCCTGGAGCCAATGCTGTGAACTTTGCTGCTCCTGGGAAGTCTTAAGTTCCCACAGTCACAGAAGAATACTATGTCTGGTGCCCCGGTTGTACCTGGATTCTAAAGAGACCTGGTCAGTGCCCTCGGGATCAAGGAGGCACATGCCTCCCCAGTCTGACGGTCACATGGATTGAGTACTTGTGGCACCATCTCTTTTGTGGGAAGAACTGTTTTGCTTTGCTTCTAACCCAGGAGCTCTGCTCCAGTAAAACGGTCTATCCTTCTCCCCAGAATACCCAATTCTGTAGTAGTTATGGGGTTTACCCCAGTATTTTTTCCTGCTCATATCCATTCCTAGTATTTAGCCTTATATAATTTCCAGAACAGGTCTGCAAACATATGTCACACATGCAACCGCTATTTCTTACTTCTTACTCAGGGCTGACATCATTAATTGATTAAATTTATTTATTTAGTTGATTATTTCATTAATTGATTGATTTAGTTGATTAAATAATTCTGATTCATTGATTGTGTTCATTTTTTCTTATGAATATGACCTTAGAACACTTCTTAAAATTATGCTAGAAGGCACTGCCAGTAGCATGTGAAAAGACCATATATTTGCCATCTGGACTTTGTAGCAAAGTCTAAACTTCAGATCAAGCTTAGCAGGCAATGGTTTGTTACAAGGCAATGAACTTGGGAAGTCGCTCCAAGGGCGAGACACTGACTGATTCTGCTTTTGCCATTTTTTCCCTTCAGAAGAAATCTCACCAGGAAGCTTTGAACAGTAACAACAACACTGATAAGAAGACATAAAGAGAGAGAAGCAAATAGAGAGTGACTTTCAGAGGTCCATTGGATGCTGATTTATATTGGGTCCCTTGGAAACAGAGTCTGAGATGGAGAGTTGCATGCAGATGGTTTACTGGGGAGTGCTCCTGAGATGCATCTATACAGAAGTGAGGAGGGCAGCGATGGGTAAAGGAGGGGCTGACCTGTGACGCATTTGCAACTGAGGCCTCAGCTGATTTTCCGTGGAACTCTGGAGGGGAATTTCTGGGATGGGGCAGAGGGCTCTTCAGAATTGTCCCAAATTGAAGCAACGGCTAAACCTTTATGCCCTTACATCAGCTATTCATAGGATTTGGTGTGTCGCCTGATGGGCGGGAGAGTAACCTTGGACAAGGTAGTTCCCAGTGGGATATTGCGTCACAAACTTTCCATGCTGTTTTTTTTTTTAAATCTCAAAGATACTCTAATGTATCTTCTGGCCCATGTTGCGGCGCCGATTGTACTTGCATAATGATAATTTTAAAAAGGTATAAGATACAACACTTTGACTTTTGTGTTTGAAGGGATGTTCTAATATGCTCCAGTTTGTTTGATCCCTAAAAACTTCATTGACACAAAGGCTTATTTTCCACCTTTGGAGCTCATGTCTCTTACCACCATACTCTGAAGCATTTGCCACTTTTTGCAAATCCAATCTGATTAACAAGATGTCATTGATATTGTGGACAATATGATAGAATATGATATTGATATCATATGATAGAATATGATATTCTATGAAATGTCCAAATCATCCAAGTCCCTTTGGACCATATTATGACAGAGGTCTGGAGGGGAGTTAACAGAGTTAATGAAGCCCTTGGGGAAGATTATAACCATATACTGTTAACCATCCCATGTGAATGTGAACAGCTTTCTGATCCTTCTTTCTGATAGGAATGGAAATGAAAAGTTACCCAACTCGATAGTTGTGGTTATGGTGAAGTTTGTTGTCTTAGTCTGTTTTGTGTGGTTGTAACAGTATACGACAGAGTGGGTAATTTATAAAGAATAGAACTTTATTTTCTCACAGTTCTGGAGGCTGCGAAGTCAAAGCATTGTCAGGATCAATTGTCCTGTGAAGTCTGTTCTCTGCTTCTGAGATGGTGCCTTATTGCTGCATCCTCCGGAGGGAAGGGATGCTGCATCCTCACAAGGCAGACAGGCGAGGTGGCCAAACGGGGTGTGAGGCCTGTTTTGTGAGGACCTAATCCCATTCACCAGGGAGGTGCCCCCATGGCCTAATTACCCCTTAAAGGCCCCATCTCTTAAATACCCTCAGGTTGGCAACACCTGAATTTTGGAGGCGCTATATTCAAGCCATTTTTCCTAGCAAAGATACCACATCTGGCCCAGCAGCTGCTTAACCACACTGAGACTTCTACTGGGTTAAGACTGTGCCAGTTGGTGTGCTGAAGCAGGTCTATGCTGGCCTGTGAGAGCCAACTGTCAAATTTTCAGGAGCCTTGTGAACTGGTTGTTAAACCTATGGTGGGAGCATTATACCCTGGAAATTGGCAAATGCTACATAACAAACCTCCCCTAAGCCCTGGAGAACCTGTTGTTAAATGTTTACCAGCACACCAATGGTGGTAGTCCACTGTCATCCCACCACGATCAAGAGAATTTTTGTAGGGGCTACAGTGGCGAATTAAAAGGGGATATCATGGCCATCACCAGCCTTGCATTCTTTAAAATTTTGATGATGGTGCCAAATTTTGCCAATTCCTCTGGGATATGGTATTGTTTTATATTTACTGTCTTGGGCACTGGGCAGTAGGGACATTTCAGAAGCTTCCACTTGGCTTTCCCCACTACGGTAGCTCTTACTCCACAGAGCAAGAACCTGATGTAACAATTCTGTCTTTTATCACGTGTGGTCCATTACAATGATATATCTGGAAATAGGAAAATGATTACTGGATGGATGCACCAGACCCAGTGGACCCATAGTGGGGTGGACCTGGGTCATTACCTGCCTTTCTATTACCCTATTATAATGGGGACACAATGGGGCTTTGGGTCCCTGGTGTCAAAGTCAATTCAGACCCCGGGTCCAATAATCTTTATAAGTTTTGAGTTCAGTAAAGGGAAACCATCACTGGATGGACCCATGGACCCAGTGGAGCCATAGTAAGCAGGATGCAGGTCATGACTAACTTCCATACTCCCCTATTCTGATGATGGGACATGATAGTACTTTGGGTCCCTGGGAATCAAAGTCAACTTATCCTTAGATCCTTGTGCCTTTTGTTGTTCCTATTTTTCCACTGGACAGTTATCCAAGTAAATGACTGCAGATCACTTTGGAGAGAAACTGGCAGAATTACTGCTGAATGTGATTTCTGTGGTATGCAAAGTCTTTTGTCATGGGAACCTGGCTTCTCCTTCAGTCATTCTAGAACTGAAAGCTGGCTCAGGTCTGGAAGCTTGTTAAACTATCATGACTTTTTATTCAGGCAGCTGTCTGCAGACTCTTGATCATCCATTCTTGGTTTCTTTAGGTTGGATAATTTGTGTAATGCCCTTGATGGCTGTCCCTCAGTCTTGCCCAGGGAGACCACATTCTTTTTACCATCTCTAGAGCTCTCTGAAGGTCCCTGGCTGCCATTTGGATCTAACTTTTCATTGTGATAATTTTGCCCACCTTCCTTTTGATGGAGAGGTGCTGCCACCAGGCCTCTGCTATTTCAATATTTCCATCGCTTTGGACGAGCCCAGTTCTGCAGTGGGGGTTCTTACTCTCAGCCTTGGCCTACAAAGGACAGCCACTATGAAACTTCTCAGCAATGCCAGTGCCCCTCTTATGAATGTCTTCCTTACCCCTTTTGTAAAAGAGTGTATTCCGGGCCCTCCTGTAGCACATTTCTGGCTGGCAGGGACTTACCTTGTGTGTCTTCTCTTGGCAAAACCATTTCTGTGAGCCTCGTATTCCCTTTCCAGACCATTTGCCATATCAGTTTTGGCATTTCTAATTCACTGGGCCATTAAGATGGGCCATCCATATTTTCTAAGTGTCTAAGAGCCACTCTAGCAGTGTTTTAATACTGTCCCTGGGGTATTTGTCCAGACTTGTATATCATGGGAAAGTGTTCCACACTGAATAACTCTCCTTTGTCCAGCTTTATGTCCCATGGCCCTGCCTCTCAGTATCAATTCCCATGCACACTTTCCTAACTCCTGCCGGCACATATTGGCTAGAGCTTGCAGCTCCTTTGGGGTATAGTCCCTGTGCTCTTAGCAGACTCTGTACAACCCCAGTGAAGGTGAGATGAAATTAACCTTGGTATTTGTCTATTTCTTAGAGGCAGTGGTGGCAAGCACTATCTTTGAAGGTGTGGCATCAATTGGGGTCCAATCAAGAGACAGAAAACACTCCGGTAATTTGAACAGAAAAATCTTAATCCAAAGAAGTATTAAGTAGTAAAATGTATTTAACTATAAAAAAGGGTAAAAGAGGACTCGAAGGAATACAAATATAGCACATATGGAAAGCAGCTCCTACTGCTAGGGCTGAGGGAGAGTGAATAAGGAAGGGACTAAGAATTTAGGAGCGATATCTCCTCCATCCTCTTTGCTTGAGGGTGAGATCCAGACCTCCTTGGAGAGGATGCGGTTGCCCTGGGAACACACTATGTGTTGGTGGTGAAGAAACTTATCGGAAGGCACAGATGGAGCTAGTCTGCAGGAAGCAGCCCACTGGGTGGTGGAGAAAATTGCCGGAAGGTGTAGGGAGGCTGGAACTGGTCCACAAAAGCTGGTAAGGTGAGTATTAAAGGTCTCCTGCATGCTGATCTGCTGGTAGCCAGGACAAAAAAAAAAAAAAAAATGACACAATGGAACCAGTAAGAAAAGCTCCTTCCTCTGGCTATGGCCTTGCAGTGTCATCCTGGTGTCCTTTATTAATAAAGATATCACAATGTGGGACAAGACAGGAATGGCTATAAAGTCTAGCTCTAGGGTCACAAGACAGAGCAAAGGAGGATAGATCAGAGCTGAGAGGCAATGCACTGATGACTGGCACAAGCATTGTGGTAATTTGCAAAATATGGCACCATTCCTTGTGTACTTCGTTGTCATTGCCCCCATCAGAGTCTGTTTCTCTACCCCATTGAAACTGAGCTGATCCTATAACTTGCTTTGACTGATAGAGGAGAGCTAGAAGTGACGTGAGATTTGCCAACTGAGGCCTCAAAAAATCATGCAACTTTTATTTTCTCCCTCTTGGAACCCAATGGCCATGCCATGAGCTTTGCCATGTGGAGACCACATGGAGGAAAACAAAGATGTCCTGGGCAGCAGCCTCAGCCAGCTGCCAGATGTGTGAGGAGGCCTGTGAGTACAAGCCAAGCCCAGCCAATGACCAGCTGACTGCAAGCTCAGGAGAGAACCCTGCCAACAGCACATGGGGTGCAGACAAACCACTCCAGCTCAGCCCAGCCACACATGCTAACCCATGGGAATTGTGAGCAAATAGATATTTGTTGTTTTAAGCCATCAAGTCTTGGGGTGATTTGTTACACAAAAGTTACAAATGATAGTGTGGAAAAGAGTTAACATGGCAGGCCTGGCCATTATTCTTTGATAGCCCTGTTTATAAGGTTGGCCCTTGACTAGCATTTGGAAACTTGGGTTTTGGGAAGGTTCCTACCATTCTGGAATGAATAAAGTGGCTCACTGTGCCAAAACTGTACAAACAATATGTTTTATGCTGAAGCAACATGGCTTCTTTCTGGGAGTCTGGAATTTTGGTATGAGCCAGGTAGAGGCTGCCTGTGTGACCAATCTCCAATTAAAACCCTGGGCACTGAGTCTCTGGTGAGCTTCCCTGCTTGGCAAGATTTCCCACATTTTGTCACACTTGTTGCTGGAAGAATTAGGCATGTCCTGTGTGACTTCTTTCGGAAAGGATCCTTGGAAGCTTGCGCCTGGTTTCCCCAGGATTTCACTCCATGTACATTTTCCCTTTGCTGATTTCGCTTTGTATCCTTTTGTTGTAATAAATCACAGCTTCGAGTATGACTGTACTCTGAGTCTTGTGAGTACTCCTAGTGAAAAATCAAACTTGGGGACCTCTGACCCACTAAAACAGATACCTGCTTCAGGTGAAGCCTCTGAATGATCTTCAGGCAAGTTGCAGGGCACCATTCTAACAAAGGGGAGTGGGCCTCTTCTGCAAGCCCAGGGGGCCCAGGGAAATCTGGGAACTAGGAATTCTCAACTGCACTATTCAGATATCTTCATTCCAGGTCTCAGTGTCCTGTGATTTCCCTATTAGGGCCTTGATCTCAGAGTCGAAAACTTTCCAATGCTGAGATTATCAAATTTCTCTGAAGCTCTGCTAATCTAGCAATCACCTAAGGAGCCTGTTCATTCTCTCTGTCTGTCCACTGGCTACCTAAGACCAGCATTTCCTTAAATGTTGCCTAGAAGGCCCTCTGGCTTCCATAAGTTTGCTTGAATTATTGAATAATCATTCTGTGCTAGTCATAATCTCTCTTCAATAAATCAATGGCCCTCAGGAGCAGCAACTCAATTCTTATCAAATCCCTTACATAAAGGGCCAGGGATATTGCTCCAGCCGGTGCATCCGCTTCCACCAGTGAACACGGGGACAGCTGCAGCACTGCGGCGTGCCAGGCCTGTCTCTGCTCCACCTACCACCCAGTGGGTCCTCATTCTCATCCAGCTGGTGAGCAATCCAGCTCCAAGATCCCTGCCACTTACTCCTAGTACTACTACAATTTAATTGTACACGTGTAACACTGTTTAGAGCTTAGCATGTGATTAGACATAAAGGATCTCCTTTATTTCTGAAACTGCCCTGAAGGTAGGCATCAGAGTTGCTGTTCTCCTCCTTCTCAAATGAGGAAATGCAGCCTCAGAGGAGTGACTAGCCCAAAGTCAGGATTCTACTAAGTTGCAGAGTCAGAAAGTCAATCCAGATTTTTCTGACTCCAAGTTTGTTCTTTCTTTTCTACCACTTTGTGTTGCCTCTTTAAAGAACTGGGGAGGAAAGTGCTCGGCTTGCATTATCTTATTCGAATTCTTATGATCACCTTAGTATTGATGTGGCTACCGGCAATCTCCATCAGATACTTTTGACCTAAAGAATCAAGGGCACAGAAGAGGGCAAGGAGCTTGTCAACCTAATGTGCAAACAGGTCACCTGGGGATCGTAAATGTTAAAATGTAGATTCTGATTCTGGGAGTCTGTATTGATGTCGATGCTGCTGGTTCTCAGCTGCACGGAGTAGCTGGGTTCTTAAGAGCCAGGTTTGTGAAGAATTAAAGTAAGAAAAATTTAGGAATATAGATTTATTTTTATTTTCCAACTTTCCATTTGGTAAAATATAACATATTTTCCCATGTAAACTCTACCCATAAATACTCTTCATAAAAAATAAAAAACACTAGCAAAAAGAAAGCAGCAAAAATTATTAGAAGTTAACCAGCCATAAGATAAAAATAACAATTTTTTCATTCAGGCATGCAATTGACGAAGCTCATAAACAGCAAGTCAGGTAAGTACCTATCCCATGCCAGAATTCCCTTCCAGTTTACAAGGACAAGGTAACAAGACATAGCTAAATTTTGACCAATCCATGCAGACCAGAGTAAATCATTCTATGGGATGACAAAGATTCTCTGATTGACTAGTCCCTAATCGGCCTGTTCTGAATTTAACCAGGCCCTGACTTTTGGACTTCTGTATTCAGCCAATTCCATGTAGTGACCAATTTTAGCAAGAATCCTGCTAAGTTAGGTTAGAAAGAATCCCCCACCCTTGATATCTGATCACCCTCGATATCGGATCAGGTTCCTCATCCTCTGCCACCCTCCAGGTGATGTCTGGTCACCCTGGCCTGTCGGGAGCAACCATCCTGTTAGGTCAGTTTTGGCAGAATCCTTCACACCCCTGAGGTTTCCTCTTAGTAATTTTCCATCTTCTGACCCCGACCCTGCTCCTTGGCTGTAAATCCCCACTTGTCCTTGTATACAGAGTTGGGCCTGATCTCTCTCCTCTACTACCCAATCCCATTGTATCAGCCCCACTTGAATAATGCCTGCCTTGCCATTCTAACAGGTGCCATGAGTCATTTTCTCTTTAACAGGGATCAGAGCTGTACTGGGTGATATTTACAAGACCCAGCGCCAAATTATAAGAAGCTTCCAAGTAGACCTCAGAGAAGTCTCCACTGTCTGTGATGATCTTCGGAAGTCTCTCAAAATGACCCCCGTTGGGCACCCATTTCCCCAGACTTCTGGCTGGGTTTTAGTTTCTGTATTGTCATGTTCTGCCACAATGCAGCCGAAGACTTGTCTACTCTCTAACCATGTTCTTCTTCCTTCCACGTGCTGTGGCCGTGTGCCTAGCATTGGGCTCCTGTTCTCACCAGCCCCCACCTTTCTCCAGGGAATGGGGCAGGGCACAGCCACCCGGAGGGTCATTCTCAGGGCCCCAAATTGGGGCAAAAGCCACAAAGAAAAAACTAAGATGGTGACAACCTTGGAAATAGGGATTGGCATCTTAATCCTGGGACATCTGGTGGCCTTAGCTGAAGCTCCACAAAGCTTCCCGATGGCATTTTCAGGGAAAAAAAAAAAGAAAAAAGAAAAAAGAAAAAAAGAAAAATAACCCAGCAGGCAATTAAATTAAATTTAATCCTCCCTCCTCACACGTTCTGTACCCAACCACACTGCCAGACTGTCACAGTATTCTTTCCCTGACTGCCTTGTAAATCAAATGACAAAATATTTACACTCGAAGTTTTGGGAGTTTCACTTCCCTCCCTTCTTTTTTCATTTAAATAGAACCACAAAGGTTTGGGTTAGACACAATTTCTTCCTCTTTGTAGAAATGGACTTTTCCCTTCAAGAAGCAATGACTCAGGGCCAACAATTCAATTTATTTATTTATTTATTTATCTGTCTACCTATCCATCCATTTATTTATTTATTTGTTGTATAAGGTAATAGCTTATGGTACTTACCTGGAGACAGCTGTTTGCAGGATGCCGAGAGCAGAGAGCAGGTGGTCTGGGAGGCCTCTGATGAATTGCAAAAGACACTCACCAGCTGCCGACACTGTGTGTAATGAGCAAACCTGCAAAAATCTTTATTTTCAATTGGATTATACCTTTAAGTAAGCAAGGGAGGCAGCCAGTATAACTACAGACCGTGACCAACAACCCACATAAACAGTGTGCAAACACAAGTGATTAATGTACCAGTATTTCAAAACATCTAAAGCTAATGAGTCAGATTTACTAGGGTGCACAAGAGAGGGGGAGAGGGTTGTGGAGGAGGAGAGAACAACTTAATGGGCCTTAATAGCCTTCAGTTGAAGCCTAAGAATTCTCCTGCCTGTGGTCCATGGTGCCATCTGAGCTGGTAAACAAACACCACACTGGCCCATGAAGGCTGTTTTCTTTCTGGCCATTCGGGGAGGGGGGGTGGTGTTCCAGTTTTAGGATAGAATTAGGGGAGCAAGCTCGTGATCACTGCACCCTCCAGTGATCTCTGATGATATGCGGGGATAATGGGTTACAAAGACAGACATTAATAACATAAGATAAGAGGGGGGAGGTTTATTAATTTTTCAAGTAAGTTAGGATGCCCCAGGGCATGGTAAAAGTGTAAAGAATCCGGTGAGCGATGAGGGGTTCAGCTGATTTATGCAAGTCAGCTGTCCTCTGAGGGCCATAGCAATAATGATGAGATTATGGAATAACCTACTGAAGACAAATGAGATGCATGTGGAATAAAAACGAAGTGTCCTAGTTACTCTTTTGGAGTGCATGGTGGATTTTTATTAAGGAAGAAGAGAGGTGCAAACGACAGACTTGAGGAGGTGTCAGGGCAGGGACCCTGCTTGTTCTGCCCAAGTGCTCTCTGCCTGGGCCTTTCAGGAATTCTGGGCCTCTCTGGGAGAAGTGTTGAAAAGGAAGCACATCCCAGCAACCCTTTCCATGTGGGCAGACAGAGCAGGGTTGGTACCTCCACCTGGCCCCGTGGCTGATGGCTTTGTCTCCATTTACTGCCCTGCACGGCCTTCCCCTCCTGCAGCCATTCCCTCCAGGATGTGACAGAGGCTGGGCTGGCTCTGAGATTCAGATGTCCCCAACTGCTTCTGTTCTGCCACCGCTGCTGATTGATTCATTTGGAGCTGGAGAAAAGAGACTTGAATTATTTTTCTTTTCCTTTTTGAAATGCTCATTAGGTATTATGTCCTTTCTCTTTGTATCTGTCCTCTTGCTTGTGGACTTCTCTTCTTGGCATGCCTGGAATCCGTATCTTTCCCCAGAGGCAGAGGCAGCGTCTCCTACTCCACCCTGGCCTTCTACACCAATGTGCAGAAGATGGTGGCAGAGACCCTTGAACTTCAATGTGCAGAGTTATTTGTGGAGCTTGCTAAAAAGGCAGCTCCAGGTCTAAGCCTCTAGAGAGTTTGGATTAGGTCACTGGGATCTGCCTTTCTGTTTTTTTTTTTTTTTTGAGACAGAGTGTCACTCTGTTGCCTGGGCCAGAGTGCTGTGGTATCAGCCTAGCTCACAGCAACCTCAAACTCCTGGGCTCAAGCCATCCCTCTGCCTCAGCCTCCTGAGTAGCTGGGACTACAGGCATGTGCCACCATGCCCGGCTAATTTTTTCTATATATTTTTAGTTGTCCAGCTAATTTCTTTCTATTTTTCTTTTAGTAGAGATGGGGGTCTCGCTCTTGCTCAGGCTGGTCTTGAACTCCTGAGCTCAAGTGATCCTCCCACCTCGGCCTCCCAGAGTGCTAGGATTACAGGCATGAGCCACCACACCCGGCCGGAATCTGGCTTTTTAGTAAGCACTTCACAAGGTTCTGATGCTAGTGTCCTTGGACGATAGTTTGGGAAACACTTTGAAAGGGTATGTGATTGACCATGGGTTGTCTCTGATAGGCTCTTCCGAACGTAAAAGTGCCTAAAATTTCTCTGTGGTTGATTTGTTTCTTTACATTAGTTCACTAAGACTTGAGGAGTTCCGGGTAAGATGTAAATCTGCCACACACACCCCCAGTGGAGTGGTCGCCCCTTCAGTCATCTTCAGATATGACCACTTTAGTGTGACTGTATCAGGTGACAGCAGAATGGCCAGACTTTCAGGGAAAGACTCATGGGATCAAGTTTGAAATGAGGAGACAAAGGAGGAGAGAACAGCCTGGAAAAGCAGGAATTGTCAGTGGGGAGGCAGGATGAGTTCCCCTGAGACAGGGAAGCAGGGGACCAGGAGCAGTGGAGGAAGTGGTGGTTCTCTGCGATTTTTTTTTTTTTTTGATAGCAAAGCATTTCTTTTCAAATGAAATCTAAATGAAAACTCCAATATATACATCCAATTAAATGAGAATTCATTAGTGTACATTTATTTCAATTTTATAGCAATTATCTTTACAAAGTTGGTAAATTATAAAAATGAAGCTGTTTGAATGAACACAAAAATTAGAAATCAGGGTTTACAGATAACGGCTCCAGCCTTAGATCAGCTTCTGGGATGAGCAGGTTTGCTCAGATAAATAGCTATAAATTGTCACGGTTTGTTGACAGCTGGCTTTGCAATTCTAGGGAACCCCCTCAAATCAAACTGACCTGGACTCTTGCATGAGGAGCAGCAGGAAATTTATATCACTCATGATGTTTAGTAAGTGCTCAAATGCCTCTCATTGAAAACACTGAAGGAAGAAACCAGGACATTAAAACAAGAGCTAAAACCATCTCCGACATGGTACAACCTGGCTTACTAATGCACTAATGCAATTACCCTGCAAAAAGAGAAGGTCCCAAAGCAGAGACAGAAACCCTTGCTGGCGTTGAATAGAGCCCTTCCCTCATGTGCTTTAATGGTGTGCTTTCGTACAATTTTACATGAACAGTCATGCACAGGCCCGGATTAATGCAAACACCAGTGCAGCCCTACAACATTCCTACTCCACGATACAGTTCCTAGAAACTAGGAGAACCTTTATCCCCAAATCTGCACGAAATGATTTACTTAGTTGGCACAAGTTCACTACATGTTAAAACTTGTAAGTTTTTCAACTTACAATTTATATTGAATTTACATTAAAAATGTAGCGTAATGCCCATGTCCATGTTTTACATTTATGTAATACATATTACATGTGTGTACATTTCATGTAATGTACATTTATTTTACATTAAAAGGTATAAGGTTTTTTTTCAGGTCCGGGGAGAGAATATGAGATATGTATTATACATTTGAAATGGAGCCTTTGAACTCTCTCTGAAGAAAGTAGGATTTGAAAATCACAGGCCTGGGCCAAGACGGTGTCTAAGACAGACTCTGTTACTGGCAGGGAGGTGGGCCACAGGGACTGGGCATTAGGAAGTGTCTCAAAGTGTCTTTGATAACACCGGAGTTTTCTTTCATCCCAGCTATTTGTGGAAGAAGCAACAATGAGAACAAAATAGCAAGAAGTAAATGAGGGAAGGAGGTGTGTAGAGAGAAAAATAAAGAGAGGAAAGAGAATGAATTGTGCTGAGATAAAGATGCCTGGATGAGGAAGCTGGCCCTAGGACCACCGTAAAGCTGAAAAGAAAATGGGGACTCAGAGGAAAGTTCTGGAAGGATGCAAGAGAAGAAAAAGGCAAGAAAATGGGATGGAGAGGAGGAAAGGAAACCAGAAAGGACTCTGGGAGGGTCTAAATTACAAGGAAACGGTGGAGGGGCCTTTCTTGAAAGAAGCCAGGAAGTTTGTGCTAGCTCTGGAAGAGCTCATTTTATTGTCTTGGCAAGAGAGTAGGCTCAGAGGACTTTGTCTTGGAAATTCATTGTGGCTCCCTGGGGCCTGGCACTTCACAAAGGTTTAAGCCCTGTCCTCTCATAGCTCCCCTCTGCCTGCTGCCTGCGGTCTCTCATCTCTTCTCGGCTCTCTCCCACTTAGTCCACCAAGGCCCGGCCGTGCAAGTCGAACAGACTTTCATTTTCCTTAGGTTCACACTGTGCATACTGACTAACCTGCCTCCTGCACTGGAGTGGCCCCTCTCCAGCTCCCAGTACCTCTTATCTCTATGGTAACGGAAGGCACGATGATCATCCGGATGTCGCCTCAGAGAGTTGGTCTGTACAAGCTGCTTTCCTAGGGTAGCTTGTCCTTTTGCAGTTAACCGAGATGCCTGGGGAGAGGAGCTTCCCGCAACAGGATGGCAGGCGATGGCTCCAGATGCGGGCACTTGGCAAGGCTGAGCCGAATGTCTCCATAAAAATATGATGTAATTAACAGAGCTGCAGCAGCTGGAACAATTCAGCACCTCACATTGATTTTCCATGTCTCCTATTTACTTTCAGTTTTTACACTGTCTGCGGTGACAGGAAATCAAAGAATTATAATGTTGTGCGTGAGGGCCAGGATGCTGGGTCGGCATTTCCTAGAGAAATCCTGAGATTAATCACTTCATCATCACTCAATCATCACCTTCCCCTTCTAGATTAAAGCTGTCCTCCAAAATGCTAAGAAATAGCAATTTATTTTTGGATATTAAAAAATCAATTGTACTATTTTAAAATTTGAGAGGAAGGTTAAAAAGAAAAAAGTCAGCCCCAAGCAATATTAGCTTGAGTTTGTGTTGTCCTTCAGGTTTAATATGAAGTTGGCAAAGACATTGGGTACAGTGAGACACAAGAGTTATAGTCACCCTTCCCAAGTTTCACGGGATTTGGAAAAGTTACCTGGTGGAACCAAAGAGAAGCCCCTTGTTCCCAGCTTTTTCAATCACGGAAATTAAGGAAAATAAATGTCCCCATGTGTGGTAATTCATGAACTGTCATACAAAGCTGGGTTAGTTTTTTCATAGTCGGTCTCTAGATTTCCAGCTCTATCAGGTGAAAGTCAGACTCTTGGATTAATTTCACTTTGGGTTCCTCAAAATGCTAGACAAAATAGGCAGAAAGCTGTGGTTGTAGTGAGAAAACAGGCCTCTATATAAACTCTGCTAGTTCCAGATTTTGTTGGATAATACGCCTGAGGCTCAATTGGGTTTGCTTTTTTTTTTCAAACACTCTTGCCTTGGCAGATTCCATGTCTTGGCCATACTGCAAGGAACCACTTTTCTTTGTCTTTTTACTGATTCCAGTCATATAAGCACTTCATAAATAATTAGGAAAATAGAGAAAAGAAGAAAATTGCCCATAAATCTGGTGCCCAAACACAATAGCTATGATTGTTTTGGAGCGATTACTTTGGGTCATTTTTCAAATGCCAAGTTTTGATATATTCCTAAGCATAACGTATAAACAACTTTGCATGTTGCTTTTTCACTTAATATATGTCAGAAGTATTTCCCCATGTCATTATTAACTTCAGTAAAGATCTTTTTAATTGCTGCCTGAGCAGCTGGAACAATTCAGTCTCCCATATTGATTCTCCATGTATCCTATGGAAGTAGAGACACCATATTAACTTAACTATTTCCATATTTTGTGACAATAGATCACATCCATTTTTCACTGTAATTAATCCCATGATAAGCATCTTTATACATAAGTCTTTTCCGTACATAAGATAATCTCTTTAGGATAAATTCCCAGAAATTACTGAATCAAAGTGCATGGATATTTTATGATCTCGATATTTCCTGTTGATTTCCAAAACTATTATGGGAATTTATATTATCACCTAAAATGTTTGAGGAGTCATGGTTTAAAAGCGTCTTTTATCTGCTAAATGTGCAGTACTGAGAGAACTTTATGTATGCACTTTGATGATGCATGCATATCCCTGAGATAAACATTTCGAATTTAAAGGTATTCCCTTTATGTTTAACACACAGAAGTTAATGTTAAACACAATGCCCATTTTGTTTACTGTAGAGAAGTGACTTCATTAGAGCCATTTCTTCTAAATGTGCAATAATCTTATGCGTTCTTTGCCTGGTTCTTATGTTCTATCTCATCAAACCTCATAAAACTAATTAGTGTCATACCCTCTGTTTGCCTGTGAATTTTGAAGATGATATGAATTTCTCTTCCATGTTACATAGAATTTGGTTGGTATCCCTTTGCTGGGAATACTCCTTTGGAAAATAGAAAAATAGCAAGTGGAAAGAAAGTACATTTTCTGGGAAAAGAATAAGAACCCAGAGAGATAGAGTGAGAATTGTACCACAGAGTCCCAGCAGCAGATGTTTTGGGTGTTGAAACTCCCACCAGAACAGCTGCAGAAATGTAGAATCACATCTGGGTGTGCGACGCGGCTGCATCATTACCTACAGACAGCACAACAGCCAGATGCTTCCAATTCATTTTAAGGACCAAGCTTCAGGTCTGAACCTGTGAACGTCTCCACTTCCCAACCAATGACTTTTCAATTGCCGAGGCAGTTCGAGAAAACATAGTCTCGCGGGCACCTTAAGGACAGATCTGGGTTGCAGCAGGTAGAGGCAGAGTGCAGCTCTAGGTCTGCTGTCTTGATGGAGCATAAAGCCATCAAAGCCCTTCCACGTGACACGGCTGCTGCGTGGCTTGCCACGGGTGTGTGCAGCTTTTGAGGGTGTGTTCTATCTCCGCTCTAGTTCTTTAAATTCTCATTCTCTCTCTCTCTCCCTCTACCACTCTCTCCTTCCTCACTCACTCTGTATGTGTGTGTGTGTGTGTGTGAGAGAGAGAGAGAGAGAGAGAGGGAGGGAGAGGGAGAGAGAGAGAGAAAACACCTCTCTCTTTCCCACTCTTTCCTTGTCCCCAATCTCCCAAATATAAGTTGCTTTCTAGGCTAGTTGAACAAATAACTGGATGATCATGTATATTATGGTAGCGAATGGTTCTTACGACTCTTGGATTAATACTACGGTTTTTGAGTGCATAGCTATCTTCTTGTGTCATCTCTCTTGTATTACACTGATATGGAAGTCAGTAAGAGTGGCTCCTGGTGACAGAGCTCTAGCCCGCAGACAGACTGATCACATCCTCAGTGGCCTCCACTTCTCCCTGACTGAGTACCAAGTGTGCAGGGAAGCTCACAGGCCTGAGAGGAATGATCACTCAATATACACATCTTAACCCCAGGAGAAAAAAGTTATTCAATGTGCAAATATTAACCCTTACAATGCTCAAGGGATGGGTTTCTCCCAGGAGTAGCTTGTCTGCCCCATCTCATTCCCATGGGATGAGGAGAAGCTGGCCAGAAGCACTTGGTGCAGATAGGTTATCTTCAACACTCATACCGTTACGGTTCTCTTCCTGTAGAAACCTCACATTTATTATTAGAAGTATTTTTTATTATGCCAAGGAACCCAAACCATTCATATGGAGCTTGCAAGTGGGGAGGTCTAGGAGGTTGTCTCATCAGCCCAGCTGAGGTTTGGAGCTATCTCTTTGGTTGCCATTCAGAGTCCTGTCCAGAACTCTACCATCAAGGAAGAATTGTAAACTATAACAGAATCATAAAAGAGGTTAAGAGCTTCCAAAAAGGCATTTTTTTGGGGGGAGAGAGGGCAATTTTACAGAGGAAGAAATGAAGTCCCAAAGAGGTGAAATAACTTGCCCAAAGTTTCAAAATGGAGTCTAGCTCCAGATCACATGTGGTTAACCAGTAAGTTCCATTGTGTGTCCTTTGTCATACTGCCTCTCTGTTTGGCCAATATTGTGCCAGGGTCAAGCAGGCCAACCCTAAGACTCTGGGCTTCTGATTTCAAAGGTCATCAAATCTGGGTGACTACTTATGTTGAGCAAAAATCATCCTAGAGTTGAAGCAAAGTTAAGGTGTTATTCATGTCCATTGTGACCTATGCTAATGTCTCTTGTTGAAACATTTCTTATTCAGTAATAATAATAATATTAAAAGGAGTTTTTATTGAGGTCTGCTAGGAGGGATTGAGAAGTAGAAGATGTATACCCTGCCTTTAAGGCATTTATAATCTGGTGAGATTAGCAGGGACAGAGGAATCACTAAGCAAGATTCAAGATGGTGGAGGAAGCGACATGAAGGTCTGTGTGTGCTGCGGATGCTAAAGTGCATAAGTCCCTTGGAACTTGGTGGGAGGAGTCAACTCTTCAGCCAGTGAGGTTTGGGGAAAGTGTTCTTCAGGGGTGAGGGTCTAGATGTATTTGGAGGTGTGCGAAGGACTCCAAAGATAAAGGAGAAATATTCCAGGGATTTGAGATTCTGAGAAAAGGGTGAAGATGAGAAACTGTTAACTTTCAGGGAACAGCCAATGTGTGTAGATTGTGAAACAGATAAGGCTGAAAAGTAAAAGAACAAAACAAACCCTTAGAAGTCCTGATTACTGATCCAGGAAAGTGGAAATGGCAGCCCTGCTTGTCAGCAGAGTCACTGCTTTGATAGCAACTGGGCTTCCATAAACTCAGTGGATGGTATATGGACCAAACAGATTGCAGCCTGAGTTTAAGGCTAACTTACAAACCCTATGTATTTTATATTTCACTATCTAGCACTTCTTTTAGCAACTATGTGGAAGATTGCTTTATATACTGACTTCGCTTTACAGAAAGTCTCTGTAGCCATCTGCCAACTCAAATAAAACAACAAAGAGGGACATGCCAAAGGATGCCGTATGACAACATTTGCTACCAAAACACTTGTTCCAGAAGTGACCAATAGAGGATTATGACAGTTCTTCTCTATGGATTTATTAAAATCAGAAGAAAAGACACACAAGGAGAAATCCGATTGAGCCTGACTTGAAGTACTGATTGAACATTCAGTAGAGTGGCTTCTGTGGCATGAAGAGGAAACCCTAGGAGCAGAACGTGAAATGTTGTAAAATGGCACCTAACCCTAACCCTATGGGGGGAATCCCAACGGTGGCCGGGTCAGAGGACTTCTGTCCATGAGGCAACTGCTGTTCCTCCAGCAGGTGTAATTTCAACATAGCTAAGCATTCTTAGAATGCTCAAGAGCTGAAATGGGCCATACAGTTTATTTAGCCCAACTCCTCATCGCAAGAAACAGCCTGATGCTTAGGTAAGGTGATGTAAGTGATCTGCCCGAGACCTCTCACTTCTGTTAGAGAATGGCTGGGAGATTCAGTACTAAACCTAGCTGTCAGCTTTGCTGACACTTCTGCTATAACTATTACTATTACAATTACTTGAGGACATAAGAATATCCCTTTGAGGGCTTGTGGTTTATCTCTCCTAGAGGAAAATCTTCTTGAGACTAAGGCACCAATGTCATTCTCAAGGTCAACATACCTTCACTGATGAAGGTCTGAAGAATTATCAGATATGGTTATGGACAGGCAGGTATTAACAAAGACCAAATATAATTTAAAAGAGTTGAGGTACAGTTTAAGAAGTAAAACTTAGACCCTGCATCTCTGTCTACCCACAGGGCTGGTGCATACACCGCACAACCCCAGGGAATGCCAGTCACCCGGAGTTTGATGGGAATGTCCCCTGCAGTTCGGCAATTCGAAGTTGGCTCATGACAATTGCGGGTTTATTTCTGCCGGACTCTCTCAGAAGTCAGTACATTTTCCTTAGTTCCAATGTTATTTTTCTCTCAGTCCAAGCCAGAATCCTTCCTACACAATATAAAAAGCAATTTCTTTCTGCCTGATTTCCCAATGCCCATCTTCCATTTCTAGCAAAATAGCACCTCAGCCTAGGTCTTCCCTCATGGTTTCTAGCGTCAACAGAGGCTTCTTGCTTGTTTATTTAAACATCACTTCCATATCCATTTTCCTGTCTTTCTCTCCTTTTCTTATCTATTTCTATATACTCATCTATGTAATATTATTTTTATAGTTATTATTAAAGTAATCTATATAACCATAATTTTAAAAATTCAATACCACCGAAAGGCTGAATATCAAACCCAGTAGTACCCTGTCCCACTTCTACCCGCCATTCTATCTAGTGCCAACTACTTCTTTTTTAGCTCTTACATACTACACCTTTACAAATAATTTGCTAATATTGTTAATTCTTGATTTATCTATTTTAGATATTATCTCCTTACTTCATATAATGTTGCTGAAGCTTTTCTCTAGTCACTCTCGTCCCTTCTCCCTTTCCTTTCAACATATTTATAAAACATTTTCATATTTATAGTCCACACTCACGGTCTACATTATTGTGACTCTGTAAATATTGTTTATTACTGAGCCAAATAAGTACTTTATTTACCTTTAGTTTCTTGTACAACTTTTTCTCCAGAAGTTAATAACTGGTTTTTTTTTTTTGTCATTTGCTTTATTTCTCTGAACCTATCGCTCATTTTCCTCAAATCCTCTGACAGCTGTGTGAATGTTCCTCACACAGTTTTCCACAAGTTACAGATATTAAATAAGCTAGAATTTTCCCACCTGACACCACTCCTAGCTTGAAGACTTTTCCCCTGGAGTTTTCCAAACTCCTGCCATCTGTACTGGTTGCTCCTCAGGTCCATTGAATGGTTGTCTTGAGAGTCCTCTTCCTTGTTGTGCTGGGATTTATTTTTCCCTTCTTTCCCTTCCTGGATTCCAATTTTGTTTTACCTTGTTAACTGAGAAAGAATTTTGGGGAATCATTAACTCCAGTTAGCTTCCTGAGAAAGGGTATATAGGAGGTATATTTCTTCAGTCTTTGTTTATTTGAAAAGTTCTTTATTCTACTTTCATATTTGCTTAAGAGCTTGCTTTGGTATAGATGAAGACTGAAAATTGTTTTTTCCTCAGAATATCAAGTCTATACTGTCACATGGCCTCAGTGGTGCTAGGAGGAGGCATGATTCCATTTTTATTCCTTGTGCTCTGTGATAGGCTTGCCTCTCTTAAGACCTTTCCTAATTCTGGTATTCTGAAATTGATATTTGCCTTGGCATTTTTTTTTGTTTTTTGTTTTTTTTTAGCATACACTATGCTGGGCACTCTTTGGTAACTCATGTCTTTCAGTTCTGGGAAATTAAATCAATTGTTTGTTTATTTCTGCCCTTTTATTTACTTGATTTTGTCTTTCTGAAATTTCAGGTGTTGGACACCTGGGATTGGTCCTCTGATTTTATTTTCTTCCCTTTTATTCCATTTCTTTGACTTTTTGAAGAGAGTTATTGAACCTTATCTTCCAAGTGTTCTACTGATTCCATTTTTATTCCTTGTCCTCTGTGATAGGAGGAATAATGTCCAAATGTCCATATACAGTTAAGGAGTGATGTTTATCCTAAATGAAATATCTCAGGAATGGAAAACCAAACACCATATGTTCTCACTAATAAGTGGGAGTTAATATTAGGTCATTAAATATGAAATGTCTGATTTTGAATCAAAAGTTTAGTTTATTATATCTCAAAAAAGAAGCAATACAATTAATCAAAGTATGTGCCTAAACTATTGACATAATTTTGCCATCTTAATGGTAACTTGCTTATGCCAGCAGTGAAGAAGCCCAGAGAGAAAGTGGCGATGAAACAGGCAAAAGGCATTTTTCAAAGCTTGTTGAGAATTGAATATTTTTCCTTGCAAGAAGTGGTCCAAAGCCTGGAAGATGTGGTAGTCAGTTGGTGCAAGGTCTGGTGAATATGGTGGATGACAGAGAATTTCCAAGTCAGGCTTCTGTACTTTGAAAAGTGTTGTTTTTTGTGACATGTGGTCTGCAAGAGGATTGGCCTATCTCTATTGATCAATGTCAGCTGCTTAATCACAAGCATCCTCATCACTTCATCTAATTGGTTGCAGTAGACATCCACTGTAATCGATTAACCACGTTTCATGAAGCCATGGTGGATAATACCAGTGCTGGACCACCAAACAGACACCATTAGCTTTTTCTGACGAATATTCGGTTTTGAACTGTGTTTCGGCACCATCTTTATTCAATCATGGTGCCAAACACTTGAGATTGTCAAAAAGAATCCATTTTTTTATCACACGTAACAATACAGTTTAGAAGTGGTTCACCTTTATGTCATGACAGTAAAGAAAGGCAAGCTTCGAGATGATTTCTCTTCTGATGTTCATTTAATTCATGCGGAACTCATCTATCCAGCTTCTTTACCTTGCCCATTTGTTTTAAATAGTCCAATATTATCGAAATAGTAATGTCAAACCTTGCTGCTAATTCACGCGAAGGTTGAGATGGATTTTCTTCCACTATAGCTTTCAGCTCGTCATTATCCACTTTGGTCTCAGGTCACCCACGTGACTCATTTTCAAGATTAAAATCACCAGAGTGGAACTTCTCAAACCATCGACATACTATGTGTTCATTAGCCACATTCTTCCCAAACACTTCATTGATATTTTGAGCTGTCTGCACTGCATTGGTGCCACAAAGGAACTCAAATTCGAAAATAACATTAATTTTTGACTTATCCATGGTTTCACAAAAATTGCTCTAAAAAAAAAACTTTGAAAGGTAATCACAAGCCAAACATGCGTTTGAAAGAATGAGGATGTATGTTCACAATAAAAAAAACCAAACAACAGAAAAACACGAAGAACAAAAAACAAGAAGTGTCAAAATGGAATGTCAGAGGTATCAACTGTCAAACTTTGTACTTAAGGAAATCAGACATTTCATAATTAATAACCTAATAGATGGGTACACACGGACATAAAGTGATATAAAGGACATGAGAAAGAAAGGATAGGGGAGGGCAGGAGGGTGGGTGTGGGATAAAAACTTACTTGTTGGGTACAATGAACACTATTCTAGTGATGGGCACATCCAAAGGCCTGACTTAAGCATTATACAAGATATCCGTGTAACAAAAACACTTGTACTCCCTTAATAAAACAAATAAAAAAGAAGTGATATAATACAAAGCTAACAGGAGACTCTGTGTGCATGGGGGTGGCTTGTGCCTCAGTGTCATCAGGAGATGAGCTGGTTTACTTGATGAAGAGTATTTCAGATGGAGTCTCTGTGGATTTTGTCCCTAGGGCCAGTTTCTTTGGAAAATTATCTTTCATTCTCCTGCCTGGACGGTGTATGTCTGGACACTGGTATCCTGGGAGCAGAGATAGGAAAGGCACTGGGAACTCGGACTTCCACCTGAGTGTCTTGTTTTCAGCCCAGTGTTCTGTTGTTACCTGAGCCTGAAGATCTCTGGTTCAAATTCTCTAAAGAATATATGTTCACCCTCCTGGAAAGGGTAGAGCAGGGGACACACTGGGTGAGGCCAGTGGGGGAGGGCTCGTGCTTAGTGGCTAGGGCAGGGTGACGGGAGAGACAAACACAGCCATGTGTAATATTAATACTACATACACAGACTTTTAGTCAGTACTTCTGCCCAAGCCCACGCCTTACCCCACCTCCCGAGGAATCTGCAGTATCCAAGTGCCCAGCCTTGTCAGAGTCCTGGAAGTGAACTTCCACATTCTTCGGTTATTAGAGCCTCTTCTCTGCTCAGGTAGGTGCCATTTCTTGATTCCTTTTTTTTCCCCAAAAATGTTTTGCCAGTTCTCATTCATAGCTGTTATCACCCCAGTTCTTGTTGACTTGTGTGTTTATATCTTTTTAATTCCTTCATTGTCATTTCGGTCAGGATTCAGATGGGAGAAGAGATACACATGTGTATGTTCTATTTACCATATTTGATCAAAAGTCCCTCCTTTTTATATGACTTTCCAAAATCACACATCCAGGCCTGGGCACAGGGAACACCCTGGGCTGTAGTTCGGATCCAGTTTGTAGTAAACAGGAATTTCATTATGCCTCAGAGGCCCCTCGGGGGGAAGCTCTGCCCCGCAGGTGGATCTCCAGCCTCTGAGAATCCTTCCCTGTGCCCGGCTCAGCCAGGCCAGGGCCAGAGAGCCCTCAGGGAATCGTCTCCCCTTGAGCAGCTGAAACACTAGGCACAGGAGCTCGGGAGACAGACTCTTGGATGGCTTTTGTGCAATGAATTGAGGTCCGAAGCAGTGATTTTCCCATTTAACCACAATGCTCAGATCACTCCGAACTGCCCCATTACTTTTATTAAAGGAAAAAATAAACAAAGAAACAAACGTGGGGTTCCGTTTCATGGAAATCTTGTCCAACAGGAAAGATCTCACGTACACGTTTTCCTCCTCATCTGCCTGTTCAACTCACGAGCAGACTGTTACCAGTTAACATTTTTCAAGTTCACAAGGTGCCCTGTAGAGAACTGGACAGGAGCAATGTTTCCTCAAAGAGTGTAATAGCTAGAAACAACAGCAGAAGTTTTAGCCATCAAGAAAGTGTCAGACAAAAGATATTGTAAGAGCAAAACAACCATAATAACCCCTCCTCCAAACAAAAGAAAACAAAAAACACGGCAGATAAAATACCTGCCCTCTCTTTTTTTTAGCCAGGTGAGAAAACTTTGCTTGTGAGCATCTGAATTTTGAAGGTCCTTAAGAGATTTATTAGGAATTGATTTGTGACTGCAATTTACTTTTTTTTTTTAATCACTGCAATATTCATGAAATGTGTTTTACACGATGGCATCAACAGTGAATTAAAAACAGGGTTTCCATTTCTTTTCAGGCAAAGCTTGGCAAGAATTTGGACGCTATCTGAAATATGAAGGTCCCTGCTATGGGCTGAATTATGTCCCCCCCTGAATTCATATGTTAAAGCCCTAACCCCCAGTATCTCAGAATGTGACTGTGTTTGGAGATAGGGCCTTTAAAGAGGTAATTAAGGTTAAATGAGGTTATACGGGTGGGCCCTAATCCAATCTAACTGGTGTCCTTATAAGAAGGGGAAATTGGGACACACATGGAGACACTAGGATGTGCATACGCAGAGGAATGACAATGTGAGGACACAGCAAGAAAGTGAAGACTTGCTAACCAAGGAGAGAGGGCTCAGGGGAAACCAAATCTGCCAACGCCTTGATCTTGGACTTCCAGCCTCCATAACTGAGAGAAAATAAATTTCTGGTGTTTAAATCACCCAGTCTGTGGCATTTTGTTATGGCACTCCTAGCAAACTAATATTGTTCATCTTCTACCATATCTGATTTAAAATTTGGATGTAATAAAGAAGAACATAAAAACAGTAGGAATAAGACACTTCTAAAATCCACTTTGCTAACAGCAGTTGAAAAATTGGGTATTAGATCATGGTTAAGAAACTTATCACATATGGAATCCCATTGTCCCCGTCACCTGTGAGGTGAGGTGTTGAGTTGGTCTGAGCTTGGGCTTCCAGGGTTGGAACTTGGAGCCTCAGACACTCCCCGGAGTCCCCTCAGAGCTTGTCCTCACTCTGTTTTCTGAACCAGGCAGGGGAGGGAACTTAAGTGGAAGTTCTTAAAGGGGAGGAGAAGAGTAGACGGAGGTTGTTTCCTTGTGGCGGGTGTCCCTGATGGGAAATGAATTAGAGGGTCCATTCTACCCTCTCACACACCAATCAGCTCAGACAGACACAACCTGGGCTGGTGGGATGCTGCAGTGGACAGCTTGAGAGATGGCCTCTCACCCAGAAGATCTGTAAGAGGGGGAGTGCCCTGGGGTCACCAGGGCTATTCCATAGTTCAGGCTGAGTGAGAAAGGAAAAAGTACAGCGCTCATTTAACTAGATACTAAGGGTGCTTGCATCCTGGCTAGTAAGGGGGCTGAGGAAACAAATGGGCACTGGCTTGTTTGTGGCTCCAGGCATGGAGGTTGAAGGTTGTCACAATTCACTGGAAGCCAGCAAGGAAAGCCGGACACACGTTTAGGCTGTGTTCACCATCAGAGAGCACCCTCTCTCTGAGATCAGAGCTCGTGCTGACCAACGTCCTACACTCAAACAGTGAACAACAAACAACGACAGAGAGGAATAAAATTGAGGGAGAGTCACAAGGACAGAAATAGAGAGGAAGGGAGGATCTCATGAGATCTCCCCCAATCCCACTCTGGATCTGCTCCCAGCTCCACCTCTGATGCTGTCTAACCCTGTTGAAGTATCAAGGCTTAAGGGAGCCTGCAGATCTCTGTAAATGTGATGTGGTTTCTAATGAATATCCTGTGGATTCACTGAAGTGAAACAGAAAAGATGTGGAAACCGAGTTAATATTTTTAGGTTTTATTTAAATAGGCAGGGATGCCTGCAATGCATCCAGGTGAGGTGGACGTCTGACTTAGGTGGGAGAGTCAAATCAAGGACTGAAACCTGGGGGTGATCAACAAGACCATGGGCAAGGCATGTCTGTTCTCCCTAAATGAGTCCTTATTGCAAAAGTGCTGCTTTTTCTCTGGTGCTTGTTAAATACTGTATTTATGCTGTGTATTTGTATACAGTGGGATTAAGGGACCAAACTGAATTACTGATGATGGTTGCTTGAAGGGGTGTTTGACTAGGAGATTTACACAGCGTTCTTAATAATCTTTTTCTATTTATTTATAGAATGTTATCATTCCAAACGTACAGTTATGCCATCCCTTAGGAAAGATGCTTTCTATTTGAGGACCACAAGCTCTGCATGCTGATTTGAAAAGAGATAAAAGAGCATCTGGCCACCACAGTACAGGCTGCACGTTCCCTCCCTCTTCATTATGCAGAGAGCTGATGCAGTTTTTGCTTCTTCCCTATTTATACAAATAAAGACAACGATTTGGGAAATATGTCATGCTGGCATTAAACACCACCAGTCTTGCTGGGTTGAAATGTACATGTTCCATTAACAACAATTATATTGTATAATTAAGATTTTGGTCCCCAAAGTCTGACTCGGAAGCTTCCTCAAATATCGATGGCTTATTGAAGACATGTTAAAATAAATATACTCCTCCCATCACCCCCCTCCAAATCCCCACTCCCCGTCCCCCTCCCAAATCCCCACCAGTACCTGTGTCAATGACTGGGTGTGCAATAAAAGTGGGGTTCAAGTGCCCTCTAGTGTAGCTGTGGCTGAGTTAATACGAAAACAGAAAAGCTTTGAAAAGGCAGTTCCTGCAAGCAGATTCATTGTACTTTGCATGCATTTTACAGAGCTCCCATGCGTGGGTTCCACATGGTGGACACTGGGTGCAGGAAGATGAAGTGGAACAACCCCTCCAGGAGGAGGTTGTCCATGTAATCTTACTACTCTCCATCATTCTTTTGTGGACTCCTCAGTTCAAGTTTAGATGGAAATTTCCTGAAGTGTATGCAATCTTGGCACACACATATGTGCAAAGAGCCACAGGGTAAAGGCTAATGAAGTTCAAGCCCTTGCACCTGGGAGTATCTCCTGACTGTCCTCCACCGCCCCCCCCTCGCCTCCGGACTGTCCCACCTCATAGCCTGGGCACGTGTCATTCTTCTAGCAGGTGGAGGGAGCTCTGACCTGTGTCTCATCAGTGAATGCTGGTAGTGGTGACAATAATGAATTTCTAAGGACAATTAACACAGTGACAGGGTTTATAAATTATAGATTATGACAACACTCACTGCGATCTGGTTTTTTCTTTTGATGACCACCTGGCTATCAATAATGGTCTCACCAGCCAAATTCTATATTTGGGCCAAGACGAAAGAAGAACAAAAAAAGCTGAAAATCCCAGCGCAGACTCACATCTTGACAGGAGAATAAATGTTGGCTTGAGTGCCCAAGACTGAAACAAATCAGGTGGAGAGGAGGAGGGAGAATGTTAGAACGAGACATACCTGGGTCAGCCATGAGAGTCTGGTTAGATAAGAGTAAGAGTAGAGGTGTTTTTGTTCTCTAAGTCTCTTCGGTAGGGGATCTGTGAGCACAGCAACGATGTGAAGAGAAATAAAGTTAATCTTCATCACTTTGTGAGCATATATGTTCTGAAAAAAAGTTGTGATTGGGAAAGTTTAGGAGGGGGTCCCTGCTCCGTCATTCCTGGATGGGTGGCACATGGGTGCCTTTGATGTGTTTCCTTGCTGAAGATCAAAATCAGGTAGATTTTCTTCCAGAATTGGATGGTTGTGCAGGTACAATTCCTGGATATGCCGACACATAACACATGATTCTGTATTTAGTTACTCTTTAGAACTCCTAGAAGCAAAATGGCTCAGGATTAAAAAGGGAAGTGCGTTGAAATTTTTGGTATACTTCCTAGAAATCTGGAAGCAGGAGCAAGTTGTGGAGGTGAAAATGTTAAGGGGGTTTAACAGATATAAATAAATTCATACTAAGATGAGTAGGGCAAGATCGATTATTTTGGCAGACTCTTGTGGCAGAAAGTATTGATTACTTATCCCAAAGCAGCTATCTCATTCTTCCTTCCTAGTAGAACAAGGAATTCGTTTAAAAATTGGATATATAAGCGCTTCAGAGACCATCCCTAGCCTAGGAGGCAAATGTTGATTACCGTAAGACAATCATGGAAAGTGTACAGGAAGCCTCTAGGAAATGTGTCCTTTGAAATATACAAAGAGAAGCCTGAGAGGAGTGTGTTCTTCTTTGCTGGATGTCATGTCTGTATGCAGCATCTGGAATTGCTGTTGCCAACTTGCAGATATAAAGGAAGGCTTTATCATCCTGCTGAGCATAGCAGAGTGGAAAGATACAAAGCATCCATAACTCTCAGGAACTGACCATCTTCAGACTTCTTGCTATGGCAGGTAACACATTTTTCCCATTGTTTATGCCACTTGGAGTTGGGTTTTCCGTTACTTGCAGCCAAAAGCATCTTGACTGACACAACCACTATTTGGAACAGTGCATAACAAGAATGTTGTCTTTGAAAAATCAACATCATCAGGAGCAGGTGCTGATAAAGGAATTACATAAAATGAGGAGGTCTTTATGATCCCAGTTAGCTCTGATGTGATACACTCTAATCCTTGTATCTTTCTGTCATGGAAAGAAAAAATAGAACAAAAAAAAAGTTCATGGAAACTTTTGGGCTAAACTATTCAACGAACCTTGGGCAGTGTGAATAAAATGTTCTATATTTGTGATTCACATACTTGTGAAATTTAGACTTGTATTCCTTACAGCACAAAGCAGAGAGTGACATAGATTGAAATCTTTTTGCTTAAGCAAACCAATGATTATACTTGACAAGAGGAAGTGTAAATTGTCTCCAACTGATGATTCGGAATTATCACATTCTATTACTATTTAAGAATATTCATCCAAATGTCATCTGAGCCAAGCTATAAGAATATGCCATGTGCCATAAAGGTGGAGTTCATAATGTGTTTTTTGACTAATAATCATAAATAAGTAGAGTTTTTCTGGAAAGATGTAGATTATACTTTTTAATGTAGAAGTGTATTTTATAATATATTTATTAGGTAATATATATTATCGGTGTATATATTATAATGTATACCAGTAAATCTTCTTTAATGTACTTCAACATTTACAGCCTTGATAAGGGAGAACAAATGATGTAGTCTATGTGTACATATACGAATAGAGTCTACTATTGCAGCAAAGTAAAATTTAGGACAGGTTAATCAGATACATATTTAGTTATAGTTGTATTGGTCACAAGTAACAAGCAGTTTATAGAAAGCAACTAATTATAGTGGGACCTTATTCTCAGATTTTCCAAGTCTATTTCAATTTCAAACATTATGTTCTTTTGTGAGAATAATGTGTATTGATTTTTGGTTTGGGTAATATCTGTCAGAGGACATATTTTGCATTAACTCTACCCTGCAGCAAGCACTCAAGTTGTATGCAGAGGTGAGGAGAAAGAGGTAGGTGTAGGGGACATTGTGGAGCCCCTGGCTCTATAACCCAGAGTGACCTGCCTCCTGGGCTTCTCCACCACCCAGCAGGGGGCACTTGCTCCCTAGGGGCACTGGCAATGAATGCTCTTCTCTCATTTCTGCTCTGCCATATTACCCTTCACCTTCTACTTCCGGGAAAATGTTGCAAGGCAAGCTTGACCTCTTCACTGATCCCTGCCTACCTGAAACCTGGGCTCTGCCAGTCTTAAACATCATTCTGTGAGTGTGATCAATGCATGGGAGAAAACAGGTCTGCAGGGAGCTCTCAAAGCAGATAACTTGAAGTTAGCCCAAAGAATTGTGTTGGAATAGATTCTTACTTCCTTCTTGAATACTGGGAAGAGGAGGTTGTGGGGAGGGGAGACGTTTCATAGTGAGAAGATGACACTAGGGAGGGACACCCAGAGAAAGAGTGGTTTTAGAGGCATGTTTCAACATAGGTCTGGTACTTGTGTCATCTTGAGCTTGAATGTTGTTGAACTGTCGAGGTGCCCCTGCAGGTTGCGATCACCAGAGTCAGAGGGAGAGCATACGAGGAGCTCAGTACAGTTCTTGGTTCACAGTCAGTGTCCAGTAACTGCTGGAAAAGAAATCTAGGCAATGAGTCAAGAAACACGCGCCCTGGTGATCTGAAAGTGACATAAAAATACGTCTTAAAAGAGATGTTAAATATGAGGAAAAGCTGTGTTCTGACAAAAGGCAATCTGAAACCTATCGGATAATAAAATAAATTACAGGAGCACAGCGAATCCAAGGATCTAATTGTCATACCAAGAGATGGAGCTTTTACTTCTATTATGTGCTCTCGAATTAGGAAGTTTCGTTGGTTAAGTTCTTAAGAAGATGGCTTTTCGAAGCCCCATTTAAGATTTAGTAGCAACATTATTGAAGAGTTAATTAGACTCCTTTAGTATCTTGGGGTGGAGCACAAATCTTACATTGAGAATCTCTCAAATGAAAAGCATGTTTAGGTGTTAAATTGGAGGCCCTTCCAGGCAAGGCCACAGCAATGAGAAACCAAGCTGGCCTACCCTTTCTGCAATTTTCTCTTTGGATTTTTTTCTCCCCTCTTTGGTTTAAGGCAGCTGTGTAGAGTTGTGTTTTTCTGTGTGATTATTTCCCTGGCACTGAAAAAGTCCACGCATTTTTTAGTTGTTTTATTTTTGTTTTGTGTGTGTGTGTGTGTGTGTGTGTGTGTGTGTGAACTGGATCATTTTAGGAAAACAGGGTGCTTTAAGGGAATCATTAAAGTTGTCAGTGGGATTGTTTTTCTCTTAAGGAACCCTCAGGAATGGAGAGCTGGAAGTGATAGTGTTAACAGTTAAATAACATCACTGAAGCAGAGATGAGAAACATCATGTGTTGCTGGCTGATCAGACCTACCCAAGGTGTGGAACGTAGAGCATCACTCTGAACTGAGAGATGAAACCGCCTTCGAAACACCAGCAAGACTCAGCCTGGAGCCAAAGGAGATTGCTAGGGAGTGGCCCCGCCACACAGAATACTGGCATTTGAGCCCATAACAACCTATATTGAAATGAGTGGACCAAAATGTGAACTTTCTAGTACTCCAGCTGTCCCTGAGATTCCTAGAAGAGCGACATTTCCTGGTGGGCTGTCTGGAGGCATATCTGGTGTCTAACTTGGGAGAAAGGACTTTAAAAAAGAAAGAAAGTGAGAAGTGTCCAAATTTGGCTAATAAGCCAGACTTGTGATTCACTAAAGTCATGCCTACTGCTCCCTGACCTTACTCATTGCTTAAGTGGCATTAGACTTTTGAATTTGGACCACATATTATCAAATTTCCTAGAATGGTAGATAGTATCGGGGAAAAAACACCTCAAATGCAATTTTTTATGTAGATGAGCCAGTGAGTGAGCTTAAGGTCGTAGAAATCAATGAACACAATTATGTTTTGCAACAACAATAAAAAGCCCTTACAAATAATAATTGTAGCTTTTGCTGTCCAACCAATTGAATAAAATTATGAATACTGCTTGTCCTACTGTGACTGTGGCCTTTCCAGCAGCTCAGGTGTCAGCTGCAGGTGTCAGCTGCTCCAGGTCAAAGATGAATCATTCCAAGGTGCTATAGTCACCTCTGCTATAATCACTCCTGTTCTTAAGGGTCTTAGTGTATTTTATCTGGGTTAAGAACCAACTAGTAACTTTTACCTGATGGTGGGCTGAGGTGGGGGTTGACACATGCAGACGGGCTCAGAGAAGACCAAAAAGATAGAGACATAAAGGCACAGATCTTTCTAGACCAGAGCTTCACCTGCTGCCTGAGCTGTTATCATTTTGGTTTTGCCCGGAGGCAACTACTCTCTACCAGTGGTAAATGCTTGAATCACACAATTCTAATGCCATCCTTAAAGAGTTTTGAACCCATTAAAAATGATTGCAAATACTTGTAACTTTCATCTCTGTGTTCATAATTACCTATGTATTCCAAATAATATATCAAGCATTTCTTGGTATTGTTTAATGTGTCTGAAAAAATATTAATGCTATAAGGATTGGAGCAAACATAATCCAATTTTGTTCTCTTACAATGGGGGCAACGTTAAAAGACTGTATGAGGTTACTATTAATTTGTTCTCTTTCAGTTTCAAGCATTGTGCTGGGGGCTACAGATACAATTAGAAGGGCAATGGATAAGGTGTGGTCTGCCTTCAAGGAGCCCACAGTCTGGAAGGGAGGCAGACCTAGCATCAAGCAATCACAACTGATTATGGCCCGGTAACAATGGAGCCAGGTGCAAGGTGGTAAGAAAGGCCTGGGTGGAGGACCTGGGATCCCAGCTAAGTGCTGTTGATTCTAGAAAGGGACTTACAGGTTCTCAGAAAAAATAACACTTAAGTGTTATTCAGTCTTTACAGTTTAAAGAGCTTCGTCAATGCAGAATTATTTATGCTCTTCTCATATATGTGAGTTTCAAGCATTTATTAATAGTCATTAATCTGCCCACCAAAGTTAAGAAATAACTTTATATCCATACATACTTTTCAGTTGCCAATGGGCTGGCTTTCACACGCATTTTCTCATCAAAATCCAATAACCCCATGAGGTGGGTAGATATGCCTTAATTATCATGATCTTCATTTTTCAAATGAGAAAATTGAGGTCAGAAAAGTTAAGGAACTGGCCCTAAGTCATAGAGCTAATTAACTGGCAGATTGAATGATGTGAATCTAGGTATTTCTAAATGCTTGGACCATGAGTGTTCTTCTAGATTCCAGTGCTGAGAAGCCTCTTAGTTTCATTTCAGATGTGGGTTTAATACTGGATTGCTCATTCCCTCCTTTTGGAGACTCTGGTTCTTTGGATCCTGCAATATCTCACTCTGCATATTTCTTGTATATTTCTGATTATTCGTACCCTGTCTCTTCTTTCTGCCAGGTAAGTGCTAGTGTCCCTGTGAGGTCTGTCCCTCTGTGTTCTTCACTCTCTCACACTCTCTGGGCAATCACATACATTTTCAAGGCATCAGTATCATGAAAGGTGAGAATTCCCAAATTGACACCTTCTAACTCTGACCTCTCCCCTAAGCATCAGACAAATTTCCCACGGCCTGTTGGATGTGTCCCCTGAATGCCCACGAGGAATATGAATATGTACTCCTGCTGAGCGATTCTTCCCTCTACTCAACACTGGGACCTTCACTGTTATTCTTAACTCACTTGATGTCAGCATCTTCCAGCCGGACACCTGAGCTTGAAAGCCATGAGTTTCCTCTTCCTTACACGTCACACCTAACTGGATCACCACATTTCCATTTGGTCCCCTAAGTATATTTTTGAAATCTGTTTCTGCTTTCTCATTCCTGCTGCCACTGCCCTGGGTATCTAAATGGGTTCTCCAGTGTGTCTGGGGGTTTCTGGGGAGCATATTGATGAAAGCAGCAAGTGATATATTCACTTATGCATTCATTCGCTAATTAACTCCACAAAAATGTATTGAGACAAATAGATCTCACAGCTATTGGGAAAAACTGGGTTGATCCTTTTGAGAAAATTAAACTTGACCTGGAAACCTTTGCCTTTTGTCATACTGTCTAGGTTAACTCTGTATTATAGCTCTCTCAAGCCTCAGCACTTTCACGTGGGGCATTTAGCTGCAATCTAGCCAGAAAGCAAAAATTAAATGATAATTCTTATCAATCATTCCCAAAGTAACTTCTGTCAAAACTGCCACCTAAGATTCTGCTGAATAAATGCTTAACGCTTTGATTCAAAAGATGTTTTGGCCACTTGCCACATCCCTGATTTATCAGACTTTTCCAAAGGTAACTATAAAAATTCCAGATTGGGATAGGATTTCAGAAAAAAATATTAGTATATCTATTCTGGCACCATGTTCTTTCCTCTTTGTAAATTTACTTATGTGAAATGCTTACAGTTTGTAAAATTAGGCCTTATTTAGTGAGGTATTTATGAATATATTCAGTACCATATTTATTAAATAGTCTTTTATGAAACAAACAAAGATAAGCAGAATTGGAACTGTTTTGGGAACAAGCAAGCAAGGAAATCCCTGGAAAAGAAGAGATTTCCTTTAACTAACCAACTCCTTGGATGCATTTAAAATGTGATTCATTTTCCAAAATACTGCAGAATCAATATGTTTCAGGAACATATACTAAGTACCAAGCAGAGGGTACCTATTATGCATTATATTGCTGAGGAATTTATTTATGCTAAAGAATGATTTGATTGTGAGAGTTTATACTCTCATCTTGGTAGGTCTTTGATGTTTGGTTTATGCAAAGTTTATTAAAAAAATAAGTGTGGTGGATTAAAAATGACTACAAATTCCTTGTCTTCCATCCCATTGAAAGATGAAGCCTAATTCTCCTCTTGAATCCATAATGGTCCTATGACCGGGTTTGACCGATAGAACGTGGCAGAAGTCACTAAGTAACTGCTGAGGCTGTGGGGTCCTTTGTATTTGTTGTTGTTGTTGTTGTTCTTCAATTTATTCAGTTCTGCTATGACCTTCATTATTTCTTTTTTTCTGCTGGCTTTGGGTTTGGTTTGTCTTCCTTTTCTAGTTCCTTGGGGAGTGACATTAGGTTATCAATTTGTGATCCTTCTGTCTTTTTGATGAAAGCTTTTAAGGCTATGAATTTTCCCCTGAGGAATGCTTTTGCTGTGTCCCAAAGATTTTGATAACTTGTGTCTGCTTTGCCATTCAGCTCAAAGAAGTTTTTGATTTCCATCTTAATTTCATTTTTGACCCAGTAATACTTCAGCAGCAGATTGTTTAGTTTCCATGACTTTATGTAGATTTGAGTCTTTCTCTTGTGCTTGATTTCTAGCTTTATTCTAGTGTGATCTGAGAAGGTACGTGGTATGATCTTGATTGTTTTGAATTTGTTGAGATCTTTTTTGTGGCCTAAGATATGATCAGTCTTGGAGAATGCCCCATATGCTGCTGAGAAGAATGTGTATTCTGTAGTTTTTGGGTAGAATGTTCTGCAAATGTCTGTTAGGTCCATTTGATTTAGAGTTTGGTTTAAGTCCATTATTTCTTTCTTTATTTTTTGCTTACATGATTTATCAAGCTCTGACAGTGGGATGTTGAGGTCCCCGGCAATTATGGTGGTACTATTTATTTCTTTGCTTAGCTCTAGTAAGATTTGCTTTATCTATCTGGGAGCTCCTGTGTTGGTCACATATATGTTCAGGATTGTTATATCTTCTTATTGGAAAGCTCCCTTTACCACAATATAATGACCCTCTTTGTCTTTCTTTACCTTTGTTGGCTTAAAGTCAATTTTATCTGATATGTGAATGGCTATACCTGCTCTCCTTTGATTTCCATTTGTGTGGAATAATTTTTTCCATCCTTTCATGATGAGTCTGTGTGCATCCTTGTGGTTTAGATGTGTTTCCTGGAGACAGCAGATACTGAGGTTGTGTATTTTCATCCATTTAGCCAGCCTATGTCTTTTGAGAGGAGTATTCAGTCTGTTCACACTGATTAATAGCATTGATATGTGGGATGCTGGTCTCTTTGTCCTGTTGGATAGTCCTTTATTGCTTTGTTTTACCTCTTGTTCTATTGTTTTATAGGAGTTGTGAGCTTGGGGTTTTGTTTTTTTTTTTTTTTTTTTTTTGGTGAATTTACACTGGTGGGTATCTGTTGTGCTGATTTGTGTATAGTGCTATTCTGAATATTTCACACAGAGCAGGTCTGGTCATGACAAATTTCCTCAGTGTTTGCTTGTCTTGAAAGAACTTAACTTCTCCATCTATTGTGAAACATAGTGTTGCAGGATACAAAATCCTAGATTGGCAGCTGTTCATTGTAAGTTGATTGAAGATGGGGCCCCAATCCCTTCTGGCTTGTAAGGTTTCTGCTGAGAAGTCTGCAGTTAGTCTGATGGGTTTTCCTTTGTGGGTTGTATGATGCTTTCATCTTGCTGCTTGCAGAGTTTTCTTCTTCATTTTGATATTGGCCAGGTTGAATACTATGTGTCCTGGGGATGACCTATTTGCTTTGAATTGTCCCAGTGTTCAATGTCCATCTTGTATCTGTATGTCTGAATATCTGGTGATGCCCAGGAAGTTTTCCTCAATAATTTCCTCAAATAGGTTTTCCAGGCTTTTAGCTCTTTCTTCTTCACCCTCAGGGATACCTATAATTAGAATGTTAGTAAGCTTCACATAGTCCCACATCTCTCTTAGTCATTGCTTGGACTTTTTTATACTCTTCTCTGCCTCGTTCAATAACTGGGTTATCTTGAGAACCTTGTCTTCAAGCTCTGAGATTCTTTCTTCTTGTTGGTTTAGCCTGTTGTTAAAGCTTTCAACTGCATTTTGAAATTCCCAGAATGACTCTTTCATTTCTTTAAGTTCTATTATATCCTTTCTTATGTTGTCTAGCTCTCTAGTGAATTTTCATTTTTTTCATTGATTTTCTGAAATATTTTTTTGGCTTTTTAAAATTGGTTTTCAACTTTCTCTTCAATTCCAATCATCTTACTTGCCATCCATATTCTGAATTCCATTTCTGTCATTTTGGCAATGTCCTTGTGGGTGGAGTCCACTACTGCAGCTCCATTGTGTTTTCTTGGGGGTATCGAACTATTTTGTTTTTTCATGTTGCCAGGATTCTTTTGCTGCTTTCTTCTCATCTGGCTTCTCTTCTCTCAGCTCTAGGTTAATAGGTACGTACCTGTTCTCCTTTGCTGGGGGCTCTCTCAAACCAAGTCTAGGAGTGACGGCTGCTCAGGGATGGGGGGAGGTCCTGAGTAAAGTGTTGGACCTCAGGGAGGTTCTGCTGGCCCAGCGGTAGCGGTGGAGACTCACTTCTGGGGTCTTGGAATCCAGGCACAACTGTGGAGTCTCAGGAGTGGAGTTGCAGGCCCAGCAGGGTCCCTGGAGCTACAGGGGCAGAGCCTCAGTTTGGGCACAGTGAGAGCTTTAGAGCTGGCTCTGGGGATTTTGGGGGTAGAGCCACTCACATGGGGGGCTATTCCACCAGTGTGGGGACTGTTGATGCCCAGTCTCACAGGCAGGGGTTTGTCTCAGTGGCCCAGGGTCTGCGTAGGAGGTCCGGAGCTGCTAGTTGGCCGAGGCTCTCCCCCCACACCTAGGACTCACTGAGGCAGTCACCCGAGGCCTCCCAAGTGGTGCCTGTGGCATCTGAGGCTCCCTCTCTGTTTGGCTTCCATGCCAGGGAGGAGGCATGCTCAGCCCCCAGTACAGGGCTTGCCACCTGGGGGTGTCTGTTCTCTCCCTGGCCTGGTGGGGGTAATGCTAAGGTTACTGCTGCATGGCTGGGTCCTGAGTGGACATGGCTCCATGTACCAGAGTGATCAGGATGGCATCAGTTGCAGAAAGCTGGGATTGGCAGGCACCAGATCTCTGCCGCACCTGCTCTCTGGTGGAATATCTCTGTACAGACTCTGAACAGCTTCCCAATCAGCCCAGAAGTCTGCAGTGGGAGAGGGAGACCCCTTACAGATCACACTGTCTGTAACTTTTGTTTCTCTCCTAATAAACAGTGTCCCCTTGGGTTGTCTCTATACTCTTGCCTTCACCTCTTCCCAGCAGTGTGTATTGTATTGGGAACCCCAGTGTAGTCTCCGAGATGATGGGTGGTACTTGTGAGTAAGAATCAGCCACACACTGTTTGACTGAGTTGGCAGATGCTGTGATGAGCTGTAGAGTTGTTCTCCCAGTCAGTGGTTGATGCTTGCAGGAAATAGCTAACTACCAAGAGGTTCTTTTGTGCGGGTGGTAAGCTCTAGTCCCTCAGGTGGAGCACTTGAATGCCCCAGGCATTGGGAGGGGTCCCGTAGCTCCCAGGGGGTTGCTTGATTTCCAGCACAGCAGAGGTGGGTGGAGGAGCAAGACAGAGCATGGTTGGGCTGTGCAAACCTGGAAGGCTTAGCAAAGTCTTGGCAGGGCTTAGAGATTGCTCAGACTGGGAGTGCTATTCATGGGGTGGGGTCCAAAATGCTTGGTTGCTATAGTGCCAGGCTGAGATTCTCCCTACCAGAGGTGGTGCCCTAATCTTGCTTTCCTGTGGGGGGGTGGGTGCTTTTATGACTGCATCTCCGAACCCCACAGTATTATCCCATCAGTCTGTCCACGTGGGCTCCCTTACCTGAGTCCAGCTCCCAAACCTACCCCCGTGTCCCCCAGCAACGCACGCAAGTTCAGGGGGCACGGAGTCCATCTTGCCTGTCTGACCCACTGGTGTGCATCTCTGTGAAATGCTGGCAGGCAGGGAGCTCCCAGATTGGGCACTCTGGGCCCACTGAAGGTCCCCAAGGGGAAAAGTATGGGTCCTACTCTCTGTGTAAACCTCAGCACGTGGCACACACCCACTGGGGAGAGGCAGCAGTGCAGAATTCTCTATGCAAACTGCTTTCCCCTTGCAGTGGGTGGGGGAGAGGCGGGGAAGGAAAAGCATCTGAATGGAAAAGAGTCAGCATTCCAGCCTTATAGGTCGCTCTCCTTGGAGGGGAAACTCGCACAGAATGTCCAAGCTCTGGGATCATGCAAGTTCTCCCCACAGTTCTGTGTTTGCTGCAGTGCTTGGGCTCGTAGGGGTAGGAAAGCCTCCAAGAAACTTGGTAGCCTGTTGGTCATCAAAGTTGCATGGGAGAGAGAAAGGGATCCCCTTACCCCTTCAATGGGCTCCAAGCCTCTCTAGGTTTGATCCTCGCCGATGTCTTTTTTCCTTTGTCTTCTTCCTTCTCTGCTTCACAATTTTCCTCCATGAGATCCCTGGCAGGCTCTGGCATCTTTCTCTATGATCTACACCCAAGCTCTGTCTCCTATCCCCTGTCCTTTATCTGAAACCCTACCTCCTCTCTGGGAATGTCCAGCAACCGATGTCTCTAGTTGACCATCTTGCCCATTTTCCCATTGTTATAAGATGCTTGTGTCAGTTCGTCTGGTTACTCTAAGTTTTACATCAAGTTATAATCAGTTTGTGTTAGGCATTGGTCCACCAGTAGACACTCAACAGGGCCATTCAACAAAAATGCAGGAGCCCATGCATTGCATAAGGCACTGAGGACGCAAGACAAATATGTAAGTGTGATATGGTTCCTGCCCTCACAAAGTACATAACATATCAGGGGGAGCAAAGTCATGTTCAAATAATTATAATTTAACCTTAGGCTATAATGGTTACTTGGGACATGGGAGTGATTATTTCTGGCTTGGTGGAAGATTTCATAGGAAAAATGACATTAGATCTTGGGCTGGGAGCGTTAGTAGAGCTTGATGGGCAGAGAGGTTTCCCAAAGTCATCCTAACAAGAGGCAGTAGTAAGAGTGAAAACCTCTGAGCTTGGGGACCTGCACGGTGTGAAGCTGGGGCATAGCAAGAATGAGGGCAGGTGAGATTGAAAAGGCAGCTCTCGGTCTGCTTATGCAGGTCTTTGGATACTTCTTAAGGAAGGAGTTAGAAATTTGTCCTTTTGAAAGTGGTGAGCCATGGAAAGTTGAGGGAGGAGGAGGTCACATGTGTGTTCATACGTCATTGATCATGGATTTTCTTCTCTCATCACACGTACTAGGGCCCTTTGTGCATATAATGTTGATACCGTATGAAAGGAACAACTGGATCAGTAACTCAAGGCATGACCTTAGAGGACAGCTACTTGATGACCCGAGAAATAGCTTATTGCTTTACCAATTAAGAATAGGGGAGATAAAGCCCAGTGTGGTGGTGTGTGCCTGTAGTCCCAGCTACTCAAGAGGTTGAGGAGGGAGGATAGCTTAAGCCCAGGAGGTTGAGACCAGCCTGGGCAACAGCAAGAACCCATCTCTAAGTAAGAAAGTAAGTAAGTAAGTAAGTAAATAAATAAAAGAAAAGGACTAGGGGAAATATATTTAGATTCTTTTTATTTGATTGTCCAACTCTTAGAAAGTATAACATTTGCAGGAAGCAAGGAAATGTGACTCTGGAAGAGATATTTTTCCTGGTTCCTCCTACGGAGCAGAGTCAGGACACTTCCCAAAGCACCTAGAAAGGATTTTATTGCGGAGGAAAGCCACAGAGTCTCTCAACCTATATTGTGTGCCAGGGAAGATTACATATTCTCTCAACAACAAATTCAGCAGTGCTTCTTGGCAAGAGTCCACTTAAACCTGAGTTTATCTCAGAAGAATTCTCTGAGGTCTTCGTAAGCTGCATTTATTTAAATTTTTGCAGTATGAATATCAACAAACGGGCTACTCCTTTTGGCTGTCTAGTTGTGAGAGGTGCTAAGCACTAGAAAATGAGGTTGACAGTCGGGGCTCTGTCACTGACCTGCTGGACTCTTTACCCCAGGGATAAATCACTCATTCACACATTTACAGAGGGTCCACTGTGTGCCAAGCACTGTGCAGGGAGTGAGTGGTGCACTAGGGAAGGATCTAGATGGTTGCTTATTCTACAGGTTAAGTCTGTAATTTTTCCTATTATAATATCTTGAGTCTCCATGAAAGAATTATGCTAGCTTTGTAAAATGATTTTTGAAGCTTTTTTGTGTTTGTGATTTTTTTGGTTTATTTTTATCGATACATATTAAATGTACATATTTTGAGGGACATATGATAATCTGATACATTCATATAATAAAATCAGGGTAATTGCAATCTTCATCACCTTAAATATTTATCTGTTCTTTACTCCAGGAACATATGAAATACTCTCTTCTAGCTAGTTTGAAATGTGTAATTGATTGATGTTAACTATAGCCACCCTACTGATCTGTGGAACACCCGGTCTTACTTCTTCTATCAGACTGTATGTTCATATCCATTAATCAACCTCCATTCATTCCCCGCTCTTCTCTACCCGTCCTGGCCTCTGGTAACCACCAATCTACTCTGATGAGATCTACTTTTTTTAGCTTCCACATATGAGTGAGAACATGCAGTATCTGTCTTTCTGTGCTTGGCCTGTTTTACCTAACTCAATGCCCTCCAGTCCATGGAACAGTTTGTGTAAACTGGAGAATCACCTGTTTCTTGGCTGTATGTGCACAGTGGGTGGGAACACTTTATGGATCTAATCTTCTTGGAGATAATTTGTTGACAGCTCTTTTTTCTCTCTTGTTTCTGTCATAGTTATTCGTCTACTTAGGTTTTCTGTTTCTTCCCAGGGGAGTTTTGACAATTTATATCTCTTGAAAATAAGTCATTTTATGAAGACTTCATAGTATTCTGTTGTCATTGGTTTCTTCCGTCTTTGCTATAGTCTGTCTCGCTTTTGATTTCATGTGTTTTAAGATTTTCTGTTTTTTAATAGATTAACTACAAGATTTTCCATTTTATTTATTTTGGCCTCCCTTTAATTCTTGGATTTATTCTTCAGTTTTATTTTTTTTTTGTTTTTCCATAATAACCCATACATTTCCATTTTGCTCTTTATTTTTAATTCCTCCAGCGTTCTTTCCTTGTTGAAATTTTCTAGTCTCATGACTTGAATTCTTTATGAATTCTTGTTTTCTTTCTTGCTTACTAAGTAAAACATTTCAGTGGCTTAGCACAATGCTTCTTGCTTACCTTGTAGTCCAACGTGGGTGCTTCTTGATCAGTGGCTCTCCAAGTCCCAGGCTTCAGGGACCCAGTCTCCTCCCTCTGGTACTTCTGTCATTCTCTAGGGCCTTGGTGATGTTTGCATCTCCTGATGGAGGGGGGTGAGAGTGCACTGGGCTTCCTAAAACCCTGTGCCTGGAAGTGGCATAGTCACTTCTGCCCCCATCCATTGGCTAGTATTTGGTCACACCTCACTACAAGGGAGGCTGGGAAATGTAGTTTAGTAATGTACCCAGCAAGAAGTAGAAATGAATTTTTCATGGGGACACCAGTTTCTTCCACATTTTCAAATAATACTTTTTATCTTATAGTCTATTTTTTCTGATATTAATATAGCTATGTGAGTTTTCTTATGAGGTTTGTCTGTCATATGGTTTTCTATCCTTCTATTGTAACTTTTTTGTTTCCCTCTGTTTTATGCGTATTTCTTCTTAAAAGATTGTATCTAAATTAAATATTTCCAAATAGGCAATTGCCAAATAGGCAAAACTTACCAGTTAAAACTGGTTTTACCTATTTAAATTTATTATGGTCATTTAAATACTTAGACTTTTTTTCTAACATTTTACTTTATGCTTTCTATTTTTCTCACATTTTTCATGCTTCTCCTACTTTTCTTACTTTTAATAACTCATTTAAAAACTACCCACCCAGCCGCTGATGATTTGGATACAGTCTTGTCATAACTCATGAAATTTAACTGTGCCTACATAGCTTAAATGTTTCAAAACTTCCTCTTGTGAAAACATGAGGACCTTAGAATATTTTGACTCCAATCATCCCTTCTTCTGAAGACTGTTGATCAATAGCAATGAAAAGGCTTACAAGTGTGGTGCTCCAAGGCTGCCCCGTGACTTGTACTTATTCCGCCAAGTTAGGAGTGTAGTGGGGTCTAAGCTGTATTGTGCTAACCGTCTCTGATGTCATACTGCTTTCTGAGTAAGGGGTGATGCAGGTCAGTTTTCAGTACATTCTTTCATCTGTTCCCTGCTATACTATGTCTTGCAGAAATTTCTGTAGATGGCTTCTTTCCCCACTCTCAGATCCTACTGCAGGGTTTTTCTTGTCTTCATATCCCTTTGATTATTATACTAACATGGAAGCTTCATTAGGGAAGAGACCAGGTCTGTTTCACACACTCCACCCCAGAATATTTATGACAAAGAGCAGAATACTTCATTAGAGGAACATGTGGATAAGATTTCTGTTCCAAATCTTGGAAAAACTGGATAAACTAATTTAAAAAATTCCACTATGAAATAAAAAAGACTGACCCAAAGAGTTGAGTTGCTATACTCCTTCCACTATGATATACAGTGCAATGTTGTGTAATAAACATGGGGTGATCGATTATTGAATGCATTCAGTGGTGGCATTCATAAGGAGGCTATGCTGCTTTATTTTTCTGAAACGTAATTAGAAAGTGTCTGCATCTCATAACATCAGAAGCTACAGTCTTCTTAAAACAAAGGACTTTAAAACAGCTTAGTGCTTAGTGTTCATAGCACACTGGTGCAACTTAGTTCAGTATTTTGGCAACTCTCAATCTGAGCAAGAACTGGAGATTTTGGAAAACAAAGCTTTAAGAAGACTTGTCATTTTAAGGCTAAGTTTTAAGAGAATGCTAAAGTTCAAACTCTTACACTTTAGTCAAAGCAAGCCTTGACATACATTACTGATTGGTTCAGAGTGGTTTTATGGAGAAACTTCTCTGTAATAAAACTTGACATTAAGGGCAAAGACTACCATTTTTGAGCAAAGCACAGAAATATATTCCAAGTGGGTCAGGGCAAGGAATGAGGGGTGCTCACATTTCCAACAACAGGCTCTTCTTCTTCTTCACAGGTGGTGGCAGAGAACTGTTTTAACAACTCCTCCAAATACCATACGAGGCCTCACTGTCTTGAGAGCTGAGCATTCTAGGTGCGCTAATTTAGGACACTCATCTCCTTAGTTGTACTAAACCCTGTAGATAGAAGATGCACTCAGCTGCTTCTCTGTCAGTTTCCTAATCATGTCTTTATCACCCTTAAGATCACAGTTCCTACTAGGATGATGGGCAGCATTTCGGGACGATGGTATTGCATTTAAGGATGCCACTTTGCACAGGTATTTTCAAATGGTGCGCCCTCATAAGGGAAAAGCAAATTAACAATTCATCTGTTTGCAGATACAATAGGAGGTGTAATCCATCATAATCTCCTTGTCCAGCTGTATCCCACAAGCCCAAATTCACCAATTTTCTGTCTACCGTAACATTGGCAGAATAGTTGTCAAGGACGGTGGGGAAATATTATCCAGGAAGTGCACTGGCATATAACTGAGTAGTAGGCAAGTTTTATCTACAACTCTGTCTTCTCCCACCACAAATGTGACGGCTGGGCACAGACGCAAAAAGCAGCACGTTCAGGATGCTGTGGTGCTGTCCATGCCACCTTGCCTACAGGGGACTGGAAGCTGAAGCCCAGCAACAGGAACCACCCAAAAGTGGGAAGAAAATCCCCGTGTTTGCATCTGGATGTGGATTCATAAAGACCAAAATATTTCTTGAGCCTAAAAGAAACAAACTTAACAATAATAGAATTTGAGAGGTTGGTCTACTGCAATTTAGCCAGTGTTACTGAGATTGCTCTAAGTAGTAAGTGAAGACTTGCATCTGGAGTAGTTTTCATGAAATGGGCTGTGGACGCGTGTGCACCCAGGCTGGTGTTAGTGGCTCTGGTTATAAACAGTAATTGGAGTTAAGACCCATCAGAATGTCTTTTTTTCAAAAAAGGATTCAGCACAAGGTAGTAGAAGGAATGTAGAATCATAGTCGTGGGACCAGGATTTAAATCTCACTTCCTTCATGCACAAATCTGTGACTCTGAGCAAGCGTTTTGTTAATCGTCTTTCTGAGCCTTAGTTTAACATTTCTATAATGGAGATAATAACACCCAGCTACAGGATGGTCATGAAGATATACATCAAGAGGACCAAAGGGAAAAAAGGTAACATGCCTTGCAAACTGTAAAGTAACTTGAAAATGAAAGTAATTCATGCAACAAGCATTTGTTGAGGGACTACTGTGTACATAGACTGTATTAAGGGTGTTCAAAGACAAAATTCCAACTAATGTAGTTTAAAGATCTTAATTGGCTTTTAATTCATGATTCTAGAATTGGGCAGTGCTTGGAACCAGAATAGGTTCAAAGAACTCCAGGGTGCCCTGTGGTCAGACGGCATTTATGAGCAGAGAACAGAAATGAGGTGCAGAGACAGCTCGATTGGCTACGGCGTGGCATTGGTCTTATTTGAATGCAGTTTGAACAGTTGGCTGCCTGTGATTGGCTGAAGCTTGGCTGCTGCGATGGGCTGAGACTCAGCTATTTGTTACAAAAGGACACTCCCAAATTAGGCTTTCAGTTAGCTTATGCACTAAGTCAGGCTGCAGTTTGTTACATAAAGGTAAGGACTCATGTACAGAGGCATCCTCAGGCCAAATTTAGTTTAATTTAACAAGGGTTCCAGCAATTTACCAGGTATATCTTTAAGTGTTTCACACCGTTTTAATTTACCGATTGAAAAGTTTCTGTGGGAAAGATTTTCTTTCAAATAATTCTATTCTTTGTAGTAGTATTTCCTTATCCCATTGGCTGGATTTTAGAAATAGGTAAGGATTTTAAAATAGCAAGGAGCATGAGGATTTTCCAACGCTTACTCCTTGATTTTATTAATAAAGAGAGAACCATGCCGAGGGTGCATGCTTCAGTGAGAAATAATGGGAGAAAATTGTTCACAGGGCTTACTTGGTTAAGTGCGATTAAGCTAGCCTGTAATTTTTGTATTAAACTGCTGGTAGTTGGGAACCAATATTTGGAGCTACTCATTAAATAAATTACCTAGATTAAGGAGTTTTCCGTGATTATAAACACAGGGCAGGAAGGATGTCTTTAAAACCCATGGTCTTTTAAAATAAAGACTAATACAATGTTGCTGAACAGGTAGGCCTAGACTGTGGCCCAGGGCCCCTCAGCAACTGTTCATCAGGCTTCTAATCACAGTAGGGAATTGCGGTGGAGCTTAGGGTCAGGATGTTACTGCTGCCTCTGCCTCTTCTAAGTGTATGTAAGTAACCTTTGGCTAGCATGTAAACTCCCTGAATCTCAGTTTCTTCAAAGAGGAGTGTGAACACTGATCTGGACAGGGAGGTTGTGGGAGTCCCATTGAGGATACGAATTACAAACAAAGCTGATTTGAACAGGCTTGGTGAGTTCTTCTCAACTGTCAATTGCACATAGATCTAGGGATTTTGTTAAAATGCAGATTGTGACTCAGGAGGATCCTCAGAGAGCTTCCGATCATGCATTTCTGAAGATGCTGCCCTACAGATCATACTTTGCATGGTAAGGGCCACAGCAATAAAGAAAATGTTAGCCCATTTAATTCAAAGGTAAGTCTTGTTCTAGCTGCTCAATAAAGCCATGAAAGTTCTTGTTTCTTTTTGCTTTCTCCTCTTCCGTAAAGTTGGCTTCACCTTTAGGCTGGCTCTCCTCGTGGTGCCAAGATGGCTGCCTATAGTGCCTGGGGCTTTGGTTTATACTTCCTTGGCTGTGGACAGCAGAAAATTTTCCCCCGATGTTACCAACAAAAGTGATAAGATTCATTATGATTGTACAGATGAAATAAACTGATTGGTTTAACAAGTAGAGCTGAAGATGGAGTACAATTCCCAGAAGCAGTGGAAATCAAACCTGTAACATGGGGAAAAAGGAATGTGGGGAAGTAACCAAGGAATGTCCTCTATAGAGTCAAATAAGATAAAGGTTTTGATCTTTCTTAAAAAGTATTACATTACATTTAACAAATGTAATGTAAATTTAAATTTAAATACGGATGTATTACGTTTAACAACTGTAATACATCTATAGAGACAGAATAAACAGATAGTTTTCGTATTTCCCCATTTGATTTTGGAAACTTCTGAGCCAGGAAATGTTAGTTTTTGCTTACATCAAATATGTTTTGATGATCAGGACACCCTTCAGAGATTCCCAAGACATATTATATTAGATTTAATAAGAATGTGACTTCATTTGTGTCTATAGTATTCACTAAGAAGAATTAGAGTGAATAATATCTCTATAAAAAGATCAGAAAATCCAGAGGATAAGAAAACTCTTTTAAGGTGCTTTGTAGTTTGGTTTTACCTTACAAGTATAAATTTAACTCTGTTGTCTAACTAGTCTTGAAGGGGTATAAGGGAAATGTGGAGCTCAAATAATTCTAGCAGATGAGAATACAAAGATAGAGTACGAGGACAAACTGGGAGTGGGGCTGCTCTCCCTGGTACAGATGCAATGGTTTGTTAATTCAGACAAAACACAAATCAGGCCAGGTGTGGTGGCTCATGACTGTAATCCAGCATTCTGGGAGACTGAGGTGGGAGGATTACTTGAAGTTAGGAGTTCAAAACCATCCTGAGCAAGAGCTAGACTCCGTCTCTACTAAAAAATAGAAAAAATTAGCTGGGCTTGGTGGCACGTGTCTGTAGTCCCAGCTTCTTGGGAGGCTGAGTCAGCAGGATCGCTTGAGACCAGGAGTTTGAGTTTGCAGTGAGCTATGATGACAGCACTTGCACTCTAGCCCAGTTGACAGAGTGAGACTCTCTCAAAAATAAAAACAAACAAAAAAACCCAAAATACATACACAAACACAAATCAAATTTATGAGAGTTGCCACAATTAGCCAGTTAGCAATGGTGAACTCCTTGCAAATCTTGCCATTCCTGTGCTCAAATCTTTCACAATATTTTGTGCTGTCTTTCACTCTGATAAAGACCGCATGCTTATCACCCAACCAGCCAGTCTTAACAGTGCAAATGAAAACTGGGAGCTGTTTCTATGGCAAATGCTATAGAAAAGGTGCCAGGGCTGAAATGAAGTCCTCATCAGGTAACTTCTCTCTATGAATGAGCTTGCCCCATTGCCATGATGGTAGTGATGACATTGCTATCCTGCCAGATAAACTCGAGAATAATTCTGAGAAAGCAAGCATCCTAATCATATTCTTTCTTCCCAGTGCTCAGAGCACCGACATTTTCTACTGGCTTTAGAACTTCTATGAAAACAACTCAAATAGAGTTGTTTTCAACTCTATTGCAAACTCAAATAGGGTTTGCGGTACAGGAAAACGTCTATGTATGTGACAATATTGCCTGTGGCTGGTGTAGATATGGCATAAACTTATTGAAGGTCCTGAAAAGCCTAAGAAAATCCTTTAGATGATGTGTAGTTAATAATTTAAACCTATCCAAAAAATAAAATAGTTTTAGTGAAACTGAAGGTAGTTTTGGAAACCCCTGAACTTGCAGTTAGTGTCAGAAATGAGAGTGGTCATATAGACCATACCCTTAACTTTGCAGTTCGTGTCAGAAGTGGGATTCTCTGGCATGACCCTGACTCATGGAAACATGGTTTGGGAAGAAGAACAAGAAGGCTGAAGCCAATGAACCTTTGACTCCTGAATGACTATCTGATCACCTATGGTATGGAACTGCAGGTGTGTGGCAATCTGTTACTAGAGGTAAAAGTTACCAGTGGAATTTAGCGATGGCTCCAACTTCCAAGGAGTTAGCTCACTGGATACATAAAGAAGAGTAAAATAAGAAATAAGCTAAATATACAATCCCCTGGCTATTGTTATCTATAATAAATAAATAAAGTGAAAGTAAAGGACAGTATTGAGGAAGACCCTGACTCTGTACCAAGCTCAAATTTTGGCTGGTCTGAACTATGTCCACTAGTCTCAGGGCTGCTACCAAAGGGAAAATTATGCCGGAACAATAATAGGTAGCGCCTCTGTGACCTCTACTCACCAAAAAGGTATAGGTCGGGGAAGGGCAAAACCAAGGAACTAGTGAAACCAGGGGGTATAGTGTGAAGGAATTATTTCATTTTGTGTGCTGGTATCATCAGCTTCCTGAAGAACCTTTACTAAAATAAATTGTGAGTGACTAACATAGGGGAGGTATCTTTGGTTTTAAATGCTGCAGAGTGAAAAAGCATGTTTGGGTTTATCCAAGACCCAGCTCTCTAGTGAACAATCCCAGATGGCTATATGTAATCTAGATACACAGCAGGTTGTTTGAGAGGATAGCTAGCCTTGTGGATGGAAAAAAAGCCACTGTAAAGTTAGTTTATCCTGAGAAGGGGTTCGTCCAACTCCTCCTATAAATGCCAACTGGAACTTTTCAGAGCAAGTTGCTGGCGTGCTTTGTGTGCAAGCCATGTTGCATTGGCTTTATAATCTGTATGTTCATCCACTGAATATGCCCCTTACCCAGGGCATGGTAAATGTTGTGATTAAGGGGGTATTTTCTGCATTGGCCCCCCATGTAATGTTACAGGTGCAATATCAGACAACAGTCTGAGAAGCCTTATTGGATTTGTTGTCTCAGCTTCCCTTATCGGGTTTACAGATGCTAAAATAAAGAGGGCGATTCACAAGAAAATGGGGGAGAGAAAAAGGAAAAGCTAAGAGGGTCAACCTAGAAGGGTGGTAATCTTTAGATGGTTATAAAGAAATGGGATGAACAAAGCAGATATTGATGGGTTGGAACAAAGGTCTTAATGTAGCACTACTAGAGGTTGAGTGGACCAATGGGAGCCCCTGGTGGTCTCCCAACATAAAAGGCCCCAAACAAATCTGCTCTTTTACCCCAGTTTGGAGGAATTTGAGAAGCTGGAAGGGAAAGATGACAATGAGAAACCTGATCTCAAATCACCTGGGGTGATGCTTTGGCACATTAATCAAGATGAAAATTGACAGAGGGGCCAGGATTTTTCAGCTCATTCCCCAGCTGGGGACCCAAGGCCGTATGCACATGTGTGGGTAAAATGACCTGTGGAGTAAAAGAAGGAGAGAATTTTCTGGGGCTTCTTCACCGTGATTCTAAAACCTGCTGGTGAAGTCCTGATGGGACCCACCATTGGATTGCAAGGATATGGGACACAGTGTTTGATGGGATTAAGGTGAAAATTTGGATTAAAATTGGAATGTTTGAATGGATGTTATGTGACGTGATTGCTTTTCCTTTACCTGAACATCCCTTCCAGAGGTGGAAAGTTTGGGTAAAAACAAATAACAAATGGAGAGAAGGAGAAATAGTAGCTGAGGGTAAAGGAATGAATAAATAGGTTATTGCAATGAGGGGAATCAAATCCATTGGTGCCTTGAGAGAGGCTCAAATAATATTCTCTCTTAGCTCAATTATACCAGATGTCCAGAAGGGTGAAACTATATGTTTGTCACAACCACTCAGATTTTGGAACCTGACAAGGTGGAATAGAAACCTGCAAACCCTACTAGCACTGCCCTGGGAGACATTCTGATCATACACTATAATGATGAACTGGACTGATGGCTAACGAGTGAGTAGAACTCTAGTAATGTGCCAACATCTTTTCTCTCTTATTTTTCAGGTTGTATCTACTACAAAGGATATCATTTGGGAAGGAATTTCTGGGAACACTCCCCAATGGGCCATTGGACCACGTGGTGTACAACTTCCTGCTAATGGATTATTGTGTAAATATAAACCAGTAGCTTACAAACCTGTAGCTGATTATAATGAATAAACTACAGTGGTGGCATGCCCCATATACCATAGCATGCTATGCATGAATACACATCAGCCTTGTTTTTGTGGCTGGAAAGCTATTAAACAGAATAGGAAAGAACAATGGGTTTCTGATGGGATCAGAGCAGTAGGTGCCACATGGTGGTGGTGCTGAATTCACCTGGGAACAGCCCCACCCTGAGGTGAGGAAGGCCATAGGAGGCCTAAGGCACACTTATACTAAATTATGTCTTGCTCTGACTACCTCTTCATGTAACTCTAGTATGGTGGACCCAACATTTTGGGTACAGTATATTAGTACACAATGGCAACAACATGCATGGTGGAATAAACAACACTGGCCTATAAGACAGAAAAGTGTTTTGGGGAGATATGTGCTAGTCTAGGCTTCATGAGGCAAGCTGAATTTGCTTTTAATGAGAAGCTGCATTTGGAGGAAAAAGACATATTAACTTCAATGAACAGATTAAAGGGAATTCTCTTCCAGGAGGAAGGCAAGGGATGGGGGTCAGCCTGGAAAAGTGATGAGGATTTAGTAAAGTGGGACAAGCAGATTCAACAAATAATACTGGGTAGTGCTATGACCCAGTGTTGGGGAAAGGCTTGTGCCCTGACCCAACAGGTCTCTTGACTACTTTAATAAAGATGGAGGCTGAAGTGGTCAGGGGACCATAGTCCTCTCTCCTACCTGCTGAGGCCCCAAAAGCACACCTATGGGAATCATATGGCCTTCAAAACCTATGGAAGTCCTCTAGGGACACTTGTAATTTACATCCACGTGCTGTGACTGCCCTTGTTCCTAGGATAGATCAGCATGAGACATATCCTATAGAACAGCTATCAGAAAGGAACTATTCTGAATACCACCAATGTCCTCCCTGTAGGAGGGAAGTGAGCCCTACTATATGACAGCACACAATGGAAACTGGTCTTAGTACAAGCCTGTGAACTGAGACAGGGTGAATGGCTTTGTCCCCAATTGTCTTGGACCCTAAAAATAACCAAATTGTGGCCAATTGTAATGGCGCCTGGTTATAGTCATATCTAGTGTATGGGCAAGGGTGGGTTGTCTTGTGGAGGCATAGCAAATACCCCTGTAATTCTTAGTGGTTTATTCGGTAATGAAACTGAGTCATATCATGGCTGTACTATGATATGGTGTAACATTGGCATTGTTGGTTAAGAGTCAACTACCTTACGTAAATAGGTCTCATCATAACACCGATATTGCTAATCAAATGCACCGGGAGACTGAGTGAAAACCTCCTCAGAATTTATGATGGGGTGCTTTGGGCCACACAGTATCTACTCTACCTCTGAAGGGCAACAGAGGGGCTGGAGAGTAAAGGTATCGGCTTCACCTTTGGAGGGGCTGATCACTAAAGGTCAGCCATGCACAGTTAACCGCGTCTCCACAATAAAAACTCTGGACACCAGAGCTCTGGTGAGCTTCCCTGGCTGGTAATATTCCATGCATAATGTCGCAAATGATCACCAGGAAAGTTAACACTGTCCGCAACTCTATGGAGAGACAGCAACAGGGTGCTCCATGTTTGGAAACCTTCTGAACTCTGCCCCGCATATCTCTTCCCTTGGCTGAGCTTAATATGTCTGCTTTCACTGTAATAAAGCACAACTTTGCTTATTATTGCTTTCAGTGAGTTTTTCTAGTCAATTATTGAAACTGAGAGTGATCTTGGGAACCCCTGAACTCTACAGTTGGTGTCCAAAGTGAGGGTGGTCTTGTGGGCTGTACTCCTTAACTCCACAGGTGCATTTTCTCACTTTATTCAGACTATTCTTTCCTCTACCCAACAATACTACCCACTTCTTCAAATACATCTCTGCTACAAACATTATCCTTTAAATGGTTCCTTAGATGCCATTCCACTATGGCATAATCCGTAGTAAAGCACCATTAAGATGTTAATACAGATGTATGTGTGAATTAAAAAGTGACTTTAAATGCATAGTAACCGATTTACTTCACATTAATAATTTGGCTATTTTTATTTGTTTCCAAACAAAAAGCAAAGAGGACTCAGTCCACAGAGCAATTGTAATAGTGTGCACAATTTTTATTAAACCAAAATAAAATCTTTTAAAGTTCTTGGACTATGGAAGTCACCTAAATTCACTTCTTTTTCCTATCAAGTTTCTATTTTTTTTTTTCTTCGAACTCGAGTTAGAAACTGACAGCTGATACACTCTTCCCTCCTGCATTCCATCCTGGGGCAAAGTGAGAAGACATCCTTTGGTGCCCTTAAATACTATTCCTTTTAGCAGGAAATCAAACCCACCTTCTCAGTAGAATGCAATTTATTCTATTCCATATGTTTCAAATAAGTGCAGTGAAGTGATTGGAAATGAAATGAAAAGAAAGAAAATGGCAAGACATGCTGCACGAATAACTTTCAAAGACTCATAAATTGCACATTTTGAAGCTCTTTATGCTTGCGAATACTGGGCATCTGTGATTCTCAAAGCACTTTACTAACTAATATTCTTGGCCTCCATTTTGTAGCTGGTAAAAAAAAAAAAAGAAAAAAGACAGAGGTAGGCAATAATATGAACATTATTCAGAGTCGTGGAGGAAATCATAAAGAGTGCCAGATACACAGCCAGTTACCCTGGCAACATTTTTCTGTTTTTCCATTTTGCATGCCATGGTATTGGATTTCAGCTGCGATTACTTAACTGAATAGGCTGATCGCATATCCAGCTTTTGCAGGACGTCACAGGCATTTTGCAACAGATTTGGCTGTCTCTCTCTTAATTCTCCTTTCACTAATTTCACCATGTCAGATGTACCACTTTCGGGAAACTATGGTTAGATGACAGTCCAAACATAGAAAGTAGACAAAACCACCTGGTGATGGTTTGCAGGCAAAAGGATTGCTCATTTAAAAAAGAATTTACAAAATCAATCCACTCTTCTAGGTCATCACAAAGAAGTCAATTTAAAAAAATTTACAGACATATTTGAGAAACATTTCTTTTTCAAAAAGCAATGTTTTAAAATTTGCTGATCTGCATTTTTTAACCCAATTTTGATGTGACATTACAAAAAATACTTTAAAATATAATTATACAATAAACGTAAAATAAATATTTAATAACGTATTTTAAATATATAATATTAAAATTAGTATAAAATTTTATGCTTATAATCCTTGTAGAAACATAGAACAAATTGAAAATTTCAAATTATATACCCCCCCCAAATACTTCCAAAAATGAAATTCAAAATACCATCTTTTTTTTCCTTTTTGAGACAAAGTCTCACTTTGCCACCCAGGCTAGAGTGCAGTGGCGTCATCACAGATCACTGCAACCTCAAACTCCTGGGCTCAAGTGATCCTCCTGCCTCAGCCTCCCACGTAGCTGGGACTACAGGCACGTGCTACGACACCCAACTAATTTTTGTATTTTTTGTAGAGACAGGGTCTTGCTCTTGCTCAGACTGGTCTTGAACTCCTGGCCTCCAGTGAACCTCCTGCCTTGGCTTCCCAGAGTGCTAGGATTACAGGTGTGAGCCACTGCGCCTGGCCTCAAAATGCCATCTTTACCTTTATGTGGTGGGTGATTTTTTTTAATAGAAAAAATTACTTTATAAAAATAACTGTGGTGCTGACTGCCATGGCATAGGTATTTGTATCTGGTAACCATTCACTATTGAGTTCTGGGTCATGCCTCAGTTTCTTCACTATTTCTCCTAGTGGCATTCCTGAACAAACTTCACTATCCTGTCTGTTGGTCTTTGGGTGGCATGAATGCATCATATGCTTACCAAGGGCACCTCAAGTCTTTTCTCATTAGCTCATCAAGAAAAATTAATTCACCTAGAAGAATTAATTCACCAAGAAGAATTCCTCAATTCCAATGAGATTCTGAAATTTTACAACTGTGTCCAATTATACGTTACTTATTCACATGATCCAGATTTTACATGAGTTAATTTTTTAAAGATAATCATCAAAATGAAAATTAAAAAAAAAAAACAGAGCAATTAGAGACTGCAAAGATTGTTACATGTTCACAGAATCCATGGAGCCAGCTTGAGAAATGCTCTTTTAAAGGTGTACATGCCCATGCATTGCTATTTAACACTTGATCTAATAGTTTTCATTATGTAGTAATTCAAATATTTCAATCCATTGTTATAAGAATCCATTGTTATAATGAAACATTGTAAGTGAAAATATTTTGCAAGTTATAAAGCATTGCAAGTATGTAGTTAACTTTTTCTACCTCTTTCATTTCTTCCTTAAAGATTATGTAAGATACACACAGTCTTATTGATATATTTCCTTTTTAAATTTTTGTTGCCTTGTTCTTTTTTATTAGAGTATTGATCAGCTGTCATCCAGTACTTCAGAGGCAAACTTCATTTGACTACTTAACCACCTTGACTGATAGACACTGAGAGACCCTCATGATTTCCTGGATGTTTGACAAAGTGTTTGAGACAACAATGATTCCAAAAGGAGGCTTCTTGAAAATCTCCTTTTGGAGTCCTAGAGTTTTAACTTATTCCACTGAATCTGATATTTATGCTACCTGCAAAGAAATACATGGTGGTACATGGTGCTCAGATTCTGTAACAATCTCTGCTAATTGTGTTTAAAGGAGAAGGGAAAAGGAGCGGGGCTTGTTATACTACAGATACTTCACATACACTATATTGTTCGCATTATTTTCCCACTGTGTGGGAAGGAAACTGAGATTTAGAAAAGTTCGGTAGCAACTAAAGTCACAGAAGGAGCTGGAGCAAGGTTTGGCGCCAGGTCCTGATTTCCAAGTGCGTATTATTTCCCGTATGTCTGGCAGTGAAAGAGTGTGATCAGGACATGCCCAACCAGGCTCTTGGGCAGGGGTAACAGAGCTTCCCAGGCTGGTGTTTCCCAATCACTCATGGCCTCAAATCCGGTTCTAGGAGGCAGAATTTACTCCTCCCACATGCCTACCTCCCTCTCCTTTCCTCCATTATCAGCAACATCCTAAGCGTGAGCTTTTTCCCAGCAAACTAGTTTACCTTAAAGACACTCTGAGACTGGTTTTCTCTCTCTCTCTTTCTCTCTCTCTCTCATTGACCTGGATTTAGAGCCTCTTGAGTCCTTGAAATTGAGCACAGGTGTGGGATAGCTCAGCAACAACAACACAAATGCTAACGTTTACTGAGTGATTGCGATGGGCCAGGCGCTGTGCTAATTGCCTTGCATGTATTATTTTACTTAATCCTCATGACAGCCCTCTGTAGTACCTACTACTGCCAATTTATAGATGAGAAAACTGAGGCACAGAAAGATCCAGCAACTTGCCCACATTGACACAGCTGTAATAAGGCCACAGGAGACTACGATCTTTTGTCATTCCGACCCCTGAGCTATGTGTTGCGTTTCTGAGCAAGCTTGGGTGAATCGCGGTGACCATGGACCCCTAGGGCTCTGCTATGTGTATCTGATTTCTTGCCTCTGGTTGCAAAGTGCTGGCCCAGGAATCCAGTGTTCAGCTTTCCATGCAGCTCCTGGAGTGCAGAGCAGTTCTGAGCAAACCGCAAGTGTTTAGTGAGCAGGGTGGACTTCTACTGCATGAAACCCCAACGACTGGGTACCTACTCATGAAGGCAGACACATGTGGCCCATTCTAAGTGTTGTACTGATGCCTCGGAGGATGTCCAAAGGGAAACCAGACTTTGTCTCAGGGAAAGTAAAGTAATATTAAAAATTGTTATGAACTGAATTGCACCCCTCACCCCTGCAAATTCGTATGTTGAAGTTCTAACCCCTCATGCCTCAGAATGTGACTGTATTTGGAAATAGGTTCTTTGAAGAGGCAATTCAGGTAAAATGAGGTCTTGAGTGGGCCCTAATCTAATATGACTGGGGTCCTCATAAGAAGGGGAATGTAGGACACACACACACACACACACACACACACACACACACACAGGAAAGACCATGTGAAAACAGAGGAAGAAGGCGGCTGTCTGCAAGCCAAGGAGAGAGGCCTCGTAAGAAACCAACTCTGTCAATACCTTGAGAAATAAATTTCTGTTTTTTAAGCCACTTAGTCTACGATATTTTGCTATGGCAGCCCTAGAAAATTGATACAGACATCGCGTGGGCAAAAAGGTACAGAGCCTACCTCTCCTTGCTTGTGGTAAAGGGGGCTGCTGGGCAGGAGGAGGGGCTGCAGTTTGGGGCATACACAGCAGGATTCTGGAGGTGTTCCTGCTCCCAGGAACTGGCTGGGGAGGAGGACATGTGCTGGGTCAGTAGAGGGGGGAGTTTCCGTGACAGTCTGACATCGGTTTTTCAGAGCATGCTTACTATTCCCCCAACAAATACTTACTGCCCACCTGCTTATTTTGTGCCTACCATGGTGCCAGACCCTGATGATAAATGGTGATCAAGATGCACCACCTGCCGGCACCCAGGAGCTGACAGGATATTAGCACAAGCAGTTGCAGTAGGGTGGGGGAGCTGCTGGGATCCGTCCTGGGGGCAGTGCAGGGAGCAAGGGGGTGAGGGAGGGCTTGGCAGAAGAGAGGCGTCAATGGCTCACTTGAGGATGGGTGAGCAGGAGCTGGCCAGGCAGGGAGGTGAGCAGAGTTACAGGGAGAGGAACGAACATCTGTGAAAACTTGCAGGAGAAGGAGAGCAGGCACTGAAAGGAGTTTGAGATGTTAGAGAAGCCTGTGGAATGAGCGGCAGGGAGTGCGTGGAGGCCCCACTGCGTCCTGGGCCAGGGGCACCGAGGGACATGCTGCCTGAAGACGATTGGAAGTCATCGAAGGATGCTATGCTTAGTCATTGGGGGGTGTGTGTGTGTCTCTTCTCTTTGAAAGATGTTTTCATTAGCTCAGATCTAAAAACAAAAGAAGAAACACCAATGGCCTATTATTACAAATAATGATAGCTAACATTTATGGAACGTTTTCTATGTGTCACTCACTGTGCTAAGTGTTTTGTATGAATCATATCCCCTTTTTTCTTCATCATGTCCTCATGAGAGAGGCATTATTACTCCCATTTTACAGATTGAGAACTGAGGTCAGAGAGGTTAAACCATCTAAGGACATGCAAGTCAGGCTGCAGAGGTGGAACACTTCATGACTCTGCCACAACTACCTCTTATCCTTCAGATATTCCTTGTCCAGGGATTGAGCACGTCAGAGGGGTAAACACACTCACAGCTTCTTCTGTCCCCATGTCCTCCACTGAGTAGAGAGGGAAGCAGGATTTCAGCCGTCGCCACACCAGTTTGCAACCAACCACCCTGCTCGATGCTGCGCTGCTGGCCGTGCTGCTGTTACTGACTTTCCCTTTTTAGGAGAAGCTTCTGTGCAGTGTCCACTAGGACAGGAAGCCTCTTCAAGGCCTGCACACCTTTATGCCAACATAGGGAACTTCAGGACATGTGCTGTACAGTGGGGGTAAACAATAAGCCCCTCCCACCTGCTTATTCAGTTCAAACCACGTTTAATACATTCATTGGTTCCTTCTGGCACCTGCCCTTGCCAAACACTGTGAATCTGAGGGTGTTTTGAATCCCCACCACCCAGTACATCACCTGGCACATAGGCAAATGTGGCCCCCTGGAAGTTCGTTGAAAATCACTGACATGAGGCAGATTGATTAGTAGGAGAAGAGGCATACAAATTTATTTGATGTGTGTACATGGGAGCCTTCAAAACGAAGACCTAAAGATACAGGAGGAATTGTCCATTTTTATGCTTAGATTCAATACAGTATAGAAAAGGGCATGATGTAATGACAACAGCCTGAGCGGGGAAACCCAGCAAGGTCTGTCTAGATTCTTCTTGGCCTCTCTGAGCAGCATTCCTTCCTTTTGGGTGTGATGCAGGGCCCTCTCTGGAGTGGGAGTCCCATGACTTACAGTCAAATAGTGTGGGTCAGATGATTTCTTTATAGCTAGTTTTTATGCAGAATAATTTTAGGTTTTACGACTGGCTTTCAAGAGAAGGGGTTCTGGTTTTTATGACCTGCCTTGGGGAAGAGGGAATCTAGTTTCTATGGCTCTCCTCAGGGGAGAGTGGGACAGAGAGACAGGAGGGCAGGAGAAAGAGGAAAACTTTGCTTCCAAGGCCTTCATTTTGGGGTAATGTTTTCTGAACCCCAACACAAGCAACAGGCTTTACTAGGCCTGGATGAACTTCCTTGGCTCCCGAGTCCCTAGAGAAGCAGAATCTTTCCCAAATTTTCCAAAGATTCTTCTCCCCACAGTCTCTGTGGGTGTCTCCCTGGCCGGTGGACACTCAGTTTTCTTGTTCACTTTCTCTGAATGAAGCAGTTACTAATTATGAAAATAAAATATTATGATAATATTACAAAGAAAATATTACAGCTTTCCATTCTTTTCTTCTATCCTCTCCTTCTTGTTCTTGGTGTTAACAATGGATGGCAGTCTAATGTGTTGAGATATTAATTTATGCCTTTGCTTTCAGCGTTAGACAAAGCAGGATGGAATTATTAGTGTTTCTTCTGCCTCCCTCCTAAGAAGGAAGCCAATTTTTGTTCTGAGTTTTGAGCTTTCAGCCTCAGGGAGTTGTTAAGGGCTTTTGTGCCAGGACCAAAAAAAAAAAAAAAAAGAAAGAAAAAAATGTTATATATGAAAGTTGTGTGACCTTTAGGAGCTACTTAATCTCTCTCAGCCTCAGATTTTCCCATCTGGAAAATGGGGATAACTATGATGATATCACTCATGTTTGTTGGGAGGATAAAACAGGGTAATGCCTGAAAAAGTCTATGATACATATATATATATGTAATAACCACTCCTCAGGTAGTGCTTTTGGGGACCACATTGACTAGTGTGTAACTTGTTTGGAAGGCCCAGGCCAGTGATCAGGGGAAAGTTATGGCGAGCATCAGGGTGGATGAAGGAGTGAGCTCACTAGAGTGGGGGCAGATTCCTGGAGATGAAGAGACATGTTTTAGGTTGGGGTGGGGCACGGAGTTCCACAAGCTATGGAGAGCCATGCCCTGCTCATAAGACATGTCCTCGCTTGGGGCAGGAGGACTACAGCCATTAAGTGATGAGGCCGTGGGTAGAGTGGGAGGATTTATGTGGCTCATCCTGTGGTCACAGAGAGGACAAGGGTGGGCTTCAGGGCCTTAGTACAGAGCATAGCCCCTGCTGCACAACCACGTGGTGGTGCTTAAAGGCTGGTGGGAGAGAGGGCCAACCACGCACTGAAGGTCTGGCTCCTTCCCAGAGTTTTCTGTATTCATTGTCAACTCTGAACTCCACTGAAGGACAGGAAAGCCCCAGAAATGAGCACTGTTGGGCACCTTGCCTGCTCTGAGACACTGGGCTGCAGAGATTTGATTTGATTTAGAAAAATAAAAACATAGGACCTTTTTTTGCACCTGAGCATTGCATATCAAATTCATATTAGTTGCAAGTATTTATTGATTTTTTTGTTCTTATTTATAAAAATTTTAAAAATCTCAGTATGTTAAATTTGCCAAGTAGAGAAAACATTAAAAAAAAGCCTATAAACTCACCACTTGAAAATAACCATCCTTATTTAATATTTTTGTAGTTTGTACTATGTATACATAATAAGTACTGTGAAAAGTCTTTATCCCATTTTCATTTAACACTGTTACAAGGATTTTCTCATAGAATATAATATAATTCTTCATAAAGACCATTTCAATGCTGCATTTTCTTCTATTTTAAGGAATAAAATAGATGATTAATCTTTAGATGATTTTTAAATAACTAGATTAATACTTAGATAATTTAATCCTTTATTGTTGGAAAGTTAGGTCGTTTCCAGTTTTTGGCTCTGTTAAATAATATTGTAGTGATTATCCTCACATAAAGTTATGTTCCAGTCTCATTTCCTAACAAAGTTTGCCTAAAAGCTGTTCTCTCTCTTATTTATAGCACATTTCATTTTATTTTTATAAAGCTCTTCCTGTGTTTTCTTAAATCTACTCTAAACCCAAAAGTACTTCTGTGAAGGGCTTTTAGATCCTCATTACATTTTCTCTCTACCAGTCATCCCAAAACAGGAGTCCCAAACCTACGGTGAGTTGTATAATTATTTCATTATATATTATAATGTAATAATAATAGAAATACAGTGCACAATAAATGTAATGTGCTTGAATCATCCCGAAACCATCTCCCCCCAACTCCCTGGTCTGTGGGAAAAATGTCTTCCACGAAAATGGTCCCTGGTGCCAAAAGGGTTGGGGACCCCTGTCCCAAAAGACCCTCACTTTGAGCCTGTTGAGGGCTGTCAGTACCATTAGCAAGATTGGGACAACTTCCACACAGTCATTTAAATTAAAGAGTTTCCTTAGCTGCGGCCTTTTAAGGACACTCTCAAAATTCACCCTAAATTAAGGTTATGTTGATTATTTAGCTTTGATTTTGCTTCCACATCTTGCCATCCCCTACTCTTGCTGCTATGAAAGTGTCTACGATTTTGCTCAAAACTGTCTTCAGCAGAATTGAAAAGGCAGAGGAAAGCAGGGCCCTGGAAGAATAGCAAGATGCTGCTTCATCATCATGTGCTAACTGGTTGTTACTTTTCACTCTTTCCTGGAGGGGTGTGTGTGCATCCGTGCGCCCACAAGTATGTGTTTTATGTGTGTGTGTTTGTGGGCACTGCTAGAAGGGAGTTTTGTATAGGTGCTTTAGTCACCCAGAGTCCTGAAATATCCAAGGCAGTGCCAGACAATGTCTCAAAGCTACGCTGCGCGTATAGAGTTTTATCCTTGTCTGCCATTTCATTCTAAGTGCTAAATTTGTAATTTTCCTGAGAGCTGCAAATTCAATTAACAATGAGATAGAAAATCCAACTCGATGGCATTATGGGCATAACAAAGGAAAGTCTCCCCTCCCTGGTTTGCGGTAGAAACGCTGGCTTGTCCAGGACAACTGTTCGTGGAAGATGTGTTTGTCCATCACTGCAGGCTAGCCCACTTCAGACCAACCCCTGTTTTCCATGGTCAGAGTCAAAAGTGCATTTTCCTCGCTGCTGATGAAAAGTAACAAGGACTTTTGGTTTTAGGGATCAGAATGAGAGTGATTCTCTTTGAAGCTTTCACAAAGCCGGCAAGAATTTCACACCATTTTTAGTGCTGCAGGTGAAGAATTTAACAGCTGGTGGGAGTGCAAATTAGAGCCAATTATAATTTGATTGACCTGACTTGACAATAAAACTGTCTTCCCTAATTTAAAATGCCTGGCAGGATCCTCTCTGCCCTGGTAAGGTGATGATTTCAAACGAAGAGTAGCTTAAACTAGGAAATTCTTTAACAATGCTATGACAGTAATAAAGATTTATTTATATAGTATTTTTTTTCTCTTGGACTAAAATTACTACATTCAAACCAAGGAATAGTACAGTGCATACAGGAATGAAAAAGGACTGTGCTTGGCAGAAATGTGTCTTGGAGGTGGCGGCATAAGAAGTAGAATATGCACAAAAATTTAGGAAAGTTGTGGAGAAAGGGGAAAGTTCCAAAATGTAATGCCAATTGTCATAATATCTGTAAAGAAACCGAATGTAGAATTAAAAACATATTCTTTGAAATTGTTTTAAAATGATGTAATAAGAAAGCACTTTTTATTCCTGCATTTGATTTTAGAGGCTAATTTATCCTGTCACCTTATTTAAATAGGCCAAATAAAGTGTAGAACCCCAGTTCAAACTCTAGTTCTCTACGTATTCACACTAGCTTGGGTTTATTTAACTACTTAAACTTTATAAGGAAAGGAGTTGGTGGACGTGCATTCCCTGCTTTGCCTTGAGTTAAATCTCCGGTCTTTGTCCTGGACCTCTAATTCTGACTCAGGCGATGTGCCAGCCCCATGCCCCGGGCTTTTGGAAGACAGTGCTCCAAGGAGTTAACTGTGTCACCACCAGGCAGAGATTGAACACACTGATCATCTCTCCAATCCCACCTCTGCTACTTAGGATTTATTTGATCTTGAGCACATTGTTCTCTTTGAGTCTTGTTTTTTTCATCTGCAAAACAGAAACAATAATACCGACCTTATGGGGTATGGTGATGACTATTGAGATACCATATGCAAAGTGGCTGTCAGCACCTGTCAGCACCTGCTTCAGCTTCCCTTTACCACTGAGGTTGCCTGGCCCTCTGTCTTCTCTCTTCCTGTTCCCGGTGAACCTTCTGCAATGACCTGGGGCAGCGTGCGGCAGAGATGATGGGGCAGGGGAGAAGGGGTGCTGTTCTTGCCTCCTTGGTGTGGCACTTAAAAGGAATTTCACTAAGTCACTAAGTAACAATATTCTTCCTGCTGATGAGATTCTATAATACTAACACTATTTGGACACATTGTATGTTAGACACACTTTTGTGATTGGCTTAGAAATATAATATTTTTAATCATATGGTTTATATAAAAGTAATCCAGAAGAGTTAGGAAAGTAGCTGTAACAAAGGCCATGAGCTTTATTGCATAGGAAAGGCTATGGGTACCTTCAGGTTTTGGATACACTGTATTGGTATGAACACAACCAGAGTTTTACTGCCTTAAATGTTGTAAGTGAAGCTGCCAATGGAAACAGAATACAAACTTTTGGATTATAACATTATAAACTGCATACTGCATGTAACTGAACTTCTTGTTAATGGCTGCAAATCCTCAGGAAGCTTCTCTTTTAAGGAGGCAGAATAAAGTGATGGGCTTTGTGACAATGTGATCTCTCTCCTTTTCAAATTAATTCTGAATGAGGGTCTCTGGAAGCCCAATAATGAGAGCTTCCCTCTATTATCATTAATGTGGCTTCTAGTGTCTCTTCCTGCTAAAAAAAAAATTACTACTAATAAAGATGTATGTTGTGATGGTTGTGTGCATCCTCGTTTACATCTGCGAAACTGAAATTTCTTGTGGATAACACATCTGGTTTTTTAAAAAATTACCTATAGGAATATTAAATGGTAAGCAAGGATCCCAGTAACCAGGTCCTGGCATGCAGCCAACCCCCAAGCAGTGAAATGATGATTTCTGCAACCAGGCTTGACTGGGCTGGACCCGGGCAGATGATGGAAGGGAGCAGGATGTTCAGGCAGCTGCTGTCTGGTGAACTGAAACGGGGCATTCACAAGGTGGGCAGACAGATGCCGTAATGACCCACTAAAGAATACCCACATGCAATACAACAGAGCTATGAAATGTGGGGAAACAATGGCAGCAGATGGACAAAAACCTGGCATGCAGCAAGCAGAGAGAGGCAGCTCATTTATAGCAAAAAGCCCTGGGTGGCTCAGGGAGGGACAGGAGTCCAGACCCACACCAAGCCTGTACATAGCAACAGGCCCTGGAAGCAGCCTTCATCCTTTTCAAATATTTATCGACTGCTTGCTATGCATAACACACTTGGCTAGGAGCTACACAAATGCAGGGATGAAGACAGTCTTATCAACTTTGAAGAGTTTAGAATCCGATGGATATGCAATGGGTTTCCGTTTATCATACCATTTGGGAATTATGTTGTGGTTCCTGGCATTGCTGGCATTTAACATTCTTCAAAATCTGGTTCTTCTTTTCCTAGATCTTGGATGACATAACTTCAAAACCAAAGGAGATGCGGCTTTCATAGAGTAGAAGGCTGCACACAAGTTTTGATGAGTCACATCTTCAGCCACTTTGTTCCAAGATTGTCCTGTAGTTACAGTTGATGAATGAGACTATCAATCTTCAGTTTGTAGCCACAAAGCACAGGGTCATCTTCCCATGAATACACTGCAGGGAGGATGACCAGCCCTTACCTGGAGTTTAGATTTATCCAAAAAAATATTGGGAGAAGAAGGGGCATTGTAGTTTCCAAATACAGAAGACAATCAATCCCCTTCTCTCTGTGTGTGTGTGTGTGTGTGTGTGTGTGTGTGTGTGTGCATGGATGCACACGCACACACACGTCTTCTGGATTATATTTTGTATTCGTTGACTCCTGTGTAAACATTCTTTCATCATCATAGTCATCATCATCCACTGGGTTAGCAACCAAAAACTAAACTAAAAAAATTCCCATTTTAGCAGGTAAGTATTTTTAATAAGTTGACACAAGCTACTCTTCACTCTTTATAAGAGGCATTACAAAGAAAAGGGGATTGAAGTACAATGTGAAGTATAGTTAAATATGTAGACATCTTGGATTCTAGAATAGTTTGTAAGGGATTAAAGTGTTAAGGTGTAGACTTGTTGCATCCTGTGTTTTTTCCGCACTGGAATAGACTGACAGTGTTTCAAATAGTTTGGCTTTAACCTACAGATAGTAGAATAGAGGTGATGGCCTATGAATTGACTACTGAAATAGCTTGCTTTGGCATGCTCTAGTTTAACAGAGTTAGTCTTACCTATATCACATCATCAGCGGTTTGATCAGCCTCAGAAAATATAAAAATAATGATGTAGATTTTACAAGTCATATACAAAATTATGTTTCATAGCCTTATAGTCAGGATTAAGCCATATTCTAAAATATAAATGAATAGTCTACATTCCACTAATGCCTAACTGTAGGTGTTAAGTCTATGTAGAAATAAGAGATAAATTTGTGATCATGAATAGCTTCTAATTATGAAAAATTTAAATACAAAGTAATAGAATGTGCCTAATTTCTTTATCATACACAAAGTAGACAGACAACCCAAATAATTTATTATTTTTATCCTTATCATGGGAATAAATTTGACAGTATCAAGTGGTAGAGCAGAGCATCAGGAAATCTTATACACTGTTAGTAGGAATGTATGACTATTTTGGAGAATAATTTGGAACTATCTAAAGAAAGCTGAAGATATGCATGACTTGCAATTTAAAAAATTCACTCCTTGACATATGTCCTAGGATAATACTTGCATACCCAAGGAGAGATGCTTAAGTATTTTTATAGTAGCTTTATCCATAATAATCAAAATCAGAAATAACCTAAAGTCATGCATTCTTATAAAGGAGTACTTTACAACGGTGAATGTAAATAAACTACAGCTACATGCTATCTACACTGAATGCATTTGTAAGCATAATGATGCTTTTAAAAAGTAAACTGCAGAATGTTATATATGTTATAATACAATTTATGTAAGTTACCAAAATGTAACATAATACTTAAAATTGTGCATGGATAAGTATAAATGTAAAATTATAAAGCAAGGTAGGGATATGATGCTTGTTTTAATACTTGTCTTTATACTTTTTTCTATGTCTTTAGTATTATATAATAAAGGAATAGACAAATCAACAACACCAAAAGCAAAGCAGAAGGGGTGTCAGTAAGATTCCACTGAAGAGGTGGGAGAAAATTGCTGGATGAAAGGTGGAGACTGCAAGAGATAAATGGATTTAGAATTTTTTTTCCTACATTTTCCTCTGTAAGTGCAGATATTAAATGAATATTTTCTTTAGAAAATGAGATCAGAGAAGGATACAATCCCAATTCCATTTTATCTATCACATTTTCTTTTTCCTGAGAGGGCATGAAGACATGGGTTATGGAGGCAGGTCTTTCAGAAGACCCTCCTGTTTGAGGGACATGAGAAGTTCAATATATCTTAGCCAGGGAATTTCTGAAACAGAGTTATATGATATTGGAACCAGATATTGGCCAAACTGTGGAAGTTCTTAAATGTAGATGTGAAGAAGTGAGACTAGGTCATAGACTTTAGAGTGTTGCTAATGTATGTATGTATGAAGGGAAACAAGATAAGTATAGATTGATCAATGAATAGAGATAGGTACATATACTTATATGTAACTATACATATATATTATGTCTGTAAGTCTATCTACAGTATCTATCTACATATCTATCTATATCTATTAATATTTATCTATGTTCGTGATTATAACTACCACTATATCTATATCCTCTTTAGAATACCTTGACTTATCCAAAATTGGGATGGGGGCGAGTGATGAGGAGAAATTGTAAAAATATTAGCTAGTTTCATTTCTTTAATTAGAATATGAAAATGTAAAATGGCAACTTTAAAATGGAATGCCTATATTTAATAATTAATTGTAACTAATAGATTCTGGAAAGACCTTTAAAGATGAGAGAACCATATGCTGGGTAATAAGAATAACTATTGTGGATAACAATAACATTAACCTGTGAACACAAAAAGGGGAAAAGAGATTTATAAAATAAATTTTTCCTATGTAAAAACAGAAGATTTATAATCCCGGCTGTGGAAGGTAAATTCAGAAATTAACCCATTATTTCACGACTTTTTTCGAGCTGTGATGTGGTTTCTAGAAGATTTTGTTATTTTTTTCCATCTTAGAGAAAGGTATAGAATAACATATTTATTTGCAAAATTATTTCTTGGTCTTAGTATCATAAAACAAAGCTGTAACAGATGTTCAACAAATAATGACTGAAGTGTCACAACTCTCCTTTTAGGGTCCTTGTATTTGATCACTCATTTTTTTTATTCTTTGACTTATGTTTTTTCATCAACCACTTAGAGAGCACCTAGCATGTTTTAGGTATTATGTGTAACACCCAAAAGAAAAAAAACACAGGCAAAGTCTTTGGAGGGTCACAGTCTATAGGAGAGAATAGAACAGACACAACTGACATATGATATGTAGATTAAGGAGTAAGCTCTATAAGAAAGAGGTATTAGATCAGTCCACAGCAGAGTTTATCATTCTTGGCTCTCTTGACACTTTGGGCTCGATAATTCTTTGTTGCGGGGCTATCCCGTGCAATGTAGGTCGTTTAGTGACATCCCCCACCTCTGTCCACTAGTTGCCAGTAGCACTGCCCCCTAATCATGATAATTGCTGAATATCCCCTGGGGGTTAAAATGGCCCACAGTTGAGAACCACTGTTCTAGAGAATCTACTTATTTTTAGAAGTGAGAAAGATTTATATAGACTTATTTTTCAATTATCATTACTTATTCTTTCACTCATTTTTTTTCATTCAGCCAACATGCATTTATTGAGGAAGTACTGGAAACTAGCAAGGATGGAGAAGATACAGTGAACATTTTGTCTTTTTATAGGAGATGAAAGATATCAGAAATTCTGTGTGAGACTCAGTTACCTGAACAGTTTCTATATTCTTATGATTAATAAGTGGGATCATCTGGAAATAACATGGCATAGATTATAAACTCCATGAGTCAAGGATCAAATATGTTTCTCAAACAACTTTTATTTTTTTGAGGAATGATTTACATACCACGAAATTACCCACTTCAAGTGGATAGCTACACAAGTGTACACAAATTTACACAGCTGTGCACCCATCCCCACAATCCAGTTTCCAAACATTTCCATCATCCCCAAATTTCACTTATGGATGTTTATAATCAATATCTGTTTCCACCTCCCAGACATGTGCAACCATTAATTTTCTTTCTGTTATATAGTTTTTCTTTTCTAGACACTTTGTAAAGTGGAGGCATATAATACATAGCTGTTTTTGTCTGGCTTCTTTCAATTAGCACAATGATTTTGAGGTTTATCCATGTTGTTGCATGTTATCAGGAGTTCCTTTTTATCACCAAATGTATGAATTCCATTGCATGAATGCCATTATCTTGTTAATTCTTTTGCCAGTTGATAGGAGTTTGGATGGTTTCCGGTTTCTGCCTATTACGAATAATGCTAGTTTGAACAAACTTTTTATGGATATATTTTCATTTCTCTTTGGTAGATACCTCAGGATGAAATTGCTCAAGGTGAAATTATTGAGCCATATGGATATGTTTTAATAAGCTGCTGAACTATTTTCCAATGAGACCAGGGCATTTTATGTTCTCACCAACCATGTATGCAGTTTGTAGTTTTCCTACTTCCTTGTTAACATTTGGTGGTGTCAGTCTGTTTGATTTTAGCCATTTCAGTGATTTTTGTAGTGATGTACACTAAAATCACATTTTTAATTTGCATTTCCCTACTGACTAGAGATTTTGAGCATATTTTTATGTGATTTTCTGTCATTTGTATGTCATCTTCGGGGAAGTATCTTTTCAAATCTTTTGTGATTTTTAAATTTTGCCTTATTAATGAGTTGTAAGGGTGCTTTATATATTCTGAATAGAAGTCTTTTATGAGATGCATGTTTTGTAAATATTCTCTCTGTCTATGGCCTCCATTAATTTTCTGCTGGTGCTTTTGGTGCTTTTCAGTAAATACTAAAGAAAGGAATACTTTCAAATGCATTCTATGAAGCCACTATTAACCTGATACTAAAGCCAGACAAAAGCATTACAATAAAAGAAAACTATAGACCAATACTCTTCATGGAAATATATTTTAAAATCCTTAAGAAAATATTAACAAATCAAATCTAGAAGCATATGGAAAGGATTATACACAATGGCCAACTGAGGCTTACCCCAAGAATGCAAAATTGTTTTAACATTCCCAAATTAATTAATGTAAAATACCATATCAACAGAATAAAGACAAAACATATTAATTATCTCAATATGTATAGAAAAATCATTTGATAAAATATCCATGATATAAATACTCACAAAATTAGGAACGAAAGAAAACTTCCTCAACTTAATAAAGGAATTTTACAGAAAACTTTTACAGCTCACATCATACTTAATGGTTAAAGACGGAAGCTATTGTCCTAAGATCAGGAACAAGGGAAGAATGTGTGCCCTGGCCACTTCTATTCAACACCGTGGGAGAAAACAAGCCAAATAAATAAAAGGTGTACAGATTGTAAAAAAAAAAAAAAAAAAAGAAAGAAAGAAAAGCTATCTTTATACACAATCTTTTATGTAGGAAAGCCTAAGATAGCTACAAAAATTAGAAAACAAATTTAGTAATGTCACAGTTACAAGACCAATACTCAAAATCTGATGAATGGCATTTTTATATACTAGCACCAATCAATTTGAAAATTCAATTAAGAAAACAATTTCATTCACAAATGAGTCAGTGATAATACAGTACCAAGAAATAAATTAAGTGAAAGAAGTACAAGATTTAAATCAAAGGAGACCTAAATAATGGAGAGATATACCTGTTTATGTATTAAAAGATTCAGTATTGTTAAGATGGAAATTCTCTCCAAATTGATCTTTAGAGTCAACACAAATTTTCAAACTCCTGGCCTCAAGTGATTCTCCCACCTCAGTCTCCCTAAACTGACTGATTCAAAATTACTGTGAAAATATGCTGAAATAAAAAAAAAAAACAAAATTACTGTGAAGGTATAGTAATCAAGACAATGTGGTATTGGTATAAGGACAGACATATAGATAAATAGAACAGAATAGAGAGTTCAGAAATAAACTAAAACATATGGGCAATTGATTTTCAACATAGGTACCAAGGAAATTCAATGGAGAAAGAATAGGCTTTTTCAAAAATTATGCTGAAACAACTGGATACTCATATACAAAGAAAAAAAAGAACCTTAACCCTTACTGCTGTCACCATACACAAAAGTCAACCCAAATGGATGCTAAAACTGAATATAAGACTGAGCTAAACTATAAAACTCCTAGGAGAAAATTTTGTGCGCTTAGGCAAATTCTTTGTAGAATTTAAACAATCTTATGTTTCTAAAGAAATTAAAGAAAAGAAAAATACATATATAGGCTTAAATCTTTAATATTTACCTACTTATTTGTTATTTTTTTTATTTGCCATAATTCTTTTCGTTTCTTCCCAAGCATCCCATGTTCATCTAATATCATTTCCTTTCATGTTGAAGAACTGAGACTTTAGTATTTATTGTTGCACAGGTCTGCTATCAGGAAAATTTCTCAATTTTTGTTTACCTAGAAGTGTCTTGTCTTCACTTTCTTTTTGAACACGGTTTTACTGTATATAGGATTTCTGGTTGACTTTTTTTTTCTTTCAAAGCTTTGAATATGTTGCTCCACTGCTTGTAAATTACATTGTTTCTGATGAAAAGCCAGCTGTTAATTATATTATTCTTTTGTATGTGGTAAATCATTTTGCTGCTTTCAAGATTTTATCTTTGTTTTTGACTTTTGGCAGTTTGACAATGATACGTCTCTATGTGGTTCTTTTTGTGCTTATTTTATTTGATATTTGTTGAGCTTCTTGGATCTGTAAATTAATAATTTTTGTCCAGTTTGGGGAAATTTCAGCCATAATTTCTTCAGCTATTTTTCTATACGTTTCCCACCTATTCTGCTGGGACTCCCATTACACATATGTTGGAATGCCTGATGTTATCTAGCAAGCCTCTGTCCATTTTTCTTCATTTATTTCTCTCTGCTCTTCAGATTTGCTAATTTCTATTGATCTATCTTAAAGTTCCCTCTTCTTTCCTTTGCCATTTCAAGTTTGCAGTTATTTCTAGCTCATGAATTTTTTATTTTAATTATACTCTTAAGCTCTAGAATTTCTATTTGGTTCTTTTGTATACTTTCTATTTCTGTTTGGGGACTCCTTATTTCTTGACTAGTTATTAGTATATTTTTCTTTTGCCCTTTGAACATAGCTTTCTTTAATTTTTTTTTTTTTTTGGTTTGTTTTTTGTTACACAGCTTTCTTTAATTCTTCTTTTTTTGTTTTTTTGTGGGTTTTTTTTTTTTGGTGTTTTGGTTTTTAGTTTTCTTTAATTTTTCGAATATATTTTTAATAGCTGTCTGAAGTCTTGTCCACTAAGACCAACATCTAGGATCACTTGGGGTTAGTTTCTAATAATTGCTCCCCCAAGTATGAAATATGCAACAGAAGACATGGTTTGAAAAAATGACAAAAATGTTTTACACCTCTTTAAAAACATTCCCCACTCCTTTTGGAGAACTAGGACCTGCTTCCCTTCTTCAGGCCAGTGATGCCCCAGGGGCAGGGGAGTGTCCTTAGTTCTTTGTACCACAGGAGATAGGATTAATCAGGGTAGAGGTCACAAGATCATTTCAGCTGAAGATGGGATTATGGAATTAATCAGAACATTTAAAGCTCTGTACTTCTGCTCAGAGGCAGGATGTTGGTACTTTGAGATGGGAGTCTGTAAACCTCCTCATTTGCTAGCAAGTTCATAAACTCCTCTTTCTTTCTCCTCAAACCACTTGTCCTCAGTCTTCTGATGTGGCCTCAGGGACAAGTGCTGAACTTTTGGTAACAGTTATATTTTCCTGTTTTTTAACATGTCTAGTAATTTACATTGTGGAATTCATCTCTCTCACGGTGTGAAACTGCTGATGTCTTTGCCTCTGTTTTTCCTATTTCTATTTTTAAATCTGGCTCTCTAGGGGTCACTCTTCTGTCTGTAGAGTTTAATGGCCAACTAATGATTTGGGCTCAAGTTTTATCCAAACACCCATTAGACTTCCATCCTGTGCCAATTGAGTTGTGTGTGACTGAGGAACACATTCTAATTTGGAGACAATCATCAGGTCCCCCTTGGTTTTCACATTCCCTAAGGGTCCTTGGGATCTCCCCCACCTATGTGTACTTTATCAGTCAGCCAGCGAGAGTTTATCTCAGCCCTTTTATGATGTTCTAAATTCTAAGATTGCCCCATTAAGTTTCTGGCTGGTTGACCACTCACCTTAAACTGGGAAACACAATCTTGGTCTAGAAAACTGCAGCTTTTTATAGTCTGTTCTAAACCAAATCTGCCATTTTTAGCTGTGAATATCATAGAAGTTTGTCCCTTCCCCTGCACCCCAAGGCAAGTATATCTTCTGTGGAAGCAAAGTTCCTTTTTGTTTGTTTGTTTTAAATTGCAGCCACCCTAAGTTGCTATGGCTATATTCTTGCAACTGAGCTGAGGGAGGAGAGCATAGGAATAGCCCAGGCCATAGACTTCTATCATTCTCATCCAAAGCTCTAGCAGTCTTTGTGTACCAGAATAAATGCTTCTTAATTTGTTTTTTGCCTTTGGTAGGTTTCTACATGCTGAAATGCATTTTTTTTAAAGACAATTTTGTTCAGTTTTATGCTTGTTTTCTCTAAAGGGGAATCGCCTGACCTCTTCATGTTGCCATTATCAGAATATGAAATCTGTTTTTATAATAGATTTGTTAAGGAGTAGCATTTAATGAATATGTATTGAGCATGGTTTATTGAAAGGCAGACTCTGTGCTGAAAAACTTTCAGAGAGTAATAAACTCTGTATCTTAGGATGTCATGTTATTCTAAGAGCTCCATAGATGTTTCTTGAATGAATAACTGATCTAAAGCATTAGCCAACTTTTCTTTGCTTTTATAAGAGACAGAAATTGTGGAGTAATAACCTATAAATTCTTTTGAAGCTTTGTTTGCATAATAAATGTATTATTTGAGCCATTGTATTAGATTTTCATAAGATAATAAAAATCCTTACTCTTCTACATCTTAAGAAGCTTTTTACAGAGATTAAACTACTTATTTTTTATTAGAAAAAAATCAGAGAGACTAAAATGTAAATAACCTTTCCCTGTAAATGTATTTACTGACTTCTAGTTCAGAGTTCTGCTTGTCGAAGCTTTGGTGATGTTCAGAGAATGTGTCAATAGTATGATGCTATGTTTAATTATCAAATGTTTCCATTTAGGAATTTAAAAATTCTAGCTATGAAGAAAGCCATCTTCATAAAGCCAGGTATTTCCAAATTCTTTTGGTGGATTAAGTTTATTATTCTCTTCTAAAAGGCTCATTTAATCTGAAACTATACATCAGAGATCTCAGATTGACAGCCTGGATCCAGCCCCCAAACATGTTTTATTTAACCTGAGCAGTGTTCTAACAAAATCTCTCATTATCATTTAAAAATAAGAGATTTTGCATGGCAATATAGATTTTCTAATTTGAAGATCTCACAATACAGCTTTGTTCCCCCAGGCAACAATTGGCAGTCGCCCCTTTAGAAGTACTTGAGCTCTGCTCTCCAGTTCGCCTCAGTCCTAGCCTAGCCCAGCCTGATTCACTTTTTATATGACCACCTTGACCCTGTAGACATTTGATTTCATGAATTCGGGGACTGTGAATTTCTCAAAGGCAGACTGCCACCAGGGGAATAAATTGGTTATCAGCAGAGGATAAAGCTGCATGTATTCATCACAAAAGAATTTGAATCAAATAGAAAGCATTTAAGCCCAGGGTAGGGAAAAATTTTTATAGCCAGAGTATATATTAGTGAAATCAATTAAAATAGAATTCAGGGGAATAGTAAGAGATTTGTTAGAGGATACAAAATTATAGCTAGGTAGGAGGAATAAGATCTAGTGTTCTATACCACTGCAGGATGACTACGGTTAACAATAATATACAGTTTCGAATAACTAGAAGGAGGATATTGAATGTTTCCCAACACAAAGAAATGACAAATGTTTGAAATGATGGATATGTTAATTACCCTGATCTGATTGCTATACATTGTGTGCATCACAATATCACTATGTACCCCATACATATGTACAATTATTCCGTGTCAATAAAAAATAAAAAACTTTTAAAACAATCTAAAAAGCCAAAGTAAATAAAAAAGAATAAAGCATTTTTATGTCTAAAAATGTTGAATTAAAATAATATTAATGCAACTCATTCATTCATTCATTCATTGTTCATTTATTCGCAGAACATTGATGGACTGAGTAGTTCTGGTTCACCACCTTCTCCTTCCAAGACCTAAGGTTCCTGATGTGTAATAAGCATAATATAACAAGTGTTGCATACATAAAACAATAAGTGTTCCATAACTGAACACTTGAATTAATAAATAAATGCATTTCATTTCTATTATTTCATTCTCTAGAAAATAAGATGCTTACTTCCTTAATTCTCCCTTCTGAGCAACTCTCAAATTTCTACTTGAGTTGATTTAAAATTGGTATCTAGTAATGTTAGTCAAAATTTTCACACTTTGTTAATGAAAAAAGGAGTCAAAAACAAAAACTTGAAATATCAGATGTTTTACCTGTAATTGGAAATGACAGTCTAGTTCTCAAAAGCAGAAAAATCCAAACTAGTGGCATCAAGTAGCTTATTATTATGAATAAGACTGTGCAGCCTTCCAGTTTCTACATGAACTGGGGGGAAGAATATTAGAAACATGGGTGGACCCTTTGCTTGAGAGGCACGCTAATCCTTCAGTAATTGGGGCTAGAGAGCGTGCAAAACACACATCAATCTAAAATTGACTCACACAAATTCCAGGTTTACAAGCCCAAATAATAAGATCTGTAAATATCAAGGGAAACACAGATTTTAAATTTAAGACCAGATTCGTTCCTCCACTCATAGCCTATGCATACTGTGGCCAGAAGCTGGTGTCATAAGTCCGTGCTCTGATTAATTCTGCTCCGGGAGGCCAGGTTCTCATGAGACACAGCGAACGAGCGGAGGGACTGGGAGTGCTTCAGAGAAAAGATCTGAGAGCAAAGTCTGGGACTCTGCCACCCAGCTCCCCAGCCCCTGAGGGGAACCATGGCAGGTATTTGGAATGAGGCAGTTTGCTGGTCCCTCTGTGGCATCCTTATAAAGTCAGCCATGGTAAGTGGTATTCTTGATATTTGATGTTTTGCCAGAAGTTAGAATATTGCTTTTCTCTTGAATCTATACATGCTACTTAGAGCCACTGGCTTCTTGGCATTTCTATTTAGAATTACAGATATATCTCAGTAATAATTTTCAAACATCTTGTAACACATATTATCAACCCAGGCATGTGTAGGTATTTGGACTTAAGGAGACGGTGGAGTGTCGTGAAAAAAGCATTGCATCAGAAATCAGGAGGCCCAGGGCCTAATTGCATCTTTGATTCCGTGTGATGTTAGCAAAGGGGCTTCATTGTGCTAAGGCACCGTCTTCTCTTCACAGCAGATACTCCCCCCACCCCCAACCGGCCACCATTGCTGCTATCTCCATAAATCCCAGAGGAAAAGAGTACTCAGCCTATTCCACAGCCGCAAGACTCACAATCTCCTGGTCTCCAATGCATATAAGAGATCTTGTCTTTTAGCACAAATAGAAATGTCCTCAAGTGGGGTACAATGTTATGGAATTTTAAAAAAATAAACTGGAAAGTCATTGGTAATTTGTAATAAGAAAAATGGCTTGTAAAATGAATCTAAATGCATGAGTACAAAATGAACAACACCGATTACTGACTCTGAATATGTGAATTCAGTGCTACTTTCTAATTGCTCCACTTGCTACAGAGAGAAATAAAATTGTGAGAGTGTGAAGTGTATAAAGGATTCTACCGCTCTCCCGGGGCTCAGAGACCCACAGATTGGAGAAAGTAAGCGAGTGCCTTTCTGACCATTGAATTCCCCACTCTCATAGCAAGTTAGAAAGCTCTAAGGACGACTTTAATGAAACCAGTCTTCGTACTGCCCAAAAGAACTGAAACAATTGGGGAGACAGCGCCACCTAGCGTCCACCTTAACACTCCCTGGCAATCATCTGCAGAAATTGGCCCCGGTAACTTCTATGAAATAGGGCAAAGAAAATAAATCCATCAAAGCTGACTGAATAACAGAGAGAAATGCCAGCTGAAAGCATTTTCGATTCTTGATGACTTCAAAAGCAAGAAAACTTAATCCTTGCCTTATGTTTCTTTCTCCGTGCCCAAAAGGCAGCCGAGCTCGTCACTAAACCAAGGGAGGTGAAGCAGGTCACTAAGTTTATAATGCAGTTGGTAACTGGCTTTCATTTTTTCTCTGCGTCCTGGCAGCGGGAGATGGGGAGCTTGTTATAACTCAGAGGGGGCTCCTGGAAAGCTTGCTTGCTGGGTGTATTTCTGTAGGCGTGGGCTCGCCGGGAATATTATTACCTCATGGAGTCACGGGTTTAATAGCATTTCTTCCACTTCATTCAGCACAGCACTCAGTTACAGCGACTCTGGCTTCAGCACATTGCAGACGCCCATCGTTCCCTCCAGCACCACGTCTTCGCGGTCCCATGTGGGTCCTGACCACGCTGCCTGCTCTCGCACACATGCGCCCTTCCCACAGGCGCGGGGTCTCTGGCTGGGTCTTCTCCTGCCCCCTAACCCCCGGCTGGCTTGCACCTCCCTCCCCCGCCCGCTCCTCCCCTCTTCTCCACCCTCCCTCTTTCCCTCCCTTTCCTTCTACTCCATCATAATAACCATCATTTGGGGGCACCTACCATGCTCCAGGTACCTTGCCAGACACTTTGCACATAATTTGCCATTCGAGAGATTACTGTGTCTGTCTTGCCGTTTAGGAGACTGTGGTTCCTCTCGTGAAGCACAATCCTCGTGTGGCTTCCCGTCTTCTGAAGTGGCTGACACATGGAGCAGCTTCACCAGCAATCACATCCCAGCCGCTCTCCTCCCAGAAGAGGAGTGATTTCATGTGATGGTGGGTTCAGAGGGAGAATGGGGTTCGTGTAGCTCAGGCCCTGGCTCTCCCTCCCCCAGGGGAGGGAGGCTGCCTGCAGGGAGTGCGCCTGTGGTCTGTCCCCCCGTGCTGTGTACATTTCACAGGGCAGACTGCGTCCCTGTGCTGCCCACGACCCGGTGGGCAAGGCCGTCCAATCTGCAGGCTCAGGAAAGCCCACTTACCCACAGACAGAAACCACGACCCACCATCAACTCTGTCAGTAGTGAAAGTGATATTTTCATCTCTCACCTCTCTTGGTTCGGAACTTTGGTGTGTTCTTTATTGGGGCACCTTGAACTTTCAATACTTAGGAAAGTATTTTATTGCTAATACAGAGCAGAGAGCTGGGGTTATTTAAATTCAGATGATTCAAACCTCAATGAGGGTTTTTGTTTGTTTTTTTTAACTTCAAAACCAATTTTCTGTGATGTAGACAATGTTCTGGATTGGTGATCAGAAAATATGGGCTCTATTTTGGGCTTGGAGTCTTCCAGCTTTGCAACTTTGAGTGAGAAGCTGCTCTAGGCTCTGGTTTTCCCATCTCGGCTTCTGTGATTCCAAGATCAAGGGATCACCATTTAGAGTCACCAGGAAGAAGTGATGCTCATCTTTGAAGCCCTTCATCCGCTAGAAATGACACTACTTTGTAAACACACCACGGGGCAGCCAGGATGTTAGATTTTTTATTTTGAACCTAAAATTGGGACTCTCATATTGACAAATTATTTTCTTCCTGATTTGTGAATTTGCTCTGAAGTTCCCCACCTTGGATCACATTTAGGTATGCATTTACTAATTTGGCTTTATTGAGGAATGACATAGGATGTTGGTTGTGGAGAAACTGTGGAGCTTAAAATCACCTAGAGGGAGGTACAAGGGACAGCAGGTACGTTGCCTCTGCTCCGCAGACAGGACTAGGATAGAAGGTGAAAAAACGGCTGCAATTTGTCCCTTCCCAGCTGCAGCCTCCTTCTTCACCCCACCCTCACTTTAGTTTTAGGACAGTTTAGTACCATTTTAGGTCGTCATTTCCCTTGAAATAATTACTTCTCCTCAAGGACCTGGTACACTGAACACCACCCTGCCAGACACAATCTACACTCTGAGCGGCCACCACCGCACCTTCATCCCAAGTTCAAGTTCACCTCTTTCTGCCATGGAAAAGACTCAGAGTGGGCTCAGACCTGGATCTGCAGGCAAGAAAAGACTTGGAGTGGGATGTGATTAATGGGACACATGTTGGTATTGATGCCAATTCTAGAAAATTGATAAATACTGTCTCCTTTGTTTCTCTTCCTTTCCCTGGTGAGTTCACTCCAGAGAAGGAGTTCAATGTCATTTGGGTGCTGTTAATTCCAAAACTGGACCTATCTCCAGCCTGGGACCTCTCCTCCAAGTTGCAGTCTCATCTCTCTCTCTTTCTCTCTCTCAATGTATGTATATATACATATACATAAAATACATACACACACATACATAATTATTACCTCCTCATCAGGAGGAGGAAACACTTGGATGCCCAACAGGTATCTCAAAGTTAGTATGTCTCAAACTGAGCTCCAGATGTCGTCTTCCCAAGTCTACTCTTTTCTAGGCTTTTCCATCTCACTAAGTGACATCTTTCCAGGAGCCAGCACCAAACCTCAGGGTCATCTTTGACTCCTCTTTTTCTCTCACATCCCATGTCTGATCTATTAGCAAATCCATTAATTTCTACCTTCAAATTACACCCAGGTTTTGACCATCTTCTCTACTTTTACTGCTACCACCTTGGTCCCAGCTGCCCACATCTCTTGCTGGCCTTCTGCAATAGCTCCTAGCTGGTCTCCCCGCTCTCCCTTGCCCCCTCCAATCTATTCTCAGCCCGGCGGCCAACAAGATCTTGTTGAAACATGTCGGATCTTAGCACTCTGCTTAAAACCTTTCAAAGGCTGGCTGTATGCTTCAGAGTAGACCCCGCCACGTGGTACTGTCAGCTGCCTGTTTCCTCTCTGCTCTTATCTCCTCGTTCTCTTCTGGCCACCTCAGTCTCTTTGCCTCTCTCTGCAATGGAGGGCACACCCTCATCTCGGAATCTGTGCACTCACTGTGCCCTCTGCATGGATGCTTCTCCCCTGGGGTCCAGGCAGCTTCTCCCCACCCCTGGAGGTCTCTGCTCAAATGGGGAGCCCCTTCGGGTCAGTCTTCTGAAATTGCATCCCTTTCCAGCAATGTGTCCTTTCCTCCCTCTTTGCTTTGTGCCCCAGCACTCACTGCTATTTATAGACTCTACATGCAACTTATTTCTACTGTTTCCTCCATGAGAATGTAAAATCTGTTAGGATGTTCTCAGCTATATCCCCAGCAATGAGAGCCAGGTGCTCAATCAATGTTTGCTGAATGAATGAAGATGAGAAGGAGGAAATGGATGATGTGAGTGTGTCCCCTCATGGTGGCATGTGGACACTAAGTAGCGATCATCTGAAAATTGCAGGGTGGGCTTGTGGTGGTGGGGCAGGTCGGGGGCTCCCTGGGGTATTCTGCCCCAGCAGGAGCTAACTCAAAACAGGGCTATGTTCTGATCCCAGAAATGATAGAACCAGAGATTCATCTTTCTGCTTACAGTTATTATTTAACCTCGTTTGACTGAACAGACATTTACTGAGTAACTGTCTTGCCACTGTGCAGGGGGCTGAGGGTACAAATATGGTCTATGTTCTTGTGTAGAGTACAACTAAGGTGACAAATTTACATAAAAATAGATCATTTCCATCTAGGGTGGCATGGACAATGCTGAAACATGCCATCTCGGGTAAGCAATTTAAGTTTCTTCAGTCATTTTCCCCTTAGAATTGTCACCGGATTCTGCAGGAGAGTGTATTTTGATTGGCAGGGATGGAAGGGAGGACTTATATGCATTTACTCAAGAAGCACATCATAAATAAGAGCCTTCAAAAAAAAGATAATTGAAGACAATCATTGCCAAATTATACTTTGATGGTCTGCCCCCTCTACTAAGAACTTACTATTTATTTTAAATAAATCGTATGATCTTTTGGTGCCTACTAATTTCTCTCTGCAAAGGGAGGTTAATGAAATCTTCCCTCCGTGAGAGGAATAGTGCAGAGTATGAGGGTATGGCCCCCAGCCTTCACCTTCGTCATTGTGTGTTACCCACAGCTCATCCAACGACACCCCGGACGGCCACGGTGCCATTTTGGGGTGTGGTCAGCCGTCTGTCTGCTCTGTGCTCTCTGACAGCCTGAATTTCTTCTTTAGTTGGTGGCTGGGTTCACCATGGTCAGGGAAACTTTCTGAGCAAAACCAGAAGTATTTCTGTAACTTGGCTCTTGGAAAAAAATGACAGTTCTTTTCTGAGAACTAAACACCCTCTGTGGAATTGAATCTACTTTTCTAAAGAGTTACCTTGAGCTCAAATGCTTAACCAGCATTCCCGCAGGTGCCAGAGGTGGTTTTTCTAGGAAGGGTTTTCTGGCATTTCTCTCCCCACTCCCTGCAACAGCCTGAATCAAGTACTCTTCCTTCGTGTGCCTCAGCACTCCAGACATTGCCTTTCCACGGTCTTCCCAGAGTTAGGCCAAACTTCACAGACTGAGGACAGTCCTCAGTACAGACAGAAGTCTGCCCAAGGCATCTAACATCAGCCATTAAGTGTGATGTCCTTGCAGATGTGTTACCCTCCCAGCACATCAGTGAGTGACAATATATAGAAAGTTGTCAACCAGGGAAGATTGCCCAAGCCCAGTGTCCAGAGTTTTAACTGAGTCCTCATTATATAGGCACAATTGATTAAATCATCAGCACTTGACCAAACTCAAGCTCTAGGCCTCTTCCTCTCCCTCAAGGTGAGGCTGATGTCTCAAGGCTCATGTATCAACTTCTAATCACACAGTTGGTCTTTCTGGTGTGGCCAACTCCTACCCTGAGTCATCTTGTTAGCATAAACTATCAAGTGTGGTCTGAGAAGCTCAACATGAATAACAGACATATCAAACTCTCAGAAATCCCAAGGATATAGAGGTTAGTGCCCAAGAACAGGAGATGTCCCCAGCCAAGTTCTTTATTACCCACAGCTCCCGTGACACTGTATTATAGCTGCATAATTATCTGTCTCCTAACTAACTTCTCGAGGGCAGGGAATATGCTATCATGTTAATCACACTGTCTTTACACTTAACACAATGTAGATGCTCCAAAAAATGTTGCCATATGAATGAGAAACAAATGGCAATTATTGGGCATATTTTATTCTGGCATTAATTCTAAACCATTTCCATTAGGGAACTGCTCAAATTCTAAGGCAAATGCAGATAGGGCAATTGTCCTGGTCTAGAATCTTTTTGTGCCTTATTTGGTTCCCTCTAGCTGACTGGTGTTCTCCTGTATCCCATGCTGGTTCACACCTCACATTGACCTAAGCCAGTCCAAGTCAGAATAACTAAATGCACTCTTATACTGAGATTGATATGTAAAAGAGATTGTCAGTGTGGAAATTAACAAAGACTCTATCAACTATGTTTATACAGGAGATGTGGCTCTACCTCTTAGCTACTGCACACGTCCTTGCAAAGGCTGAAATAATGTTTCCTTTCTTAAAAGCTTGCTCTGCAGGAAACTGCCTGCTGTATTTGTTTTAATTCTTTCTGCTGCTATGGTATGTGGTGACATGTGGCATAGAGGTTTCGACTCTTTTGATTTTCATTGAAATCAAAGCTACTTCCAGGCTAAGTTATAAAGTCATCAATTTTTAAAGGCAAAAGTCTTTCTCCCTCATTATGACTCAAAGTACTTTTATTCTGTGATTACTTTTTATGTTGCATTGTTTAATGACTCTCTGACTACCTCAAACACCCCTTCCACCTGGTATGTTTGTGTAAGATTTTTGCTTTAGCCATTTTGTGCCAATGACGGTGCAGACTGTACACTGAGGATAATGGTAGGAAACGGCAGGGGGAATGGGAGCATGGAGAAGCCGTGGATAGAAAACCCTCCCTCTCAGGGGCTGTAAGTGGGAAGGAAGCAAAGCTGGCAGCCGTGAATAGAAGGTGCTTCTCCTGCTCCAGTGGTGGCTACCGCGTGCTCCCTGATAAGAGTTTCCTGATGCCAACTTTGGGTGGCGTTAGCTTGCCAGCCACAGAGCACGTTAAGATGGCTTAAGAACTGCTTAAACATTCCGTGGCCTTTCCAGAAATTTTAGGAAACAAAGATAAGGAAAAGATGTTCTTGTCCTTAAATAACACTATAAAACATATGAAAAGGCCCTTGGTTTTATTTGAGGTCATAAAATGTTGAAAGTCCAACTCTTGGAGAACCCGTGATAGGAGGGACCACGCTGATCCTTTTCTTCCTTTCACTTCTCTTTCTCTTCCTTTTACTTCTCTTTCTCTTCCTTTTCCCTTTGATACAGAACAATGCGAATATTGAGACAATGGGTCAGGCTGGATGGCTTTTACAGGGCACGCGCTGTTGGCTGGTGGCGTGCCACCCGAAGGGATGACAATTCTGTGCGAGGCGAGGCTGAGGGGAGCCCAGGTCCTGCCAGATCCAACCCCAGACGGAAACGCTCGCTGGCTATTGTATCTGTGTGGAGTAACAGTGACATCCTGTGGCCAGTTTGGTTGATCTAAGTGTCTCCTTTATAGATAAAGAAGACCGTTTTGTCTGCACTGAAAGGTGAGCCTGGGCTGGCTCCTCCTTTAGGCAATGCACAAAAGAAAGAGGAGGACAGCATCGCCACCGCTAGCTTCCCGCCCCGCGCGGGTTCAGCAGCTGTCTCTGACTTAGATGAGGGAGATCCTTGGGACAGAGCCCACGTCTGTTTTTATGCTTGATCAATTTAAATGTTACCATTTGAGCGCTGAGTGAACCATAATAATAACCATGAGAACAGTACGAGAAAATAGTGACAGGAAAGAGAAGCATTTCACCTCTTTTTAAGACATCCCTGTGGATTAATACAGAATATAATCTGTTACTTAAAAAGTGCCTAACTTGGTTGACATTTAGCGTTTTTTTTTTTTTTTTTTTTACATTTTTGGATGGAACAACTTCATTTTGACCTTATTTAAAACAGAGGAAGGAGGAGCTGGGGAGGAAAACAGCTCTGATCTGAAGTTATTCTAACATTCTTACAAGATCTTATTTGGCTTTGCAAAGCAAATGCTTGGCTGTGCTCATCCCGGGCCTGAGAGTTTTGGGATTCCAAATCTTTAATGTGTGACCTCTCTTAGTGTTAAATGGAGGTGAGGTGGGACCCTGCTGTCACCTGGCTTGGGTGTGATGAAGGAACCCTGTTGGGCTCATTTTCTGAGGGGATGCCCGGTGCCATGCCCTGAATCTTATTGTTTCTATCAAAAAGATGCCATTGTCCTGAGATACTCCTCAACCTTGGCTCTTCCCTGGGTGTCCCCAGGGTCACTGCTCTGGAAATAAAGACAAAGACAGCTTGGAAGTTAAAAATTCATGCTCAGGAGTTACACAGACCTGGGTTCTAATTCTAGTTCACTACTTACTAGCTCTGTGAGCTTGAGTGAATGCATTAGCCTCTTGGAGTCCCATTTTTCTCAACTGCAGGAAGAGGTTAATAATATGTGGTCCCTTCTTGGGGTGTTGGGATGAATTCTGAACACACGCAATAATGCAGTGTAGACACCAGTGCACGTTGTCTGGGAGCCAGTTAGAACTCACGCAGGTGAGCTATTGTTGCAACTGTGGACAGGCTTGTGCCCAGGGCTGAAGGTAATATTCTGAGAGGCTCTCTGCCCTCCCTCCGTTGAGAATCAACAACAAGATCTCTGTAGGTGTCTATTGAAGCAGGTTTGGGTTGAGGGCAGGAGAGAAGCCAGACGTGCGTGTGACGGTGTGCGCGCGCGCGAGCTTTCATTGACCCACTCTCGCCGAAGTTCAGCATAAGCAGTTTGCCACAGGAGGGTCAGATGTAAGGGCTGCCCAGAGGTGATCTACAACACTTAAGATAGGAAAAGAAGACATAAAAGAAGGAAGGAACAGGAGCGAGGTAGCCAAGAAAATGCCAATAAAGGAAGGAAATGTAGGGGATTAGTGGAAATAAGACTTTCAGCATTGACTATTCTCTGAGGCCATTTTAAAGTTCTCCAAAATCATGATAACTTAATTCCTGTGTCAATAGGGTTTCACATACTTTTTGTCTAGTGGCAGAAAAAAGGACAAGGCAAGGATTCCTCTCATAAGGCAAAAACCCTGCATTTTTTTGTTCTTAGGTGACTTGAGAGATAACATTAAAGGGACGGGTTATAGCTGTTCTAATCTCTTCCTGACTGATCAGCAAACTGGATGGGAAAAATGTGATTTCTCGGAACCTCTGAGGAGCACACTGCCTGTTTCCTAAGATTCTCCCCTTCTCCTCTTCTTCCTCCAGCTTTCTTGTTATCTCCCAGTTTTGGGGAGGACTCTTGGCCTACACAGATGGCATTTACTGACTTTGTCCCAAAACCTCTTTTGTCTTCAGATTTTGTCACAAGTTTCTTTATGCCTTACGGCAGCCACCCTATATTACAAATTCCCCTCCAGTTTTTCCTTGTGCTAAGTAACAGATAGATGTCCCACATCCTGGCTGGAAAAGACATTTCATTTGTTTGAAGATGGGTTCTCTTAGGTGTCTATCATAATGGAGGGAAAATAATGTCATAGTGTCTATTGGGGACAGAGTATGAAATCACTGTACTTGGGATCTCGAGGAAAGAAAAAAAGAACAGTTGAAATACTTAGAAGGTATTTGAGAGGCATCTTGGCTTGAAGACCTGACTGCAGTGCCTTGGGAAAGCAGAGAAATAAAACAAACCAAGTTTTTTAGTTGCTTCGATGGAGGTTTGTTTATCCTGATGGTGTGAAGTCGGAGCCAGCATTTCCAATGATTTGACTGCCCCTCGGTGAGTCCCTGAGTCTGGGCAGGGAAGATGTCAACATAGGCCAGTTTGCTTCTACGACGTGTGTAGGACACAGATTGCATTTGGGAAACAAATGCTTGAAGTTTCTGGTAATATGAACAATAACAAAGCTAATTACACTTCAAATTATTTACAAAACATAGTAAGCCCAGTTTTATACACTAATATTTATGCTTTTAAGTATGTGGCCCATTTCCTGTTCCAGGAATTGCTCCATGTGATCGGTTCATGCCCATGTGGGAAGTCATGGAGCAGGCCGGAGGTGATGCCAGCACATTGCACTTGGCACCTTTCCTCCACACCCTGCCTCCCTCTCTCTCCTTTCCCTGCTCCTTCCCACATGGCTGCTTCCCAGCTTAACAAGGAGAGAGAGGGCTGAAGAGGCGCTCATGGGCAGGTGGCCCTCACCTCACGACTTTCTATCCCCTTCTCCCTGTGTCTCTGTCTCTGTAGAGATGGAGCTGACATTGAAGGGGTGAGCGCATTTCACCCTCACATTAGGCCTAGGTAAGTCGTGTTCTCACTTGTCTCCTGAGTGTCAGTCAGGATGTTTTTTGTTCCAAGGGACAGAAAGCCCAATTCCCACTGGGTTAAACAATAAACAAAATTTTTTGGCACCTGTCACTGCACAGTTTGTAAGTAGGGTGCCTTCAGGGTGTCTACAATGGACAAACAGTGTAAATCAGGACCCAGTCTCTTTCCTTCTCTCTGGTCCACCTTCTACATTACCAGCTTCATCTTAAGACAGGCTCTCTTCATGGTCACAAAATGGCTGCCAATGCAGCCGTAACTCATCCATGGAGAGAGAGAGAACACAAGTAAGTTTTTCCTCTTTCCTTTTCTCCTTTTTTAGGGCTGGGGGTTGGAGGTGAATCTCGGGACTATGGAAATAAACCCCAGACATCTTTCTGATTGCATAAACTTAGGTTTCTACCTGAATGAATTGCTAAATTGCTATGCCTAGGGGATTGGCTTATGCCAACAAGATCTACCCCTGGAGCAGGTAGAGAAGGAGACGTGTTATGTGGCTCAGGTAACACGCTGCTGCTCCATAGGGAAGAGATGTCCACTACCTTTCATTATTTCTTTTTTATAAATTATTTCATCTTCATCATCAAGTAGGAGAACCTGTTTGTAATGTACATAGTATTAGGATCTGCATGTGTTATCTTTATGAAATCAGCAACCTGTATTGTTGGTTATTTGAATCATATCCATAGAGTCTCCACAACTGCCTCCATTCAAGGCAGTTCTGTGCCTGATACCTTTGCTACCATCTGTGGGCAGGGTTTCAGGAACTTGGTGGAAAATGGAAGATAGTGCTTTGCCTGATCACCTAGCTGTGGTGACTTCTTCCTGGAACAGAATTGACACTCTTAAGAGTGAAGCTTACTGGAGTCTGGCAGGTCTATGAAGTCATATATGCCAAGGCTTGGAAGATTGAGCTAAATCAATCCATTCTGTTTTGAAGTATCTGCTTGAGATCTGGGCCATTGGCGGAGCAAAGCTACCTCTGTAGAAAGTGTGCTTCTCCAAGTTGAATTGGATATTTCATCACCCCTCTCCCTCCTTCTCTCCTTCCATTACTTCTTTTGTACCAGAGAAGAGAAGGAAATCAACCCACTGGCACGTCTGCACTGAAACAGGTTTGGTTATGAAACTTGGAAGCCAACCAGGGACTGCGTCTACTTCCTGCTGGAAAGAACAGAGAATGAGAAGTCTAGGATGGAAGCAAAAATAAAATACCAATTCTCATTATTAGATTATTTATGCCAGTTTATTAATGAAGCAAGTGATAAGTATCAGGTTAAACTCCCACTATCATCTGAGGGTGGTGGTAGTGGCTTTGAAATGCTTGAAGAGACATGTGCCTGTCAAATGCTAATGACATTAGCTGCTTGGTTTTCTAACGGAGAGGTGAACATTAGCTCTTTCTGGCTGCTTTAATATATTCTAGCATTCCCCAGTAGTGGAAGAGTTTGAAATGACTATCATTGAATTCTGACTATCATTTTTTACTTTCTCCACTCATGAAAATCGGAATGAGAAGCAGGACATCAACTTGTGCTTTTCCACTTGGAGAGCAAAGAGAGACCTTGGAGAGAGTGGTGGCCACCACAACTACAAGTCTGAGTCCTCTTCATGGCAACGTCACCAAGCCTCAGGGTTTATGACCTAGTGCAGGCCAGGTTACTGGGTGAAGCCTACTGGGGGTCTGACAGGTTCCAGACCTGCCCCATCTTGCAAGTGAAGAGAATTCATTCACTCATTCTCCTTGAGGGATCAGGTGAACTTGGGTTTGCGCCTCTTAGTTCTTGGTGTACTCATCTGTTTTCATACAAATGCTTAGATTGCTTTCTCAACTGACTTAACTCTTTTGCAATTTCTCTTGCCAAACACTGCCCCTTTGCTTTACACACACTTTCTGTAGCTCTATTACTGTACTTAGTCCCTGTGCTGGCTTGCTGAGATTCTGTTCTTTGAGGTGAGCTTGCCTATCTCTGTTCTTATCTATGCTGGATTGTTTTTAAGGTTGAATTATCAGAAGGCAATCTTCTTTCCAAGATCTTGTAGGGCCCCCCTTATTTTTGACCTTCCTATGTGACCTTGACCACTGCCTTTTTCCTGTCTGGTTTCCATTGCAGCACTTCCTGTTGGCTTCCCTTGAAATCTCCTCCATCAGCTCGCCCTCCACAACTCACTGTGTCAATCAACTGAACGCCTCACTGCCAGGTGCCTGCTCCAAACCCTTGCCATGTCAGATAGGGCTAGAGTCATTTGGGAAATTTCTCCATAACGAGCCCTCCCTAGAGAACCCTCGCCAGTGAAAGAGAAGTTAGGGTCCCCACAGTCTACTCCAGGGGGTCCCTCCTTTTCCACCCATGGCTTGGCATTTTTCCCTGCACTCTGACCCCTTCAGTAGTTTCTCTGCCCCGCCCTCGTCATCGTCTGCATCCACTTCTGCCTTGCAGCTTTGCCTCTCACCAGCTGACATAAGTGTTCCTTTGAGGAAACCTCAAACCTTCCCCCTCCGAAGGCTTTCCTGGGGGCCAGCCTGACCCTGCTGGTGGTGTCGGTGGTGAAGGGTACCAGCTTATGCCACCCCCATATTTGAGTTAAAGGCAATTAAGAACCTGCTGACCCAGGAGAAGCTCTTTACCTTCCTCTAACTGCTGGAAGATAAAGTATAAATTTCCCCTTAGTAAAGGAAATTTATATTTGTAAATATGCCTTTGTTCCTGGAGGAGACCTATTCCTGAGACCATTCTTAGCACATGGGAGATTCTCATCTGCACAAGATAACCCTAATTTACCGTACACGTCCTTCCCTCCCTTTCCCATAACTTGCCTCCCCTGCCCAGAAGCCCCAGACCCCTCTCTTTGTTTAGCCTAAGTTGGTGGATAAGCTTCAGTCATCTGTCCGCCTCCTCATTTCTTTGTGAAGCTCCCGTGCTTGCTTCCTTACGTACATAATTAAACCGCTTTTCCCCTTGTTCATCTGTCTTTTATTAGTTTGATTCTTGGATCCCAGCCATTGAAACTAGGAGACTAGAAGGAAAAGATTTTCCCTCCTCTACCGTGGCCGTAGCAATTTGTTCTGAGCTGGCATCCTTGAAGATGTCAATCTTATATGTGTATGATAAATAGTTTATCTCTAGTTGTCTTTCAAAAACTTTCCTTCGTGGGTATGTGCCTACCACTCCCATCCTCAGGCCTGGTCTGGGTTTCCATGAAGATGTCAGGTGTTACTGCCATCGCAAGCCTCCTTCCTTATCAACTCTACCTCGGAAGGGGGTCCTGTTGAATATGATTTTCCCAGACCTCAGGCTTTGTAAAGATTCTATTGTGGATACCGCAGCCCTTAAGGGCCAGGAGCACCCTGTCAATCCATCAGCCACTTTCTTCTCCATTTGGTAAAAGGAGATAGCAAGACTAATTGTATTCTCCAGGCTTTCTCTTTTGTTTAAGTTGGTCTATCTCTTTATTCCTACTTGGTAAAGAAGTGTTGGAAAAGTATTAGGAGAAGATGTGAAATGTGATCATTCTGCTAAGGCTAGAGAAATCCTGACTGAGTTGTAGCAAGAAAACAGCTTGTTAAACATCAGCCGAGGCAGAAGGTTTCGTCTCATTGGAACTCCACTTATTCAATGCTTGAACAGCTCTTGGAACAGCAGGAACTTGGGAGTGTCTCTATATACAAAAGGCAGGCATGGTAGATGCTAAACTGGCATTCATTTATGGGAATCCATTTTGGGGAATTTTCTTATTTCTCTCCTGGGAAGACATTGTTGGTGGCATCTTTGAGTTAGAAACAGTCATATTTCAGATGCTCACATCTCTCACTTAGAGGAAAGACAGGCCAGATTTGAAAATAAAGTTGATATTCCTGTCATAGTGCTAACACAAGATATTCTGTCTCTCTCACACACACAAAATAAGAGTTTTGGGTTTTTTTCTGGTTTTTTTTTTAGACTGGGAAAAATGTCTCCTGTCTTTGATCCACATTTCAAAAGGTGGAGTGCAACCACAGTCTTCACTAGAAGACTATCGCAGTCAACAAATTAATACGGACCATGTCTCCCTCCTCTACATTTTGTTCCTCTTGTCGTGCATGCTATTGATTGATATACCTCAGGGAGGAGGTTCTTCTGACTCAGACACTGAGCAAGTTCCTAAAGAAAATATCAGCTTTAAAAGGGAATAGAGGAAATAGCAGCAGCTCCAGCAAAAAATCGCTAATCTTTCATTTACAAGAGCTACTGAACATCTGGAGAGCATGTGGCTCCTTTAACCCCCGGAGTGCAGGAACAAATGAGCACCAAAGGGCAGCCCATGCTAATGTGGTGCCATTAATTTGAATACAATAGAGGGCCCTATAATAAACATCTTCAGAGCCATCTGGGCATTCGTTTACACCTCACACTGCTCTTCGGGGTACTGGAGGCACAGCTTAATGGGAGAAGAAACTTTGGAGGTTGAAGAATAGTGAAGGTATCTTTCAAGAGCAGCACTAAGTTTTTTTTTTTTTTAAATATATGTATAATGACCAAAATGAAAAAAAGATCAAGCAATTCATGGGAAAAATATATTTTAAATTGTTCATGGTGGTATTCGCTGAAATTAATATTTATGTCTCTCACCCAGCATCAATAGCATTTTTAATCATTTGTCAATGTGTTTGCGAAAGAATAGGAGAAACAACGTGTACCAGAAATAATTAATGTGAAGTTCGTATGGAGTGGGGGAGAAGAGTATAGCCCTGACATTTAGTTGAGATCGTGCAACTTTTTCTACCACCTTTCTATGGGGCGCACCATCCATAGAATGTTTAACTCCATTTACAAAATACAGACATGGGGATTGTAGTGTTTATTCTCTTTTCTTCCTCTCAGTGGTCTCGTGGTCTCATGTACATATGCTGGGGAGTGGTTTTGTATAGAAGCCTGGGACAAACAATACATGTGAGAATTAAGGTCGGGAGGCAGTTGCAGCAGCCACCCCCAGTTTAGAAAAAGTGAAGTATTTCTAAACTTACCCTTTGCTTCAATCCAGAAAAGATCTCCCCACACCTCCTCCCAGCAGAGAGAGACTACACACTGGCAGCCAGGGTCCAGATCTGTCCCACAGACTGGGCTTGTTGCCTCGTGCAAGGTTTTAAAATTTGTTTGAAGTAGTTGCCAACATTGACAAGAATATCCAGACTTTTGGTTTCTTTTAAAAACTGGAAAAATCTAGCAATGATGGTGCCCTCAATCCTACACAGCAAAAGTCAGCTGGAGTGGAGACTGGCTGGAATCTGGGGACTCAATATCTTCTTTCTTGCTGTGACACTCATCTAGGTTTGTTTGTAGACATTTGAGTTTGCACCACTTGTCTATGGGAAGCTATTGGAAGTGTTTTTCAAACACATTGAGTAACATATTGTATGAGTCAGGGATCTCCAGTGAAACAGAACCTATGTATATATAATATATAACATATATGCATACATATATTTTATATAAAAAATCTTTATTATTTTTATATAAAATAAATATTTATTATAAGGAATTGGCTCATGTGATTTTGGGGTCTGAGATGCCTGGACACAGGACTGTGGATGGTGTAGTTCCGATCTGAGTCCAAAAGTCTGAGAGACCCAGGAGAGCCGATGGTGTAAGTTCTGTCCAAGTCTGAAGGCAGAAGATCAATGTCCCAGCTCAGTGACAGTCAGGAAGAGAAAAAAGTTCTTTTTTACTCAGCCTTCCCTTCTGTTCAAGCCTTCAAAGGATTGGAAGAGGCTCCCACACAGTAGGGAGGGTAATCTGCTGTATTTAGTCCACTGATTTGAATGTTGATCTCATCCAGAAAGACCCTCATGGACATACTCAGAATATATGTCTGACCAAATGTCTGCATATCCCGTGGTCCAGTCAAATTGGCACACAAAGTTAACCATCACACACACCTAAAAATCCTTTAGCTTGAATGAGTAGAGGACAGATACCCTTTCTGTCATTTATCTAAAACCCTGATAAGACCAGCTGGTCAGGAACGCCTCTCAAGGCACAGGCATCTAGTGTGAAGTAAGCTGCAGAAAAAGTTTTGAACGATGGGGCAGATACCAGAAAAAGAAAGCAACTATTACTTTCTGCTATGGTCTGAATGTGTCCCCTGAAGTTCATGTGTTGGTAACTTAATCCACGTTGCAACCATGCTGAGAGGAGGGAACTTTAAGAGGTGATTAGGTCCTGAGGGCTCTGCCCTTCTGAATGGATTAATGTCATTATTGTGGGAGTGAGTTTGTTATCTCAAGAGTGGTTTTGTTATAAAAGGGAGTTTGACCCTCTCTGCCATGTTATGGCGCCTTTGCCAGATGTGGCCCCTCGATCTTGCACTTCCCAGCCTCAAGAACCATGTGCCAAATGAACTTCTATTGTGTGTCAATTACCCCGTCTGTGACATTCTGTTCAGCAGCACAAAACAGACTAAGGCAATTTATTTCTCAGAGTTCTTTGTGACATTCACTTTTGATGTCATAAATAGCTACTAAATAGGTCTGAAAGTCTACTTCTACCTGTGAAATCTGGACGTCCACACAGCAAGGATAGTTACTGCAGAGCCCTGTAGTGCCCTACTCTGGGACCCTGGACAACGAATTAACTGGACGTGGCAGCCCTGCCCAGGGTCCGGGTGCAGATTCCAAAAGTAGCACCATCCAGAACCTTCCCATGGGAACCCTGGTGGAAGTGAGTGGCTGCCCCTTGGGGACATGTCATTTTCCTTACTGACTGATGCTCCTTGGGTGTTGGTGGTGTTTAAGATAGGTTGAGAAGAGACAGAGCATAGCAGCTTTCACTTCAAAACAGTGAAAATCACAGTCAGACTATTGGTCCGGCGTTTTAAAGACAGTGAAAAAATTTTCACTCAAAGGCAAATTTAAGGTCACAAGTAGCACCCTCCAGTTTCCACTCATTGTGAACAGGTTGGGAGTAGATACATTGGCTAAAGTAATAGTTTTATTCATCAAAAGCTTTGAAAAGAGGTAGCCAGGTACAAAATACTCTCTACCCCATGAAACATCAAAAGAGTAATATATGTTAGTTTAGTTTTCTTTTTTGGACTATTGTTCAAATACAACCATAGCCAATTTCTTTTTCTGCCTTTTATAAAAGTTATTTAAAGTGAATGACCACTTGGTGGCTGATTTCCATCAGCATTATGCTGTCATTCGACGGATATCTCAAAATCTCTGCACCATTTGCTTTGGCCCAGTGTTTCTGCCTGCTCAGCCCCTCCTGGGCTGCGGGTGTGCTAGCAGGGCTGACAGGGAACCGGAGCAGCCATTGCACTGTCTCTCAATGAGGACTCCCCCTCTAGGGCCCGTGCCCACCCTCTGCCCTTCAAAAGGGAAAGCCAACCTGTCCAGTGGGCGTGAGTGGTCATGATTTAAGCGGTGCCAAGTGCTCGGCTCTCCACCGGGAGCAGAGTTCTCTGCCTCGTAGCATTCCTGGCCATCTGGGCTGGGAGATGGAGACCACCGTGGCACCAGAATAACCTTGGCCAGTTCTTTTGCAACTTCTGCTTCAAGAATTGCCATGCCCAACACTGTGGCATGTGACACCAGGAGCACGGATGCCATGTGACCCAGAGGGGCACTGTGGCACTGTCCTATTCTCTTACCTCCAATGCTCCTCTCTCCAACACCTGCCCCCATGCTCTCTTAACATTCTCCCCCTTAAGCTGAAGAAAGGAGCGCTCCTTTATCAGGAGGCCAGCTGGGCTGAGCACACACACGCACACGCACACACACATGCACATGGACACATATGCACCAAATGCTTATCAACCTCACAGGAGCAAAAGGGCTCCCTGCAATGGTGAGGCAAGGTTCCAACTCACTGTGACCTGCAGAAAGCAAGGGGCAGTCAGGCGGGGGAGGCAGTTTGATAACGTCTGGAGGAGGAAATGCTCTGGGGTTTATGCTGCTGAGCCTGGAAGTTTTACTGCATGTGTTTTTGATTACTAATTCTCTTTGTCTTCAGGAGACAGTTTCCTCTTTCACTCCCTTTGCCAGCTCCAGTTACCTCCAAAGACTCCAACCATCATGTAACATACTATCTTTATTAGTTTATATTGAATTTAATGCTCTTTCATGCTCTCCCAAGTTGAATAGATCCTTAAGGATTAATTAAACCAAATGGGTGCATGTAAGCAAATACATGTTTCATGTCTCCTGGTACCCCCGTGTCCAAGCTACTGAATCTGTCAATAGCCTTCTAACTTGGAATGTGCGATAGCCTTCTAACTTGTCTTCCTGCTTTGACTTCATCTCCTTCAATCTATTCTCCACACAGCAGCCAAAGTGATCTTTCAAAAATGCAAATTGTATCTTTCCCTTCAATTAACTAAGAAAATATTTATTGAGCACCTACTATGTGCTAGGTACCATTCCAGGTGCTAGGGATATTGTGGTGAATGAGACAGATGAAGAACCTACTCTGTCTCCTTATGGAACTTACATTTCAATGGCCCCCACAGCTTGTAGGGTAAAGCCACAGCCTGAAAATGACTGAATACAAGGTTCTGCCTGATCTGTCCTCTGCCTGAATCTCCAGTTCATCTGGCACCTCTCTCTCCAGCCCTCTTGCCTTCTTCCACACTGGGACATGCCAAGATCCTCTCCTTCAGAACCTTTGCACAGCCTGGTGGCTCTTCCACACCCTGTCACCTAGTTCATTGCCACATGCCTTCCACAGCTCACTGTCCCTTCCTCAGTGATGTCTTCTCTGATCATTTGCCCATCTAAATAAGGTTCCCATCTGATATTCCTTTTTTTGAGACAGGGCTAGAGTGAGTGCCGTGGCATTAGCCTAGCTCACAGTAATCTCAAACTCCTGGACTCAAGTGATCCTACTGCCTCAGCCTCCTGAGTAGCTGGGACTACAGGCATGCACCACCATGCCTGGCTAATTTTTTCTATATATTTTTAGTTGTCCAGATAATTTCTTTCTATTTTTTTTAGTAGAGATGGGGTCTCACTCTTGCTCAGGCTGGTCTCGAACTCCTGAGCTCAAACAACCTGCCCGCCTCAGCCTCCCAGAGTGCTAAGATTATAGGCATGAGCCACTGCGCCGGGCCCCATCTGATATTCTTTATCTCAGCAACCTGCCCTTTTCTTTTATGACATCTATCATAGAAAATACTCCACGATCCTAATACTATTAATATATGACCGTATGCCCTGGCAGGTACAAATCTGCTCTGTTTCATATTTTGTTATATCACCTTTCAAGTTCGATAAAATTTGGAGAATGAATGAATTAATGAAGGAATAAAAAAAGTGGAAAGGGCAGATGAACCAAAAATAGCTTTGTAGATATACCTTAGAAACATTTAGATTTTTACAATTCTTTCAATGTTTTTTTTTTCTTTTGTGGAGAGGAAGGCTTAACCAAAATCATAATTCATGACTGTGAGAAACTGGGAAAGGTCTGAGATTTCATCTATTTGCAAGCTATAAGTTAGCCCGTCATAGTTTCATAGATGCTGGCAGAAGACATGAGACTCCTGGGTTAGAGACGATGGACTCTGTTATTCATAGAATAGCAAGCAGCATGAGCATCTGTGTATTTGCATAAATTCATCTTGCTACCAAGTCACATAGAAATTATGGAGATTGGTCCAGGTGAATATGCTACAGGAGAGGATTCCTGAGCTTAGGGAGCCCAAATCTTTTATAATGGACAGTAAGCATTCCTGCCGTTTGCTCCAGAGGAAGAGGCTATCTTAATCTTCCAAGACTATAAGCAAATCTGCCCTTTTTTCTGAAGGGACATGCTATCTCCATTTTGTAAATTTGTTTAATTTACAGATGCCCTTGGAAAGATAGTTCAGGAGAAAGGCAATTACTGTATCATTCACAAGATGTGCAGAAACAGAGACTGAGAATTTTTTCCCCAAAATATCCAGCTGTCATCTGTGCTTCATCTTGGCTTCTGGTGAATTTCCCATGAGTACGCCATGAATTTGGCCACTCTAATTAATCTGATTGACAGAGACTGGGACCAAATCTAATCAATTTGTCACCTATAGCCTTTAATTAAGTCCACTACCAACAGGACAACTCCAAGCAGCAGGAAGAGGGCTGCCTGTAGTTTTGACCTCAACATGACTTCACTGTCCTAAATCCAACCAGCTGAGCAAATCCCATAAAGGTAAAGAATTTAAGTTAGAACGTCAGATGACTTTCTCCTTTGGTTTCTGAATTGAGCTTTCTACTTGGCCTGAGGAGTTAATTCATGTGCTTAGACTTTGCCTTGACTGGAAAGGCCTGTTCCCTCATCAGCAACGATCCTGGCCAGTGAGTTGAGGTTGACTTCAATGCCTTCAAGACCCAAAGTGGTGTCACTGATCTCTTCAGCTAAAGTCAGGGATGAGTTTTGCACCACCTTGTCTAATTCAAGTACTCTGACTGTAGTGAAAGCTGTTCTCAGGGTGTGCAGAAATAACCAATCCCCTATTTCTCTGGGGGCCTCTCCCAAATAACCAAGGGTAGCCTCATTTTGGAGAGAGCTCCACAGTCAGCTGAGGGCTACATAATTGGCTGGTGATGACTGCTTAAACATCTGACTGGAAGTCTCTCACGACCACCCCTGAGGTACTAGGTTCCACACAATTTGTCTTAATGTTCCTGCACCTTCCATGCAAAACACCAGCTCCTCCAGATGTTTTTCCCACCACTATTTCCATAGCTGTCACTATTTCCACACCTGGCTTCCACACAAGATGTACAGTCCCAGGAATATCCATGGCCCCCCTGGAAAGGAAGTATTTGCAGCTGATACTCTTCAGTGTCTTCCCCCAGCTGCCTACTGCCAGGGCTTCCAACCTGGTCTCCTAGGTGGCTGGCAAACCTTAAGGTTTTCAGTTCCATTCACATGTCCTTGTTTTTGACCTGAGGACAGTCTTTCCAACCTGTCCTGTTGGCCCATGCTGCCAGACTGGAGGCATTCATGTGCCTGTGGAATGACTAAGTGACAACCAGGAAAACAGTGGTGTGGAAAACATGCAGAGGTGCAGGAACCGGGGCCCCCGGTTTTGCTACACTTGTTAGAGCCACCTGGTGGAGAACGGCAGACACAGAAGCCAGGGAAATTTAAGGTGCTTGCATCACTTTGGGAGAGTGACATCAGGGCATTTCCTTTCCTAATCAAGGGTCCAGGGATGTTTCTGAAAGACAGATATTATCAGGGTCCCTCAATCCACAATCCCTCCTGGGTTCTGAGGTATTCTCTTCTCAAGTACCAAATTTGTTATTTTACTTCCATGGCCACAAAAGTGGTGTATCCCATTATAGGAGCTATGTCACCTTTTAAAAAATCATCTTCTTTCACACCCCCACCTTCCATTCAGAGAGGTCAAGTGTGAGAGGGACAAGGGTGTTTACACACCTCACAGAGATCCATCGCATTTCCTGCCTTGGCACACGTGAATCACTGTTGGGGGACTTGGTGAGCAGTCTACTCATCCATGTGGTCATCGTCCTTATGCTCTCTTCCCATGTCAGCCCAACAAGAACATCCAGGTGGCTAAACTAGAATCAAATTTGAGTCCTCTAGGCCTCCTTTTGGCTGTGCTTCCACCCAGAGGGTGGTCTAGCCAGACTGATCGGCGGTCACTGTTAGGGTTCTGAAAAAAGAGCATCGTGCCCAGGAATGGTCAGGCGGGATCCAGAATTTTCAAAATAGGCTTATGTAATCCCCCACCCTTTACATCCTAATAACTACCCAGGAAGCCACCATGAGAAAATAATCCCTTCCTGGGGACAGCCACATTCAGTGACCAAATTGCCTTATGAATGTACATATACTAGAAGAAGGTGCTAAAGGTAGAGTCAGAAATGTGACAAGGCCTTTCCAACTTCAACCACATCATATACTTATGGATGGTAGAGAGTGTGGAACATCTACTGAATACCTTGACCTTTAGCTCATAATTGGGTAATTTCTGTGATAACAGGTTCACCATTATCAGACTACAAATGAGCCAGAAAGCCAAAAATATGACACATTTCTTCAAGGGTTACAAGTGGTCTTCCCCACTGGGAGATAAATGGATCAACTCTTGGCAGGAGTCCTAAGTCTGGCATGCAGTGGTGGCTTCTGCAGCAGAAACATACAGTGCTTTGCTTTGTTCACAATTCATGATGGTGAACACATTGCCATATCTGGGAAGATGGTGGATCCAGGCAGCAATGGTGGCAATCTGGACACTGCAAACCCCATCAAAAGCTTGACTCCAGCTGGTCTCATGAGAGCACAGGCTCTTACCGTGGGCATCTATAGGAGTGACCCAAATGGTTTGATTAGCAGCCATGATATGTTTCCACATTTCAAGGCCCCAAAGCAGGGTGTCTTTAATCTGCCAGTCTGTAGTTGTCCAAATGGCATACCAAATAGATAAGCCATTGGCAACAGTCCAAGAGTAGGAAAAACATAATATGGTTCCACAAAGGGAGTATTGGCCAGAGCTCTGAGAATGGCTTTGAGTCCTGCCCACCGAGCAGAGCAACCACATCCCAGTCTGCATGGCTGGCAGGGAGGGTGAACAGCCACAGCTGCCCCAGTGGACACCATCAGGTTTCGGCTTAGCTGAACCAACAGTGAACCAGGCCCACACATTTAAGGAAAACTGTGAACCAAGGGCTTCACTGAGCCAGTGGCTTTACTTCAGGTGGCAGAATGGGAGATAAAAATTTCCCCAAGGGATAGCTCCTACTTTTTCATGTAAAGCCAGGGTGCCACTGGGGCCTGGTTTTACATTCTTTTCTGACAAGTGGGCCTTGTTGGGCTCTTCTCACCTTGTTAGTTGTTGCGTTCTAGTTGGCCCACATCAAAAAAGGAATACAAGAGAGTCACAAGGCCTCCATGGGTCAGGTGTTCAGTTTTGACGAGGGCCGTGTAGCAACTGCATAGCTGCTTTCCAAAATGGATATGCCTGTTAATCACATCAGGGAGGTGACAAGTCCAAACCCTCAAGGGGTATCTCTGAGTAGAAGTTGCCTCCCTTTGCCCGAGGCTCCAATAGGCACAATCACTAGTCACAGAGATTTGTGGCTCAAAGAGGTCATTAAGGTTGGGGACTACCAAAAGCACATGGCTCTTCTTCATTGGGAGAATCACTGCTGGCACTTATGGAATGGGGAGGTACAAATATTGAACACAAATATTGCTATTATACATTCAGAAATAGAAGCAACAACAGTAGTTTGAATCTACCCAAAGGCCCCACTCTCAAAGTCACCTTAGTTTCTCATGTCCATTGTGAACCTCACTTGGATCCCATTGGTTGAATTTGGGCACTCCCTTCCCCCATGGGACCATGTATAATAGTGACTGGGGCATCTATATCCAGCAGTGTCTTAATGTTTTTTTTTCCCTCTTCTCACCAAAGTTCCCCTGCGTACTCATATGGGTGCATAGGGTCTTTAATGTTTCCTGGGGACATGGAGACCTCAGCTTTCCTGTAATCAACTTTTTGTATACAACCTATAGGTTGTACACAGGAGAGGATTCTGGGACTAAGAAGCCCGTATCTGTCCTAATGGACAGTAAGCATGTCTGCAATTTGCTCCAAAGGGAGACACTATCTTTTTCTTCCAAGGCTCTTTGCTTTATAAATGCCCTTAAACAAATAGTTCAGGACAAAGGACAGTCAGTGTCCCTTTTGCAAGATGTGCAGAAATGCAGGAGATCCATGTCAAATTGTATCTCAACAGCAACGACTAATGGGTAATACAAAGAGCTTGTTGAATTAATGAATGACTGAATAATTAAGACCTGAGCTCAAATCCCAACCCTGTTCTTAACATCTTTTTAACCTTTGGAATGACTAAATTTTAGTTTCCTCATATATAAAATGATATATTAATAATCGTAACCACCAACTCTTTTCTGAGACCTTACTATATGCCTATCACTATTCTAAGTGCTTTTCACATATTATCTCATTAAATCCTTATGATAATCTCAGGAAATAGAGGCAACAGTTTTTTTCATTTTGCAAATGAGGAAATGGGGCAGGGGTATGTTAAATTTCTTGTAAATGTCAGTACAGCTAGTAGCCCTGAAGTCAGGATTCGAATCCATGCAGTCTGCTCCTGTTTTAATGGCTTTAAGTACAACTCTGTTCCCTCCACAAGATCTAATAATAGTATCTGCCTCACTGGGGTATTGTATGAGGATTGAATGAATTCTAGGTGCTTAATAAAGAAGTCTTCATTCTTTCTCTCTTTTTCTATGGTTGCTTAATTAAAACTAAAAAAAAACCCAACCCAACTTCTTGTAATCTTCTTTATTAGAAATGGTGATTATTACTTTACCAAGTAAAAGTGAGAAGATATGATTCCTCACAACCAAAGGGGAGAAAGGCTGCACAGTGGGTACACTGTGGTGACAGGGATTAGCAGGAGGGAATTCACCCAGCCCTCTACAGGTTGAGGAGGGAGAACCACCCACAATGGTGCCTGGACCCCCAGGTGTCTGTGAAAAGGCGGTAGAACTAGAGACTCCGGCCTGAAATAGTTCTCCCTTCATCAACTCCAGATGAACCAACCCGCAGAGAGAGCAGCCCAAGAGAACTGCCTGAGAAATTCTCAGAGATCGAACCCCAGGGCCTCTAATTCATAGCAGCCTAGAATGAGCGGCGTCCCTTTGTGCTGCTGTCGGTGCTGTACTTGTGGTAATGTAAGCTGCCTCCTGTCATCGCCACGCATAGCAGTCCTGGCGGGGCCCCCTTGCATCTCCAAAAAAGAAAAAAAAATATTCCTGTGGTTTTAAAAGATGGCCAAAAATGTAACTTTGAAAAGCCTGTATGTTTAGTGAACATAGAACAACTAAATTTGAAACATACTTAATGGAGATATATTTATGTGCCATTAATTCTCTTGGAGACTAATTTATGCATCCCTGCATAAGGTTGGCATTCAATAGATATTGACGTCACACTGCCTAGAATCCTTTCAAACAGACACTTGGGCAAAATGAAGAAAATGACATTTGATGGATTTTATGATTCAATTATTCATTCCCAAGGTATGTATTTTCTTTATAATTACATGCTTTTTAGATAAATATGAAAGATTTTTGGTGTGGCTTCAGTAATCTTAAAATTCTCCTTGCATTTACTTGGCGGTGGCCCCTGCTGGGACAAAGGTGCTTTATTGTAGATAAGTGCTGCTAGCTGGGCTGCAGTGAAAGCTAGGAAAGAAGAGGTAAGGCACAGTCTTCTTGTAAAGTTCTCAATGTGCAGGTCCTGAGAAACCCTAATACAGCTAGAAACGATGAATCGGAGACTCTGTTGTACTTGCTGCCACCTGAGAGAGCTAGATCTGTCAGAGCCTGAAGCCCAAAGTACCAAGCTGAGTGTGTGCTCAGAATGGCACTTTGCACCTTCTCCTGTTACAGCACCTCCTGGCATCCTGTTTCCGTACTTGCGTATACCCCTTTTGTCAGTGGGTTCCTCCAGGGCTATGACCAGATCTAAGTCATCGTTGCGTTCTAGCATCTGGAACACAACACGTGCTCGCTTCCGCTTTTAGTTCTGGCCACCTTCTCGCCTTTGCTATGTACATTACTTCTGCTAAAGGTCTGCACAGCTAGTCACCCCACCTGGTACCCTGGTTCTTCGCTCACGCTGGTCTGTCTACCAGCAAGGCTCGTTCCCCTTATGTGTCTTGATAACTCCTACTTGTCTTTCAGCGCTCAGCTCAAGAAAGGGTTGCAGGAGCAAACAGTGGCAGCGGCCTAGCACAGAAGAGAGGGAGTCTTGGTGAAGGAGTCTCAAAAATCTGAGGTTTTCTTGGCCAGAATATACCTATTTGGGAGGACGGTGCTGTAGACTTCTTAAAATCACCCAGTTCCTCTCATTCTGTCTCATGCATTTGCATTCCAAGGACTTGGCTTCCCTCCTATTTTGGTTACAAGTGGAGAAGTTACTAGGAATCTTACAATAATCATCTGGATCATAAATTGACACTATGCTATGTATCTCATGTGATATATAAATCTCCTCGTGAGCTTGGTTAATGTGAGTGCATCTCTGAGCCATCCATCCATCCATGCTCTAGGCATTAAAATTGTTTCTGACAACCAAATTCTGGACCTTGGTGAATTCTCCTGCTTTGCGGTGTATTGTCTGGGCAACCAGCTGGCCTTCTCCCTGTGCCACCTTGTACATTGCAGGGCAGTATACATTCTTCCTAATGCATCTGAACAATATCTATCTAATGAACACAAAGAAACAGCTTAACAAAATACATAAAATGAAATAATAAAAAATAAAATGTCAACAGAGAGAATTCCCATCTTTTTTATTTTTTTGAATTGGTTAGGGGGTTAGGCAATATTACGGGGTACTTTATTAAAAATTGAATTGTTAATGATTGATGAATTTGTTATAGGTGGAAATTACCTGTGAACACATGTCCTGTGTAATTACTGAACGTGGGGCTGTTTTTTTGTTGTTGCTTATTTGCTTTGTTTCTTTCTTTGTAAACTTTTTATTGAAGACTAACACACATATGTTCATATATATACACAATAAAGCACACTGATATTTTAAATTATTTAACATTTTAAAAATTAGCATATATAACATTAACTTTGTAAAAATGTATGATCGTATGCATTAACGTGCAGATTTGTGTAACTACCACTGCAATCAGGATACAGGATGGTTCCACTATCCAAATTCTCTCCCACTGCTCCTTTGTAGTCAAAATTCTAATACCTGGGAACCACTGACCTTTTCTCCAGCCCTATAGTTTTGCCTTTTCCACAATGTCATATAAGTGGAATCACACATTGTATAACCTTTTGAGTCTGGCTCCTTTCTCCTAGCATATTGTCTGTAAGATTTATCCATGTTGTGCACATCAAGAGTTCATTCCTTTATACTGCTGAGCAGTGTTCCATTGTATGGATGTACACAGTTTATTCAGCCACCTGTTGAAGGACATTTGGGTTGTTTCTAGCTTTTGGAAATTATGAATGGAGTGTATAAGTTTTTGTGTGATCATAAGTTTTCATTTCTCTAGGATGAATTTGTACCTAGGTGTGGGATTGCTGGTTCATATGGTAAGTGTACTTTAACTTCATAAGAAATTGACAAATTGTTTTCCAGAGTGGCTGCACTATTTTGCATTCCCACTTGCGATGTATGATTTCTTTATATCCTTAACCAGCACACTTGATATTGTCTCTTTGTTTGTTTTTTATTTACAGGTGCATAGTATTATTCCATTGTGGTTTTAATTTGCATTTCTCTAATAGCTAATAATGTTAAATATACTTTCATGTGTTTGTCTGCTATCTATATACCTTCTCTAGTGAAGTGGATGCTTAAATATTTATTTTGCCCATTTGTGTGTGTGTGTGTGTGTGTGTGTGTGTGTGTGTGTGTGGTGTTTCTTTTCTATGGTTGAGTTTGGACAGTTTTTTATATATTCTGAATGCAAGTCCTTTATAAGATACATGACTTGCAAATGTTATCTGTAGCTTGTCTTTTTATTCTCTTAACAGTATTTTTCACAGTAATTTTCACATTTTTATATTTGATGGAGCCAAATTAGTTTATCTTTTCTTTTATGGATTGTGCTTTTGGTGTCTTATTTAATACCTCTGAATAGCCCAAGGCTTACTATGATTTTCTTCTATGTTTTCTTTTGGAAGTTCTATAATTTTACATTTTACATTTAGATCTATGATCTAAATTTTTTGTTTAAATTATGAGGTTCAGGTCAAGGTTCACTTTCTAAGACACAGATTCTAACAATTTCAACATCATTTGTTGAAAAAGACTATGCTTTTTTTTAATGAATTGTCTTTGCACCTTTGTCAAAAATCTATCAGCCAGGTTTGTGTAGGTCTATTTCTAGACTTTCTATTTTCTTCCATTGATTTGTGAGTTTATCCCTTCACCAATACCACACTGTCTTGATAGTTGTCACTTTTGAGCAAATCTTAAAATAGATTCGTGTGAGCACTCCAACTTTGATCTTCTTTTTCAAAATTGGCTTGGTTATTCTAGTCACTTTGCCTTTTTATCTAAGTATACAGGTCATAGGTGTACAGTTTGCTGAACTTTTAAAAAAGTGAAAAGTCTTATGTGATTACCATGCAGATCAACATTCACTTTTATCAGCATCCCAAAAGTCTTTTTCATAACCTTTTCCAGGTTATACCCACCGACTGCTCACTACTCTGGCAGTAGAAACCATTAATTCTGACTTCTACCACCAGAGATTATTTTTGTCTGTTTTTGAAATTTATATAAATGGAATCATGCAATATGTACTCTTGCATGTCTGTGAGATAAAATGTCTCTGAGATTCATCCTAATTATGGCATGGAGCAGTAGTTTGTTTTTTGTCATTGCTGACAATAGTATTACTTCTTAATGACATACTCTAATTTATGTATATATTCTGTTTTGATAAGGAATTTTGATAGTTTCCAGGCTATTAGAAATGCTGCTGCTAGAACATATTTTTACATATCTTGGTGAATATATGCATACATTTCTGCTGGGTCATAGAACAGGCTTATCTTTAGCTTTAGTACTATAGATATTGCCAAACAATTCTCCAGAGTATGTGTACCAATTTACACTCCTATAAGCAATGAATGGGAGTTCCAGTTGCTCTACATCCTTGCCAGTACATGGTATTGTTAATTTCTTTGTTTCTGTTTTTTTGTCATGCTGGTGGCTGTGTTATGCTATCTCATTGTGATTTTAATTTGAAGTTCACAGTGACTAATGAATTTGGGAACTTGCTATATGTCCTTTGTCCATTTGGATATTTTCTTCTGTGAAGTCCCTGTTCAAGTCTTTGCCCATTAAAAAAATTGAGAGATCTGTCTGTTTTTAATTTACATGAGTCCCTTGTTAGTTATACGTATTACAAATATATACTCCTACTTTGCTCTCTATTAATGGTGTCTTTTAATAAGCAAAAGTTTTATGCAAATAAAGTTCAATGCAGCAATTATTTCCTATGTAGTTAATGTTTTTCTGCATGTCCAGTTTAAGAAATCTTTGCTTACCTCCAGGTTGGAAAGTTATTTTCTTGTTTTATTTCTTAGAAGCATTATTGCTTTCTCTTTTACGTTTTAGGTCTATCATCCAATTGACTTTTGGGTTTGGTTTGAAGCTTGGATCAAGATTCATCTTATTCTCATATGGAAATTCAATTATCTCAGCACCATTTATTGAATAGCCCATCCCTTCCCCACTGGATTGAAGAGGGCATTTGTCATAAATCACATGAATTTATAAGTGTTGGTCTATTTCTGGACTTTCTATTCTGTCCCTTTTGTTTCTTTCTCAATCCTAGTAGCAATACTACTCTGTTTTAATTACTGTAGCTTTGTAATGAAGCTTGATATCTGATAAGGTAAATCCTTTGACTTTGTTCTTCTTCAAGATTGTCTTTACTATTCTTGACCCCTTACATTCCACATAAATTTAAATTCCACAAAAACTTGTTGAATTTTTATTGTAATTGCATTGAAACTATAAATCAATTTGGGGAGAACTGATATCTTTACAATACTGCATCTTCCAGTTAATGAACACATGTGTCCCTCCATTTATTTATTCTTGAATTTCTCTTGGGAATATTTTATAGTGTGTGCATACTTTTGTACCTCTTTTCTTAGATTTTCCCCAAATACCTTATTTTTTGTTATTGTAAATGGTATTTTAATAATGAAATTATTTGTTGCTAGCATGTAGAAATGTATTTGACTTTTATGTGTTGCATTTACTATCTAAATTCACTTAATAATTCTAATATTAATAATAGTTTTTAAAATCATGAATTGGTGTTGAACTTCTGAATTTATTGAAATGAACATAAGCTTTTTATTCTTTATTTTTATAATGTGATAAACTAAATTAATCTCGATGCTACTTGGTCATGATACATTATATTAATACTTTTCAAATATTGATGGATATTTTCTACATTTAAATTTAGGAGTTTTATGTCTATGTTTATGAGAGATATTGTCCTTTAATTTTTCTTTCTTGTGTTATCCTTGTCAAATTTTGGTATAATGGCCTCATATAATGAGTTGGAAAGAATTACTTCTTTATTTTTATTCTTTATAAGACTTTTTATAAGATCAGTGTTATTCTTCTTTCAATTTCTGGAAGAAAATGCTGGCGAAATATTCTATCCCTGAACTTATTTTGTGGGAAGATTTTTTTTTAAAATCAGTGCATCAGTCAGGGGCCAGTCAGGAGCTAGATATCACATAGTAATTTGAAAAGGGAAGCTTTAATATAAAGAATTATTAACTATGTACAAAGTTTTGACTATTAAGAGGGAATAAAATAGAACTCTAAAGAATGTCATGGGGCTGAAGCAGAGTGCCAAAGGCAGCAACAAACTTGGAAATGGAGTGTCCCTTTCTTAGTCTGAGGTTCAGATTTTGTTGAAGAAGGCATGGCTACAGCCCACTGGATACTAGAGATATTTGTTGGGTTTTCTTGGGCCAGGCCTAGTCCACAGCCAGTGGGCTGAGGCCAGCAAGCATAGAATCATGGGTCAGGAATGTTACCAAAAGCTCGGCCACTTGTTCCCAAGGCCACATCAGAAGAACGAGAACAACTGGTTTGAGGGGGAGGAAAGAGAAGTTTATTACTTTGCCAGCAAAGGAGGAGGATGGAGACTCTGTCTGAAATGCCATCGTCCTAATAATAATCAGAAGTACAGAGCTTTTAAAGGATGAGTTCTCAGCTTCAGACAATTACTGTTCAACTAAAGTTGATGATTCTGACTGTCCCATCTCTGTTGAAGATAATCTTGTGACCTCCCTCTATCAGGTCCAGGCTGGGCCATCTCCTGTTGCACAAATAACAAAAGACTTACCCTGCCCCTCCCAACCACTGGCCTGAGACAGGGATGCAGATTTTAGTTCTCAAAAAAGATTGGAGGATATTTTAAAGAAAGAGAAAGTATTTTTGCTATTTTTTTAGGCCATTCCCTCTGTTACAGGAATGGCAAACTGGAAGCTTCTAGCAGGAGTGCTAGTGCCAAGGCTGGCATATAGGAAACTTGAAGTAGGAAACTCCATACTGGGATGCTGGCAGGCTGAGGCTGGTGGGCAGGAAAATGTGGGCCAGAAATAGAGAGCTGGAGGCTGAGTGCCACTCAGTGTCCTGCCTGCTGCTGACCACGCCCAGCATAGGAGCAAACCAAGAAGTGCATGTTGGAACCAGGAAGAAATGGTGCTTCTCCTCTAGTGTCTTTCTAGCACCCTCTACTGACAAAGCTTAACATTGTGTCAGCCTGCAAAGGAAAATGTTCCAGTATCAATCACAAGCAAAGTGATGGAAGGTGGATTTGGAGCTAGAGATAACTGGCACAACTAGATTTAATTTTTAGGCAAATATAGGATTACAGATGCTCCTTGAATTATGATGGGCTTATATCCCAATAAACCCATTACAAGTTGAAGATATCATAAGTCAAAAATGCATTTAGTACACCTAACCTACTCAACGTCATAGCTTAGCCTGGCCCACCTTAAATGTACTCAGAACACATACCTTAGCCTGTGGTCAGGCCAAATCATCTATTGCAAAGCGTATTTTATAATAAAGTGTTCAATATCTCATGTAATTTATTGAATACTAAATGGAAAGTAAAAGACAGAATGGTTGTATGAATACTTGAAGTACAGTTTCTACTGAATGTGTATTGCTTTTGCACCATCACAAAGTCAAAAAATCGTAAGTTAAACCATCATAAGTCGAGACCCATCTGTATTTAGATTTTCCAGTTCTTATGCCCACTCTGATAAGTTGCGTTTTTCATGGAATTTGTCCATTTCATCTAAATTTTCAAAGTTAGAGTTATAAATCTGTTTATAATAACCTCATTATCTTTTTAAATATCTCTAGAATTTGTAGTGATAGCCTCTTTATTGTTTTTGTATTAGTAATATGTTCCTCATTCTCTTTTTTCTTGATTAGTCTTGCTAAATATTCATTAATTTTATTAAGATTTTTCAAAGATTTGTTTTGTTCCTTTGATGTTTTTTCTATTGTATGTTTCATTTCTATTTCAATAATTTTTACTTTTATCTTTATTTTTCTCCCATCTAACTTTATCTTTCTCTTGGCTTCTTTTGTAGTTCTTTTACTAACTTCTTGATGTGAATGGTTGTGTTATGGATTTTAAGACTTTTTTAAATTTCTAGTTTGTATATTTAATGCTACAAAATTCCCTCTAGCACACCTTTACTTGCAATAACATGTTTTCATCTGGGATCATTTTCATTCTGCTTTAGTTAGTTGTTGTTGTTGTTGTTGTTTTTTAAGTTTGTTCCTGCTGGTTACAATGTCTTTAAGTGTTCATTTAAAAATGTCTCTATTTAGTCTTTATTTTTGAAAGCTGTTTTCCTTGTGTACACAATTCTAGGCTGGCAATAATGTTCTTTTAGCCCTTTAAAGACATCATTCTACTGTCTCTTTGCTAGTTTCTATTTAAAAGTCCACCATAATTCTGCTGTTGCTCCCCGAAAGTCATGGGTCTATTTTCTCTGTTCATAAGATACTCTTTTTAGTCTTTGTAGGTTAGTTTTATTTGTATTTATTCTGCTTAGAATTTGTAGAGTTTCAACTTATATCTTTTGCTTGTTTTGGAAAATCCTCAGAGTATCTATTCTGTTCCATTGTCCCTCTCCTTTCCTTTTTAGACTCCAATTACACTTATGAAAGTCATTATATCATGTTTCATATCTCTCAAACTCTTTTTCTGTTTTTTAATTTTTTTATTTCTCTGAGGAAATATCAATCTGAATATTTTCTACAGATCTATAATCCAAATCACTAATGTTTTCTTCTGCTAAGTCTAATTTGCTTTTAAATCTAACTTTAGAATTTTTAATTTCAGTGTTGTGTTATTAAACTCAATGTCTTCTAACTATTTTTATGGATTCCTATAGCCTGATGAAATTGTCCATCTTTATTTTTATATTTTGATTATGTTATAGTTATTCAAAATTCCATGTCCAATAATTTAAATTTAAATATTCACCTTTGAGTCTGTTTCTAAAGTCTATTTTTTTTTAACCATTGGTTTTTGGTCATTTGATCTTGTATTCTGGCATGCTTGGTAAATTTGACCTAATGGCAGACATTATGTATAAAAAATTGTAGATGTTGTGGGTGACATCTCCCTGAGGTCAGGGAGGATTTAATTTTCATCTTACAGGCAGATAGACCATGGGAAGATTATCTTGATCCATTGGATTTGGGTTTCATTTTCAATGTGAAGGCTTGTGAGAACTGGTCTATTTTGGGTTTGTCTTTAATCCTAGAGCCTATTCCTTCAAAGATCTCAAGGGTAAGCATGGTATGTTTATTAGAGATTCTCTTTCTTGGCAGGCTATGAACTTCAATTTTTGTCTTTCCTGCACCATGAGACTACTGAAATGTCTGCTTAGATTTTTAGCTTCTTAGCAGCTGTTTTTTGCTTGTTTTCTTGGCAACTTGCCTCACACATGTGCAGCTAGAAGTTGGAAAATACCTCAAGGAAAAATTGCACACATAATACCCTCTTTACATCTCTGCAGTTAGCTCTTCCTTCCGATCATGAGACCTCAAGTTGTAGCATCCTTGGTAGCCCTGTACACCAATTTTCGACTCCCCTGCCAGTGAGACTGTTATAAACTCCTGGCTGCTGCTCATTGTTCAGCATCTATGTTCTACAAAGCAAATTGGCAAATGCCCTGGAGGGGGAGGAGGACAAGAAGCTCACTTCTATCTGTTTTTATTCTTTCCAACATTTTCATCTTTCAAGATTGAGGGACACTTGGAAGGTACAACAGAACTCCCACAGGAAAGAGTTCATGTAAAGTAGACTGCAAGAAAACCAAGAGATAGTAATGAGCATGGAGTGGAAAATAGAAGAAAAATTTCTGAAATTACAGAAGTTTCAGCGAGATAAAGCCCAGCAAGGAAGCCTCAGGTAAAGCTACAGAAATGTTCATGAGAGAGAAAGAATCAGTTTTAAACATCTGCTTGGCCCAAAGAGCAAGAAGCTATCTTAGGGCAGAACTTCTTCAAGAAAGGGAAGGGTATTCCTATCCCCTTTTCTCTCCCTTTTGCTCACACTCCAACCTATTCTGAATTATTAATAGCAAATAGATAATGTGGGTGAGAATGAGGAAAAATAAGAAAAGAAGGACCCAGGCTTCCCCTCCCACTAAGAGGCTAGCCTACGTTGTGTCTGTGCCAAGAGTAAGCCACAGTGTCATGTAATTACCTACACTCTTCATTAATTCCCTAGGTTTTGCCAGCCCCATTTTCCAGTGGATAAACAACTGTATCACTGAAGCTCGGCTTCCAGTTGGTTCTCCGTGACAGTTGTATGGGAGCTCTCAGAATTCAGCTTGAAAGGCAGAAGGGGTCTGAGGGCTGGAAGCTCAATCCTCTCTGCAGAGGAACCCTGAAGAACAGCATTGAGCCCAATAGGCTGATGTCTTTTTTTTCCCTGAATTCTGAATTTTCCATTCTGGGCTTTATTAATGCTATTTCATTTCTAAGCATGAAATAAATATAGCACTGAAAAAGGTGTTTGTGTCCCAGTGACAAATATAATGCATGTAGTTGTTAAACGGGAAATTCCAGAATCCTCCTGTGGGCCTGCCTCCTATTAGGCAGGAAGAAGCAATCCCCCAAAGACAGAGTTGACTAGAGCCTCATGTCCCCAGAGGGCTTCATTGGAAGTTAGTCTTTGGAAGTTCTAGCATAAACATACTCCCACCCACCTGGCTCACGTACAGACCATGAACAACTTGGCTCTTCTTCCCAGCAGAGCAGTTTTCATATGAGTCACTTCTGTCTTTTTATTTTGAACTTTCTGCCTCAGGAGACCCTGAGGATCTATCCAATACTGTACTGAGAATGCTGTCAGCACTAGGCAAACAATGAACAATAGAAAACCTATTAAAAAGGCACACTATCCTTCTCAGTGTGCATAGGAACTTGAGCCTGGTACCTGGTTCCACTTCGGTGGAAGCAAAAAACCTAGGCCAGAGTAACACACTGATGGAAACACACAAGGGAATATGCCCGAAGGTGACACTTTGGCTTTCTGAACAAAGAGACTGATCAATTCGGGTTTAGAAAACACAGCATCCAAATGCTGGGAAGTCTTGAAAAATCTTCCATGGGAACAGTAACAATCCCTAGCCCCAATTTTTGGTTCTAGAGCTGTAGGAGATCTGTCTGTTCTGTAAAGAATAAAGACACTGCAGAGAGCCATCACGCGAGAAGAGAAGGCTCAGGGAAAAGACACAAGAGGGCTCGGGGTGGCAGAATGGAACACCTGGGCAATAGCCTCTTTTATAAACATTCTTGGCTTGGTCCCTATGTCCTTAGTGGGAGTTCCAAAGGTTTGCCCTGTTGGATTTGGAATATTGCGAGTTATTTGGCTGTCTGCCTGTTTGCAGATCACCATCTTGGAGGAAGTACACTGGGTGAGAAATATGTCCCTGCACAAGCCAAGTGTAGTAAATGTGTTTTTATGCTTGTGGAGTATTTTTAATATTTTGGGATGAGAAAGACCTTTCTTTTTCTATCTTAATTTTCTGACTATGCAAACCATCATTAGCACCTTGGGGCCCCTGGAAATATCCAAGGTCCCTATTGGTGCTTCCTTGAACATGGACTCACTAACATTTATCTGTCTAAAGTGAAAGGTATCTCTAATGATCCCAGCTGACATTTATTCAGTGCTTTTCACTCAGCGATCCCAAAGAGCTCTACAGGCTGATTTACGGGCTGTCCACGGAGTGGAAGTGAATGGTAATGACCACAGTGATGATGATGGTGATGGATCACCCAGGCTCTGGTATTTGATATGTCATGTTGTTTCTGGGGCGTTTCCAATTTCCTGAGCTTCCTGGTGATTAGAAGCATAAGGGTGAGAGAGTGCTCCATCCATTTCATCCTGCATTTCGCAGTGGAGATGACTCTGATTGGAGCCTTGGGAGGCCTTAAGTCTCTGTCCCCCTCACACAAATTGTAGTAATGAGCATAAGACAGACATTTTGAAATGCTACAGTGGGGTCAGTCTGCATCCCTCCTCTTACAGACGGTGAGACCCCTGCCCCCTTCCCTCTTACAGTATCCTCAACCACCTGAACCTCTCTTGGGCTCTCCTGCCCCTTGGGGAAAGGGGAGGAGGCAGAGCCAGGATAAACTCTGCCAGTTTAGGAGGTTTATGGTAACATAATCAGGTACATTGGTTTCTGATTTCTTTTTAAGCCATGAGAAGGAGCCCTGATCCCCTTTCTTTTCAAACAGAATCCTACAGGGACTCAGCACATGCAGTGGACGAAAGTGAGCTGTTCTACTCCAGTCCAGTGCACCCCTCCCCTCCCCCCATCATGGTGGCCCCCAAGACCCGGATGAAAAACCACTGACTTCCTAGTTACTGGATTGCGCTTTGTATACAGCACACCCGAATTTCTTTCTAGACTTCTCCACTGACTTTTGAGTAAATTATTGAGTATCTATGCACTCCCTTTGTTTTATCTCTAAAATAGAGACTAAATACTCTTCATCGAATTTTACAATTAAAGCTTTTAAAGTTAGAATAAAAATGTGCTAGAACTATGACAGCAATAGGGATGATAAGGTTTCAGGCATAGTTTTCAATACTCTCTAACCTCATTTAATCCTTATAACCTCTTTATAGGGCAGGTACTGTTATTATCTCCACTTTAAATGGGAGAAACTGAGGCACAGAGAGGTTACGCAAATTTCCAAAAGTCACTCATCTTCTAAGAGGTGTAGGCATAATTCAACACTAGGCAGCCTGCCCCCAAATCCCATTGACTTCGGTTTTCAAACATGGTGGTATATTAGAATTGCTTAAAGATTTTTTAAAATTTCAGAAGCCCAGGCTGCTTCCCAGGCCAATTCAATTATAGTTTCTGGAGGTGGGACATTAGGGAAAGCATTTTAAAAAACTCTTTAATGGGTTGAGATGTGTCCTCCAAAAAAGATATGCTGAGGCCCTAAACCTTGGTACCTCAGAATGTGACCTTATTGCCAAATAAGGACATTGCAGGATGTAATTATTAATACTTAAGTTAAAATGAAGTCATACTGCAGTACGGTGTGCCCTTAATCAGCTGACCTTATAAGAAGATGGTTGTGTGCAATTGGAGGTCCGGTGAGCTGTGACTCCGTAGGTAGAGCATGTCATAACTGAAGATAAAAAAAATGCCAGATATGTAGGTTAAGGCAATATTTTTGGCTTCCAACATCCTGTGTTCTCCCACTTTCTCCTGTTTTTCTAGCCTCTATCTCAATCTTCCTTGCCAGGTCACGCACAGCCTTTAAGTGTTAGAATTCCTTAAAGCTCCATGGGAGAATGCCATGTGACAATGAAGACAGGGATTGGGGTTGCACAGCTGCAAGCCAAGAAATGTACAAGATTGCTGCAAACGACTAGGAGCTAGGAGGAGGCAAGGGAGGATCCTCCCCTACAGGTTTCAGAGGAAGCACGGCCCTGCTGACATCTTGATTTCAGACTTCTAGCCTCCAAAACTGCAAGTCAATAAATTTCTGTTGTTTTAAGACACCCAGTTTGCAGTATGTTGTTATGGCAGCCATAGGAAACTAATACAGTTTCCCAAGTGATTTCAATGTGCAGACAGGTTTGAGAACACTGCTATAGTTTAATCTCTCTCCTTAAGAATCCACTGTGTGGATGGGGGAAAAGGAAAAAAACCCTGTTAGATAACCTAGTCTTGATTAGGACTGGTGTAGGTCAATTGTCATCTTATGCCAGCTCTGGCTGTGCCACCGTCTCAGGCATGGGCCAGTGTTGACAAGGTGTATTTTGAGAAGGAAGATGGTTGGCATGAAGGAGACTCAGAGAGTCACTCCCAAAGCTCCTGTTCACAGGGCAAATTGTAGTGTTGGCTGTGAGTACGAGCATAGAGTAAGAGGTGCCCAGCACAGGGGGGGTGAAGGATGGAGAGGCACAGGATGAATGTTTCCTCTATGGCTATAATACAGTGCTGCAAAAATGAAACAAAATAAAACAAAAAAAAATCATGGGGCAGAAAAGGTGATCAATCAGGTATCTGCAATCTAGAGATGCAGGTGCAGGTAAAATAGAGCCCTGTGAGAGATTGCTGGGGTATTTGGAAGAAGAGGATATTCAAATGCATCACAGAGAAGCTTCTGATGATTTTGATAGGCAATATGGGTGAAGGCTACTCCAGGCATGAGGAACACCTTGAGCAAAAGTGTGGAAGGGGAATGTGCAGAGTTGGGAGTTCTGGTGAGTTGTGAGTGGGCTCCGTAATTAGAGAATAGAGTAGCTGGGGAAGAGAGCTTGGATAAGAGGAAAGAAGTCCAGAAAGGTAGGTTAAGGCAATTTTCTGTTGGGATTTGAGTGCCATGATGAGAAGTCTTCCAGACTTCATTTTATAAGCAATGTGAAGTCAACAGAGGGTTTTGGTCAGGGAAGAAACACCATGACTAACTTCAAAGATGTTGATAACATTTCATAGGGTCCTTACTCTGTGACCGAAGCTGAAGTGTCTCATTTAATTTTTCCAATGATCTTACAAGCTAGGTACTACAATTCCCTGAATTTAATATACCTAGGAACTGAAACCAAGGGAATTTTAGTTACTGCTCAAGTCACATAGCTGGTAAAGGTAGAAACCTGGATTTGAACCCTGGCTTCTGATTCTAGAGTCTGGAGGTTTAATTGACTTATCACTGAGGATTCCCTCCATTGGTGCCAAAGAAAAATAGCCTCACTGGCAGGGTAAGGCAGGTGGACAGTGAATTGCAGAAGGGAGAGAATGGGAACAGAAAGGCCAGCTAGGAAATGACTTCAGAATTGTATGAAACATCTCAGAAAAAGGTCAGACAAGATTTAGCAACCGATTGTGTATTGGGAGATAGCCCCCCAATTAAGGACAGTTGAGTGACTGGGTGGCAGAAGATAAGGAGACCTTTCTTGGACATTTTCAAAGGGCAATACTTACAGGATATCCATGTACGAGATGTTTAAGAAGTACATGGAAATGTGATTTAGAGGTAGCTATGCTACAAGAAAGATGGATCACTGGACCTAATCCTGAGAATTTAGAAACTAAATCCTGTGGAGACAAGACGAGTGTGGTGTTTAAGCCCACAGGCTCTGAAGCTCAGCTGGGTCAAATCCCTAACCAGCTCTTTATTAGCTGCATGTTCTTGGACAAGCCTCCATTTCATCATCTGCAAAACGGGGATGCTAATTCATATTCCTATTTTATAGTATCACAGGGAGGATTAAATGAGATAAGACATGCGGAGTACTTGGTACAAGGCAAATGCTTAAGAAACAGGCACTGCATTTGTTTTTGCTTCTTGTGACTCAGAAAGCCTCCCCCTTTCAACACACCTCACTCTTTTCCCTACCCAAGACCTTTCTGTGTCCACATTAGAATTTAGGTTTTCTTGTTTAATCTTTCAACTTAGCAGCTTCCTTTTTCTTAAAGATCCATTTCTCCAATAACCCAGGAGTATCTTTTTGTGTTTCCTTTTTCCTTCTTCCAGACTCAGTGCGGTGAGATTTTCTCCTGGCGTAGCCGCCTTACTGCATGGAGTTATGTGCCTTAGCCTGAAGAGGGGACCAGGCAGCCCACGTTGCTCAGTCCCTGCCATTGCCTTCCACGGTATAGCTCATTTATTCATCTTGCTGGTTACCTCTGAGATCCTTAGGCAGCAATGCAGGGATTTTCTCTGTATGCCCTGTGTGCAGGGCCTGGTACATTACAGGGACTCAATCCACAGTTGTGAAAAATAGCAGCTCTTCATAGGCAGGGTTGAGTGGAATCAGATAACAATAAGAGAAGCCTAAGATTGGTTTCCTAGTCTTTTAGTTCCAGAAAGAGGTGCCTATAACAAAGGAAAGAAGTGTGGAGGAAGTGACTCATTACCATCATTTCAATTTCTTGGTGCTCAGAAAAAGGAACTTTTTACTCTGGAGAAAATAATGGTCATGCTGTGTGGGTGAGGTCATCTGTTGCTGACGAGCTGAGGGACTGTAGTTAGAAAGTCGTTTGAAGGAATGCTTGTGTGGGTCGTTACAATAGCCTCATAACCGATGTCCTTCCCCCAGGTGGTTCTTCCTTCTAGTTCATCCTAAGAATTGCCTCGATTTAGGTTTCTTAAAAACACATTTTTATCAAGTCACCCTTCAGCTGAAAATATTTTTAATGACTTTTCTTTGCCTAAAGAAGTGAATGTCAAAGCCTCATGCTGGCAACCGAAGTCCTCTACCTACAGCCCCATCCTATATCACCAACGTTCCCTTTCCCTATGACTTCAATCACAGCACGTCAGGACTTCCTGTTGTCCCTCATTCCCACCTCCATGTATGGCCTTTATCTCTGTGCTACACACCAATAGCCCCCAGAGTCAGGATCCTTTAGCTGAGAGGTCAACAGGCCTTAATTCTTTGTGCCCTTTGCTGCCTGGAACAGCCATCCCCACCTGCCCTCCCAGCCCCCTTACTTTGCTTAGACCCACAGCTTACCTGCCTCTTACCCCACCTGTGTACTCAAGGTAAAACAGATTATCTGCAAAAGGGCAGTAAGCAAACTAATTAAATACATGTAATTGAAAAGAAAGTGTGGTCTGCAATGTTAAACAATGGGTTGAGAGTGAAGGCTGTGGCCTTTGAGCTTTAGCTTTCCACAGCATCTGGCTCAGAGCAGAATAGATGCTGTGAGAGCTACAGCCTTCTCAGAGCCAAGCCTATGTCCCTGGGGATGGAAAGGGCTTACGAGAGGAGAAGGAATTGAGAACATCCAAATGACCCGACAGAATGAGTAGTGCTCCTTAAACATTTAACATGTTAAGAGGAAGGAATTTGGGAGAATCTGGTCCAGTAATTATCTGTGGTCTAACTGACTGCCTATCTGAGTCATTCTATCCACCAGTCAACTGGAATTTACCAGATTTCTCTGATCCTGATTGAGTTGACTCATATAAACTATAGTGAATTTCTTTTTGGACTCAATGCTCCATGGAATTAATCAAACCTTGGGTTTGTCTACTGTAATCAGTTCGATAGTTGCTTTCTGCTCATGGATGACTTCTCGCCTTCATTAAATTTGAAGGCTTCAGCTTTTGTTAGTGCACATCCACCTCAATCAATACAGGAAGTGCAGCTGTCTCCTAAATGAGGATGTCAAGCCAAGGCCCTGATAACCAATGGTTACTAACTGCTTAATGCTCTGCCTTGTGCATCACAGTGCCCTCATCACATTTCAGTCAAGGGCCTTGAACTTACCTAAAAAAATACTCTTTTCTAAAATTTACCATTACTTACCATTTTTAATTTTCCTTATTTACCATTTTATAACACATCAGCCCAGTGCATCAGGAAACACAAAGTGGAGCCCAGAATCCAGCAGAGCTGAGAGCTCCATGGTGCTGCGTCCCAGAGGGGGTAGCATTTCCTTAATATGATGCTTATTACTAGTGCTGTTTACCAAATGTTCTCTTCTCTCCTCATTCCAGGTACATAACATTATTTTATTTCCTGACTCTCTTGGTGATGGGGTCATGTGGCTAGTTTGAGCCAATGAGTTGAAAGCAAAAGCAATGTGTCACTTCTTTGCTGGAACATGAATGTCAACATGAGAACCTTCGAGGTTCGATTTTCCCTTTGCTACTGTATTATTCTGGGTTCTTAAGAGAAATATATAAAATATATATTATAAGGAATTGGTTTAATGCAGTTATGGAGGCTGAGAAGTCCCAAATTCTGCAGTTGGCAAGCTGAAGACACAAGAGAACTGATGGTGTAAGTTCTGGTCTGGGTCTGAAGGCTTGAGAATGAGGAGAGACAATGGTGTAAGTTGGAGTTTGAATTTGAGGCCAAGGTCAGGACAAGACCAATGTCCCAGGTTAAAGGCAGTCAGACAGAGATAGCAAATGCTCACTTACTCAGACTTTTGCTCTATTCTACTATTCAAGCCTTCAGTAGATTAGATGAGGCCACCCACACTGGGGAAGGCAATCTGCTTTACTCGGTCCACCAACTCAAAGACTAATCTAATCCAGAAACACCCTCACAGACACATCCAGAATAATGTTTAACCAACTATCTGGGCATCCCAGGGCCCAGTCAAGTTGATACATAAAATTAATCATAACAAGACCAACTTTTGACAACTTAGCACCCTTATGCCTCTCATTAAACCATATTTAATCTCCAAAGACAATAACAAGGCCATAATTCTATCTAACATGATGTAACCATCCTTCATATAACTGAGAATGCAGTAACCCCTTCCCCAGAAGAGGAGGTAAAGTCTTTGAGAGATGTTTACTATTCTCCTTGATATCCCATAAACTAAATACTATGAAATAAAATTAACAATACTTAAATGTTATGATATAAAGTCAATACATCTTTTATTGCATGATGAGGAAATAAGAGAGAAAAGAAAACAAAGATATTTGCCTAATACATGCACACAAATATATATTCACAAAAAAATAAAAAGAAAATACTCATGAAAATTGTAGTTCTCATTTTTGTAACTGGACTTGTGGTCATAGCTGGTGTGTATAGCTATCTTCTTCCACTACTCATTCTGTATTCCCTTTGACTTCAGCAAGCACCTGTTAATCATGGTTCTTTATCCTGTGGAGTGACCCAAACCTTTATCCCCCAAAGATCTGGGCCATTGATAGTCTTGCCTGGGTTAAGTGGTTGTAGTTTTTCATTGACCTTAATTCCAGGGTATGGTAACACTAAGAGATGCCCTAAGGGATCCCCTGTATTCCAGATCCTTATTTATCTCCCTTATATAGTAGCAGCCCAATTTACCCATGTTATGCAGGATCAATCATTCCAGCCAACACATTAACTTTCTTCTTTGCTTATTGATTCAGAGACATGCAGAGTTCCAAGTGGCCAATGGTAGTCTTAACTCCCAGTTCAATGGAATCAATGTTTTATCTCCTGTTGGGAGCATTCCTTCCTTTGTAACTAAGACATCTAGACTAGCAGAGGGTAAGGTAGAGGGAACAGGATGCAAAAATTTTGCTAGTGGATCAGTAGGAGTAATAGTGGGTGGTGCCACTCTCATTTCCACCCCTGGATTTCTGCACCCATGCATTCTTTCTATGAGAGAAAGAGCATCATATATCGGATGCTGATTCAGAGCATATACAGGCTTCTGGTATACCTTACCCAAGCCCTGTAAGGCATTGCCACCTAGCTGGTGCTGTAACTGAGTCTTCAAAAGGTCGTTCTATCATTCTATTAACCAGCTGCTTCAGGATGGTAGAGAGTATGGTAAGTCCAGTGAATTCCACCCATTGATGCACTTCATTTGCTGTGACGTGAGTTCCTTGATCGGAAGCCATGATGTATAGAGTACTGTGATGGTGGATAGGCATTCTGTAAGTCCATGGATGGTAGTTTTGGAGAAACATTTGTTCAGGGAAGGCAAATTCATATACAGAGTAAGAGTCTATTCCAGTAAGAACAAAATACTACTCCTTCCATGATGGAAGTGATCCAATGTAATCAACTGGCCTCCAGGTAGCTGGCTGATCACTCCAGGGAATGGTGCCAAACTGCATACACAGTGTTGGTCTCTGCTGCTGGCAGATTGGGCACTCAGCAGTAGTCAGATTGGCTTTGGTGAATGAAAATCATGTTAATGAGCCCAGGGATAACCTCTATCCCTGCCACCATGGCCACTTTGTTCATGACACCATTGGGCAATGACTAGGACGAAAATGGTTATCCTATCCTCTTGATTATTAAAATCCTCTTCTGCTGAGGCCACCCTTTGGTGAGCATTTACATGGGATACAAATATCTTTACATCTTTTGTCCATTCAGAGAGGTCTATCCATATACCTCTTCTCCAAATATCTTTGTTACCAACTTTCCAATCATGTCCCTTCTAAATCTCTGACCATTCAGTTAAACCATTGGCTATAGCCAATAAATCAGCATATAATCACGTCTTGCCATTTTTCTTGCCAAGCAAAATGTACAGTCAGGGTCCGGAAAAATGGTGGATTAGAGGTGACCTCCTGGCTCTCTGCTCCCAGAGTGGGACATGAAGAACACGGATACCCACACGCGAGTGAGGGGTTCCCCTACAGGATTAGCTTCGTGAATCTACAGAGAAGCAATGAGGGACAAGCAGTCCCGCAGATAAAGTCAGCAGGGCTATTTTGCACCAAAGAGACAGCATGCACCCCTAAGAGTGTCTAGTGACCAAGGAGCCCACTCTTCAAGCTGAGACACGCAGTCACCTCTCCGCTGTGACTTGGTAGCTAGAGCTGCTGGCCAAACAGACTCCACTACAGGAAAGGCCGTGTAGAGAGTGAAGGAGGCTGTTTTCCCAGTGGGGTCCTGTAGCCTCATTTTTGCAGTGACTTGGTAATCAGCGCCTCCTCCCAAAGAATTAGTTCCCCACCCTTGGCAGTGCAGAGGAACAAGGGAAGCTGTTCTCTGGACTGTGACCCTGTAGGGGTGGTGGATGACCCTTGACTACGATCTGACCACCGATATTGCGTACCAAAGGGACTGACTCCACATCCGCTGGGGTGGAATAGCAGGACAGGCTGCTTTCTGGCCTGGGTCCCTCAGGGGCCTTAGGCAGGGCTTCTCTAGCATCCCTGAAGTGTGTACTTCTTACCAGCTAGTCAACCCTGACCTTGAAGGGGTGGAATAATAAGGGTCACCACTTCCTGAGCTGAGACACCAGGTAGCCCAAGGAAGTGCCCTTCCCTCAGTCTGGGGGTTTATCTGCCTCTCTGGCAGGTGAAAACCCACCCTCGGAGGAGGAAAGAAATGAGAGAAGATGTTTTTCAGGCCAGGCCTTGTGACAATCTCAGCCAACGCCCCTCGCACAGCCCTCCAGGACAGAGCCCGCCCCTGAAGGTAGGGAGAAAGGAGAAAAAATACTTTCCCCATTGGACTAGCCTGAATCTGTATGACCTTGGATCTAAGCAAAAGGGGACAGTGTGTTGATGCGATACAGCTGATCGGTTTTGAACACCTGACAAGAACATAACACAAAAGCTTGCACTTGGTGCCTGGGCTGTAGTCATCTTAGGGGCTAGTGGTTTGGGAAGAAAAATCTCGACCAGAGTCCTCAGCAATTGCACCAACTGGCAAACCCATTAGGAATTCCTCCACAAAAGTGCCTAATAAGCCCTGAATAACATACTAGAAGCTCTCTCCTAGCTACAGATCAAGCAATTTCTGAAGTATACTGCCTCAGGCACGCTGATTCCTGCTGCTCTTCTCACCACACCTTAAGTGGTAATAAGGCTCAAGTTGCCCTTGGGAGTGGCAAAACATTTCCCAAAAACTCAGGCTTTTGTATGTCCCATTTGGGATTTTAGAGCTCGATTCAAAGGTTCTGGAATACCTTGACAACTGACTCCTCCACGCAAAATTCAAGCAACAAAAGAGAGAGCAACCTCATAACTAAACCCAGCACCTTCCACCTCAATCAAGTAGTCGATAGCGGAGTCACACACTCAAAAGTGACCCAACTCCTAGAAAGCTAAGCAAGGAAAAGAAACTCACTAATCTCTGTAAGCAGAAGGAGCAGACAACAGGCCAGTGATAACCCAACAGGCCAAAACTTCACCAAGACAGCACAAGACCAGGGAACATCTCTTCAGCTCTGCCAAGGACCTTCCCT
>NW_012141635.1:4650970-4851246 GCF_000956105.1 Propithecus coquereli
TAATAGAGCAGACCATCTTTAAACCAAACCTGAGTCGAGTCTTCTTTTCCTCTGTCAACTGATTGTAGGGAACACCTCATGAGTCCACAAGTGCAGGCTGAGAGAGAGAGGGCAATGTAGGAGTAGGACCACAGGCATTTGGATCACATCTTCATGTAACTTACTCGTACCTTCAGGGACTGCTCAGGCCTGATCATGTATATACCACTTCCATTTGACAATGGAGTGCTGCTGTGTACATACAACTACATGACTTGGTGGGTCAGATAACAACCAGTTCATGATGGGTAGCTCGGGTTGCTTGGTAACTTGGTAGCCCATAGTTAAGCATTTAGTTTTTACTAAGGCCCAGTAGCTGAACAAGAGTCATTTCTCAAAAGGAGAGTAGTTATCTGTAGAGGATGGCAAGGCTTTGCTCCAAAATCTGGAGGGCCTAAACTACAGTTCACCTATAGGGGCATGCCAATGGCTTCAAACAGCATCTTTGTCTGCCACTGACACCTCAAGTACCTCTGGATCTGCTAGATCATATGGCCCAAGTGTCAGAACAGCTCATACCACAGCCTGGATCTGCTGCAGAGTCTTCTCTTGTTCTGGGCTCCATTCAAAATTGGCAGCTTTTTGGGTCACTCAATGAATAGGCTGGAGTAAGACACCCAAATAAGGAATGCATTGCCTCCAAAAATCCAAAGAGATTTGCTTGGCATCTTGACTTTTTTTTTGATTGTAGAAAGGGTCAGATGCAACAATTTATCCTTCACTTTAGAAGGGATATCTTGACATATCCCATACCACTGCACTCCTAAGAATTCCACTGAGGTAGAAGGCCTCTGAATTTTTGTCGTATTTATTTCCCATCCTCTGACATGCAAATGTCTTACCAACGTGTCTAGAGTAGTTGCTACTTTTTGCTCACTAGGTCTAATCCACATAATGTCATCAATGTAATGGGCCAGTGTGACATCTTGTGGAAGAGAAGGGCAATCAAGATCCCTGTGAACTATAATATGACAGAGGGCTGGAGAGTTGATATTCCCCTGAGATAGGACAAAGTGTATTGCTGGCCTTGTAAGCTGAAAGAAAACTGCTATTGGTGGGCCTTATGAACAGGTATGGAGAAAAAGGCATTTGCCAGATCAATAGCTGCATACCAAGCACCAGGGGATGTGTTAATTTGCTCAAGCAATGACACAACATCTGGTACAGCAGCTGCACTTAAAGTTACCACCTGGCTAAGCTTACAGTAATCCACTGTCATTCTCCAAGACACATCTTTCTTCAGCACAGGCCAAATAGATGAGTTGAATGGAATGTGGTGGGAATCACCACTTGTATTAGTCCAGATTTTCCAGAGAAACAGAGCCAATATGCTATCTATATCTACATATCTACATCTACATCTGTATCTATATCTGTATATACTATAGAGGTATATACATGTTTATTACACCTATACACGTTTATTACAAGGAATCAACTCATGTGATTGTGAGGGCTAAGAAGTCCCATGATCTGCTGTCTGCAAGCTGGACACCCAGAAAAGCTGGCAGTGTAGTACCTGTCTGAGTTCGAAGGCCTGAAAACCAGAGAGCCAGTGGTGTATACTCCAGTCCAAGTCTGAAGGACTGAGAACCAGGAGAAACAATGGTGTGAGTCCCAGTCCAAGGACAGGAGAAGATCAATGTCCCAGCTCAAGCAGTCAGGCAGAGTGCATTCTCTGTTCCTCTGACTTTTGTTCTATTCAGGCCCCCAGTTAATTGGCTGATGCCCACTCTCATGGGGAAGGGCAATAAACTTTACTTAGTCTACCAATTCAAGCGCTAATCTCTTCTGGAAACACCCTCACAGACACAGCCAGAAAAATGTCGAATGAAATACTTGCACACCTCATATCCCACTTAAATTGATTAATAACTACCATACCACCCCTCCATCTTTCAAGTTCTTGATGGTGGCACTAATCTCTGTAATCCCTCCAGGAATATGGTACAGGTTGGGCAACGCAAATCCAAAATCTGAAATGCTCCAAAATTTGAAACTTTTTGAGCACCAACGTGATGCGCAAAGGAAATGCTCATTGGAGCATTTAAAATTCAGAATTTTTGGATTTGGGATGCTGAACAAAAAGTATAATGCAAATATTCCAAAATATGAAAAAAGGCAAAATCCAAAACACTTCATGTTCCAAGCATTTTGGGTAAGGGATACTCAACCTGTGTGCATTTGGCTTACTATTTTCCTAGGTAGAGGCAGTTCTAGTGGCTTCCACTTGGCCTTTCCCATTATAACAGCCCTCAATCTACAAGTCAGAGAATCATTGTGGGGATTCTGTCAGACACTGAGTATGTGTATTCTAGTTATGCATTCCGGAGCTGAGGAAAGACCACAGGATGGGTTTGGGGATTCACTGTGAGATGGACCTGAGCTCAAACCCCATAGATCACCTGATCTCCATAAGCTCCTATTCTGACTAGAACCACAGTGACATTTGGAGTCTTCTGGAATTGGTGTCAGTTTGGACCCAGGGTTCAGTAGTCTCTGAAAGGTCTGATTATTTTTTTTTCCCAATTCCCAGAAACCCTGGTAAAAGACCACAGGTCCTTTTGGGTAAGGCTGGGAGAAAGACCAGCAGTATACATTTTTGGTAGCATACCAGCGTTGTTCCTTGAGGGTACCCAGTCTTTCCTTCATTTGAAGGGTTCTGGGTCTATAAACTGACTCAAGTCTGGTAATTGAGGGGCCAAGAATCTCTGTTATTATAATTTGAGATACAGTTTCATTCACTTGACGTAGAACTTTTCTGATTGTACATATCAAGTATGAATTTAGTAGGCACTCTGTCCGTTTCACATATAGGAAGGAACACAATGATTAGCCAATGCCATAATTCTGAACAATTCACACTATTCTGATTGCTGCTTTGATCCTGTTGTTGACCACAGCCACCTTGCCTTAGGTGGTTGAATGCTGCCATTTGTCCTCTGCCACCCCAGGATTCAATTACTCTCAGTCACAGGATGAGATTCTGCATTTGATTTTCAGCAATCTCAGCCCTGTGTCTATAGGAGACAAGGATTTCCTTCAGGGAACACATAGATATTTTCAGATCATTTACAGGATGCTCAAGCTGGGAATTCAAGTTCTCGAGCTCATCTTTTTCTTTCACTACTTTGTTTAGCAACATTAGGAGCAATCAGCCAATGCAATAATATTCATTATTTTCCAAAAATGTTAAAAAATATCATATACACAGTCACCTAGCTCCTTGCTTCTTATAAGTGGTTGACTAGGTGTATGCAATGGAGATATTTTGTGTGTCTCTATTGCTAGATCACTCTATGGTCTATCATTTCCAGAAACTCCAGAACCAATTCAGAAAACTCATTCTTAAAACTCTATTCCTCTAGAATCACTCTTGCTATCAAAATCTGTATTAGTTTGGGTTCTCCAGAGAAACAGAAACAGTAGGAGGGATAGATAAACTATAATATAAAATGTATTTTGCATATATATATGAATAATATGTATTTTTCATATATATATATATATATGAAAAAGAGGTTTATTATAAGGAATTGGCTCATGCAGCTATGGAGGTCAAGAAGTCCCAAGATTTGCGGTTGACAAGTTGGAGATCGAGGAGAGCTGATGGTATAGTTCTGATCTGAGTCTGAAGGCCTAAGAACTAGGAGAGCTGATAGTGCAAATTCCCGTGTGAGCCAAAAGCTGAAGACAGGAGAAGACTGGGATCTCAGCTCAAAGACAGTGGGCCAGAGTGCAAATTTTCCTTTACTCAGACTTTGTTCTGTTCAGTCCTTCAATGGATTTGATGAAGGCCACCCACATTGTGGAGGGCAATCAGCTTTGTTCAGTCTACATATTCAAATGCTAATCTCTTCTGGAAACACCCTCACAGACACACCCAGAATAAGGTTTAACCAAACATTTGATCACCCTGTGTCCCACTCAAGTTGCATATAAAATCAACCATCACAGTTACTATGGCTGACAATTCTCTTGGCTTGGCAGCTTGTCAGCCTAGGCCCTCATGATGGTAGCAAAGATAAAGAAGAGAGGCCCTGGTCAACCTACTACAAACATGTAGCATGAGGAAGAAATCAACATTTATTTTTTCTAGCCACTGATATTTCCAAGTTTTTGTTACTGCAGCATAACTTACCTTCTTTCGTAGAGATAGGCAGCTTGCAAGATCATAAAACTCCTGTGAGACGTGTAAGGAGCACATTATTGTCATTTTTAATATACTCTTGCTAATCTGGGGACTCCCAAATTTACATTTCTAACTCATGCTTCTTCTCTGGGCTCATACTCACATGTCTAACCACCCTACTTGACATATCCACTTGGACATCTCAAAAGGTATTTCAAAATCATTTCTAAGGTGAACTCGTGAATGTTTCCCAAGCCTGGACTATCTCCAGTCCTGTGTCATCACTTAGCACTGGCATTTTTTCTGTTACTGTAGTCAGTATCATTATAAACTTCTCCCTTTATTTTGTGAGAAATGTGATGGGACATAATCTTCCCATGGGCAAGACTTGATAATCTGTCTCCAGAACACAGCTTATCTCTATCTTCATTGTCAACATTCTAGTCAAAGCCACCAGTACTCACCATTTAGATTACTGCATGAGAGAGTGTGACAATATGTTCAATGGATAAACTCTGAGAACATTACGCTAAGTGAAACAAGCCAATCTCAGAAAGATAAATACTACATGATTCCACTGCTATGAGGTATCTAAAACAGTCATAGAATCAAAGGCTGAAATAGAGGTTGTCAGGGAATGGAAGGAGGGGAAAATGGGAAGTTACTAATCAACTGGCATAAAGTTTACAATCATTCCTATTTATTTCTTTGAAAGTACTTATCACAACCTGCATATGTTTAATTCATTTTTTAAAGGTGTGCGTTGTTATTCTCCTCACTAGAATGAAATCTTCTAAAGGATAAGAATCTTACCAATCTTGTCATCATTACAGTCTTGGTGTCCTGTGAAATGAGAAGAGTACATGGAATGCTTTAATAATATATTTGAATGAATGAATGAATCCTTCTTTCACAAATGAAGATAAGAGTTAGAGGGCACATGACTTGTCCAAAATATGCAGATTGTGAGTGGCAGGCCTGGGTCTCCAGTCACATTTTCTGTCCCTGCAGTTTGTGCTTTGATTCCACGTGACATAGATTTTCACGTTGTCACCTGAACAGCAGAAAAAGGTCATTTTCTTGGAATCCATTTTTTTTACCAGAATCCTGCGGACTCTTCCCTGTTCCCTCACCATTAAAACAGAGTGGCTTTGCAACACCAGCAGCCTAACTAGTTTATTCATTTTTCATATTCTAAAATGTTATTAAACTGCACCACACAGATAAGTACTAGAAAAATTGCCAGGTTATTTTCCTAACATAAAATTAGCCAATTTGCCTGTGTACAGCATTGGAAAGGATGCAAAGCATCCCATTCAAGTGATTAACCTCTTAGTTAATAAAAGGAACAATTTCATGTGTATAAATAATATAATAAAAGGAACATTCATATCAAAGTTATGTAGCCCTCCCCTTCCTCGGCTCATCTCCTTAATTGGTAAATAATTCATCAAACTCTGAAATGAATTGTGCTCCCACCCACATTTCTTCATCCAATTATCATGAAATAAGAAAGCAGGCTCGCTCTCCCTTTGGAAGGCATGAGATAATGAAATTGTTCAGGGCTTTCCCAAGCCCATGCTAGGCTAGATGCAGAACCCGGCCAGCGTGGGCCTTGTTGGCTAACTGAGCAATGCTCCTGCAGGTTCCCTTTTCGCTTGACCTCTTATACCCAAAGTTCACGTATTTGTCTTTCCACTAGAGTGCCCATAAATATTACCTGAGCGAGTGTGGCTTTCAAGGGGAGGAATAGGCCGTGCGAAGCAGCCAGTTGGCTGAGAATTTTAATATGACTTTTGCATGAAATGAGTTGCACAGATCCATTTTTACAATGCTGATGGACCACAATTCCTGGACATGGAGGTGTCCTTTTATGTTGTAAATTATGTAAGATTATTGCTGAAAGTTTCTTGTGGGAGCTACAATTTTTTCCCCTTTGGACTTCTTCATGTGTGGAAAAAACCCTACATTAGATATAAATTAATATACTCCTGGGCTGATGACCTTTGGTTTTTTGCCTTTTACCTTTAAATTAAAGTAGAATAATGCCCAACATAGTGTAATTTGCCTTTGCAAAACTCGTCTATGTATGTCACTATAATTCCCAAGGATGGTCTTGCTAATAAATCCCATTAAAAACCCCTTTTCTGGATCATTTTGGTTCCTCTCATGAGTTCTGTTTAGAATTTTATCGTTATCTGTACCCAACAGCTTTAACTTTGCTGTAGATGGATCACAGAGGTTGTGTACTGAACTCACAATAGCAGCATTTATACCTGGGGTTTCTTTATTTTTCCTCCAATGCATTAGAGTTTTATGGAAAAAGATAAAACAGTTACTGCCTCCTTTACCACGGATTTTTGAATAGCCTCTTCAGCCTGAAGTTTATGGATGCTGAAAAATCATCTTAATTTGCAGATTGCAGAAACACTGTTTTCTGGGCCTTAGTCTATAGTCAAGCAAAGGGAGAAATGGAAATGTCAGCAGCAGCATTTATGACCAACTGCGTGGGCAAACTTTTCCTTCTGAGTCAAGATGGAGCAAATTACCCAAGTGAGCTGGCGAGATGTTGTGAATGAGATTCAGCCGTGAGCTTTTATGCTTCTTCATTGCATCATTGGTCAATTGAAACTTTTAGCTTTACCTTTTGTACTATTCGAAGCAGTAGCATATGCCTTCTGCTTAAAAACGATAGCTCAAAGACCAGACAATTTAATTCCCCCTAAAAATTTCCACTTCTTTTTTCAAATAAATAAGCCATTCTTCACTGCTGTTCAAGAAACAGTGTTGTGAAATTCTGGTTATTTCTGCTACTTATGGCTGCTCTACAGAGACAAAGAAATTTCTGTAGAAATGAACAATGGGAAAAGAACCATACTGGAATGGGATTGACTGGACTTGCTAAAGCAACTATGTCTTAATCTTAATTAACTAGCTTTTGACATCTGGATGTGGAGATTGCCGGCTCTGCCACATGAGGACTTTATAATCAGTGTCCTCAGGGTGTCTACCCTGAGAATTTCTCTCTGTAGAGTGAATTCTTTCTATCAGACACTATAACACAATATCCCAATCCACAGCAGTGAAACTTGGAGCAAGGTCAGGACAAATGGACTTGGAGGAATTTGTAGGCAAGAAGGACAGCTATTTTTCTATGACTGACTAGAGGGCAGCTGTTCTTTATCTGGGAAGGGCATACTCTCCGGAGCAAGGTGAGGAATTGGGGGTGGTCTGCCCATGGCAGGCTAAGCAGAAAGGGGTGCCTGTCTGGTCAGCCCGATCAGCAGAAATCGCTTTCATCTCCCTGCGTCCATCCCCGATCGGATAGTTAGCAGTGCTTGGCTAATGATTAGAAAAGAAACACTCTTCTGCAAACAGACCTTTTTTCTAAGCAAGATCATGAAACAGATGACACTTGTAACATTTATTTTAGTGACCCCCCTTCCTGACCTCTAATCTCCCTCCTCCTGCCAAGAATCCATTTCTCTGGATTTCTTTCCCACCTCATCTTCAGAATCTAGCTAGCCATTGCCCTAGCCCTTTAAAAGCCCTGATCTCAGCCACCTTGCTAGTAGAATGGGAACATGGGCTGACATTGACTGACTGTGGTCATAAGCTCTTGTTTAAGAAGTTACTGTATTTGAGTCACGGTTATGAATGTGAGTCATTTTCATTTTACAAGAGGAAAACACTGGGGCTCCCAGAGACCAAATGCTTTGCCTAAGGGCACACAGCAAGTAAGAAGTAGAGTCAGAATCGGAATTTTAGTGTGTCTGACTTCAAGGGCCATGCTCAACTAACCCCTTTCTAATATCCCGGCAAGGTTACATAATTTCTTAAACCCAGTTAAAATTCCCTTATTCACATATAACCCTTTATGGGGTCAAGTTCTGAGGTTCACAGGGGAGATCTTTTTGATAAGACTAACTTCAGATTCAGAAGGGGGTCCCTCAAATCTTTCCACATGGGGGAGCTGCATCCTCTGTCTTTACTCATTGATCCAGTTTTGACTGGGACCAGATCATGACCAAAAAAACATGGCTGACTTTATATAATTCCTCTGTCTCCTTAGGTGACATTTGTATGTCCACTGTTCTTGACCTGTCCTGCTTTCTGTGGCTCTGGGATTTCATGTACATTTGCATTTTTCTAACCCTGGCTTGATTCACCTACCCCAGAAATTACCTAGATTGTCCTCTTCTGACATAGCCAGGATCCTCACCAGTGGTCTCACCTTGTGCTCTGGCTCCATTATGGGTGTGTGGCTCATTTACAACCATGTTTCCATTGTTTCATTGTTACAGTCATCTAAAACTCTGCCAGTCTTTTTTCCAGTTTGTTATTCCTTTTTGCAGCCCATTAGTTTTGTGCTATTGGCTATATCTTCCTTCCTGTATTTCTCCAGCATTGACATATACTAACTTTCATTTTTTTATACCTGATTAATGCAACAAGATGTTCAGTGGGATTTTTCTTGTGATCTCAGAGATAGAACCCAAACCTAAGAACAAGTATGCATTAAGTATCCCCATCTTCTAAAGGGATCTGTATTTGTTTGCTCCAGCCGCCATAACAAAGTATCACAGTCTGAGTGGCTTACACACCAGGAATTGATTTCCTCATGATTCTGGAGGATAAAAGTCCAAGATCAAGATGTTGGCAGGGTTGGTTTCTTGTGAGGCCTCCCTCCTTGTCTTGCAGAGGGCTGTCTTCTCCCTGTGTCTTCACATGGTCTTCCCTCTGTGTGTGTCTATGTCCTTATTGCCTCTTCTTATAAGGACACCAGTCATGTTGGAGTAGAGCCTACCTCAATGACCTCATTTAACCTTAATTACTTTGGTAAAGACCCTATCCCCAAATATAGTCACATTCTGAGGTACTGGAGGTTAGGACTCCAATATATGAATTTTAGCCCATAACAGGATCCAATGGCAATTGTGTCCAGATAGCTCCTTGGGGTTTCTTAAAAGGAAGCTATGCCTTCTTTGATACCTTCACAATCACTCCACTCACACATCTGGATGAGAAAACTCCTGGGTGGATGAGCGAGGGGATAGGGAGGCGGTCAACTGGAGTGTAGCATTTGTGGTAAGGAGGTTTTCTCGTCCTCTCCTGTGGGTAGAAGGAAGATGGGGTGCTTACCTCCTTTGCCTACAAGCCACATCAGGGAATCACTAGTAAGAACTGGGTATGCCTGGAAGGAGCAGTTACTGTCACTCCAGCTCTGGCTGGGTTCTTGCAGAGTCTGCTCTTGTGTTTCCCAGTGGAGGGGAGTTGAACATGGAGCAGTTCTTGAGCAGGTCTGCTATTTCCCTTAAAGTTTGGAGGTTTCTGTGACCCTAGTGATCAGTGCCCATTTTGGTGTCTCTTTACTCTCCAAAGGTAAGAAGCTTGCTGAGGTAAATGGTAAGAAGAGACTGGAGGATGAAGATGGGGGTACCCTTCAAGTGCCAAGTCCCTGAAGTCCTGGGAGGGTATGGAGAATCTTCCCTGGTCTCAAGACCTTAAGTGAGAATCTATGGAGATTAAAAAGGAGGCACGAATTGCAGATTCAGGCAACTAACAAAAGTTAGCTTTTCTCCCACTGAGAGAGCAGCTTTAAATGCACTGAACAGTGGCAGGGACCAAAGAAAGATGTGACTGCCCCCTCTCTGAAGGATCCTCAGTACATTGGGGGTTGTCCAAGAAAACCACGGCAGGGAGCTCTGCACAGAGGGTGATACCAGAACAAGAGCAGGAGGAAGATCCCTCAGACATCAGCCAATTGTATGAGATAATACCTGCCATCTTTTCTGCCCCAGTGCCCTACTACACATACCAGGAGGGGCTAGAGATCCAGAAGGAAGAGGAGTTTGAGGTATCCCAGACCCGTCTCTAAGGTTAGGGAAGAAGAGAATTGGGAAGACTATGTGCCTCTCCCCTTGGACTGAAGCCTAGCTGCCTCTGAGAGTGGAAAAATTAAATATCAAATTGGAGAAAGGATTACAATGTTGGACTATACTGGGCTGAATATTTAATAGCTGAAAATGCCTGGAAAGCTGTGGGTTTTGCTGGAGTATTTGAGTCCGGAAAAAGATTTGACATCAAAGTGAAAGCAGCAATTTGAGAACAATAAAACTGTGGTATCTAAATGCAGTTCAGACTGTTCAATCATAAATTGTGTTGATTGATGTTGAAAAGCCACAGTAAGCATTATTGTTTGGCAAAGATATCTCCCTTGGTCGTCTCAAGTCATTGGTTAGATTTTAGGTGCAATGGGATTAAAATAGACAATTAGGAAGCACATTTTCTCACGCTTCAGAGTGGGTTTATCTGATTTGCAACTTTAGTTGCAAGAGATTAGATTGCAAAATTAGAGATTAAATTGAAAATTAATTCCTTATTTTAGTTTACCTTCTCTCAGACAATATGGTGGAGTGGAAGGTGTTAGGCCTAAGAAAATTTGGGTTCTACTGTGGCTCCATCCATAAGCACTGACATCAAGGCAAACCCATCTTTGAAATTTATGGTATCTTGATTTCTTTCAGCTGTTACCCTAATTCAGTAAGCATTTGCAAAGTCTCTTATGAGGATCGTGGGCTTCAGAATTAAAGCATGTAAGTTAGAATCCAGGCACTACCATTTACCGGCTGTGTGATCTTGGTCAAGCCACTTATCCTTTCAGAGGCACTGTTTTCTCATCTTTAAAAGTGAATGTGGCAATTGAACTGGGCCACAAAGAATCAGTAGAATCTCTTCTGTAAAATGGAGCATTTGAACTATGTGATGTTTAAAACCTCTTCAATTCTAAAAGTCTATTCTCTATAACCCCACAGTGAAGAGAATGGATTTCAACAGAATCATGTGGCTTGTGATTATAAAGAAGTAAGAATTTCCAGGTTAGACATCAGAAATAATGCTTACAGAGGTTCTGGATTTATCCTCCTAATTGAGAAATTAAACTGGTGACTTGTCTGGTTGGCTGGTTTTGCTATGATTCTGCTGAAGTTAGAGATAAAGTAAATCAGTGGTTTTCAAACCTGAGTCCAAGAATGCGGCAGCATTAGATTCACCTGGGGAGGTTATTCAAGTGTCTGTCCTCGCTGATTTCTTGTCTACTAATACTTTTTTTTTGGTCAATTGATGAGTGTTAAAATCTCCAACTATAATTGTAGATTTATCTATTTCTTTCTTATTTCTGACAGTTTTTGCTTCGAGTATTTTAGAGCTTTGTTATTAGGTATATACACATCTAGGAATTTTTTCTTAATGAATTGACCCTTTTATCACGATAAAATCTTATTTATCTCTGTCTTGTCTTTTTTTTTTTTTTTCCTTTTTTTTTCTCTGTCTTGTCTTAAAATATACTTTGATACATTGTGGTCACTCCAGCTTCATAATACATTCTTTCTATCCTGTTACTTTTAACTGATACATGTCTTTTTGTTTAAATCTTCATCTCTTTTAAACAGTATGCCTTTGGGTCTTTTCATCCAGTCTGATAATTTCTGCCTTTTAATCACAGTGATTAGTTCATTTAGATATAATGCAGTTATTAATGTGGTTAGGTTTAAGTTTATCATGCTATTTGTTTTCTACTTGTCCCATCTGTTCTTTGATCTTTTTTTCCCTCTCCTTTTCTACCTTCTTTTGGATAATTATTTTCAGTATTACATTCTGTCTCTACTATTGGCTTATTAGCTATTTATCTTTGATTTATTTTTGAAAATTGTTGTTCTGGATTAAAATATATATCCCTAATTTACAGGGTCTGCCTTGAATTCCTATTATAATGCTTAGCATATAAAAACTTAAAATAGTATACTTCCATTTGCCCGCATTGTAGTCATACTTTCTCTTCTGCATGTTATAAATTCTAAAATACATTGTTAATAGTTTTGCTTTAAAAAGCAACTGTCTAATAAGAAATAAAAAAGGATATTTTTTGTTTATTCACATATATATTGTGTTTAGCACTTTTAATTTAATTTTGGTATGGGACTGAGTTCTGGTATCATTTCCAAGTCTGTTGATGAATTCTCCCAGGTGATGTTTACCTAAAATTGTAATTTTAGCTGAATATAGAATTCTAGGTTGTTACCTATTTTTTTTAGCACTTAAAAAAATATTATTTCATTATGTTTTGCTTCACATTGTTTCTGAAGAGAAATACTTTCCATTCTTATCATTGTTGTTCTGAACATAATGTGTCCTTTTTCTTTGACTGCTTTTAAGATTTTCTCATTATATTTGGTATTCAACAATACCATTATACTATGCCTAGGTAGGATTTCTTTTATACTTATCCTGCTTGGGGTCTATTGAGGCTTCTTGTATCTGGGGGTTGATATCAAATTTTAAATATATTTGGTCATTATTTCTTGAAAAATATTTTTTTCTGCCCCGGGGTCTTTCTAATCTGCCCTAATTTCTCTCTCCTTTTATTCTAGTACTCCAAATGCTTATACGCTAATCCACGTGATATTATTGATTAGGTCACTGAGGCTCTGTTCATTTTTTTCCCCAGTAATGTGTTTTTTTTTGGTGTTTTAGTTTGGAAAGTTCATAAGTATTCTGATCTTCTCCTCTGCAGTCTCTAATGTGCTGTCGAGCTCATCCATTGAATTTTCAATTTCAGATATTGTACTTATTCTAAAATCTCCATTTGGCTCTTTATAAATAGTTTCTATTTCTCTCCTGGGAGTTTTTATTTGTTTACTCTTACGTCCATCTTTCCCATTAAATTATTTGATATATTTATAATAGCTGTTTAAAAATAATGTTCTGTTAATTCCAGTAATTATCTGTGTTCCCTCTGGGTCTATTTATATTGTTAGGCTTTCTCTTAGTTGTGGGTCACATTTTCCTGATTTTATGCATATCTAATCATTTTTTATTATGTATTAGACATCGTAGATATTACATTGTTGAAAATATGTTTTGCCCCCTCCCCCCCATGAAGAAAGCTGAGTTTTGTACTATCAGAAAGCTAAGTTAGCGGTGAATCAGCTTGGCTCTGTTGAGGCTTGGCTTCAGCCTCTGTCAGAGAGGACTACTACTAAGTGGCTTTTTTGGTCTTAATTGAATGCTCGAAGTTATTTTATTTTTTTTTATTTTAGCATATTATGGGAGTACAGAGGTTTAGGTTACATATGTTGCCCTTGCCCCCCGCCCCCAAATCCGAGCTTCAAGTGTGTACATCCCCCGGATGGTGCGCATCGCACTCTTTGTATATGCATATACCCGTCCCCTCCTCTCCCACTCCCGCCCGACATCCCATAAATATTATTCTTGTATGTGCACTTATGTGTTGATCAGCTAATACCAATTTGATGGTGAGTACATGTGGTGCTTGTTTTTCCATTCTTGGGATACTTCACTTAGTAGAATGGGTTCCAGCTCTGTCCAGGAGAATACAAGAAGTGCTATATCACCATCGTTTCTTAAAGCTGAATAGTACTTCATGGTATACATATACCACATTTTATTAATCCACTCATGTATTGATGGATGCTCGAAGTTTTTAAAGGATTCTTTCCACTCTGGCTGGTCAGAATTTCAATATCGCTATTCGGCACACCTTCAAAATATCCATTCTGTTCATAACTCCTTAGTAGCTATTCTCTGCTAAGCCTCACAGAATATAACTGTGTCAGTGTACAAATTAAAATTTGACCCCAAATTTAAGGAAACTCCTATGCACATTTCTGAGGCTTTGTTTATATGCAATTAGTTATCTCCATCTCCTCTATGATGTCCACTCCACAAACTTCAGTTGTCTCTGCCACCTTGAATCCTTGAATTCTAATTGAACTTAGAAATAAAAGAAACCCTAGATAAATGGCAATACAGCAATTAAAACAAAATGAATTATATTTCTATAGTTAGAAAAATTCTGTCTTTTAATAATAGCTTCCTCAAAATCTGCAGGATGGCAGTGTCCTTTTTTGGAAAATCATTATTTTGTGGATGAATTCTAATAATAACCACAATTTGAAATCTTACGATACGTTAGTCACTGTGTCAACTGCTTTACATGGGTTATCTCACTCAATTGACATTCCTCCCAGTAAGATCTGTGATGGGGCTCCATTTTCCTGAGCTAGTTTATCAGGTGTCCTCAGGCAGAAAGCTGAGGTAAACACGAAGTTCATCTTTTTGTTTTTCCCCATTCTCTGTATGTTGTAAAATGCCTGAAAACAGTTACTTCATATATTTTGTCCAGTTTTATAGTTGACTGTAAGTAGGTAAGCTTAGTACTTGTTACTTCATTATTGCTGAAATCCTGAGGAACTTTATGAATATATAGTTTCCAATGTTCTACCAAAATCCACTGACGCAGAATCTCCAAGGTGAACTTAGACACCTGTCTGCTATGGTTTAGATATTTGTCCCCCCTCAAAGCTCATGTTGAAATTTGATCCCCAATGTTGGAGATGGCCTAATGAGAGGTAGTTTGGTCATTTGGGGCAGATGCCTCATGAATAGATTAATGCCTTCCCTAGGGGATGCGGGGACAGGTGTGGAGTTCTCACACTATTAGTTTCCAGGAGTTGGTTGTTAAAAGGAGCCTGGCACCTCTTCCCTCTCTCTTTGGCTTCCTCTCTTGCAATGTAATCTTGATATACGCCAGCTCCCCTTCATCTTCTGCTGTGGGTGGAAGCAGCCTGAGGCCCTCACCAGAGGCAGATGCCTGATCTTGAACTTTCCAGCCATCAGAACCATGAGCCAACTAAATATTTTTTCCCTTATCAATTACTCAGCCTCAAGTATTTCTTTATAGCTACACAATATGTTATAAGCAGTGTCCATCTTTATTCTGATGTGCAATCAGGATTTGGATTCACTAATGCATCTGACCTTTCCAGGTGACACTGGGTACCGATTGCTTTGACCTTCGAGCATGCGAAAGAGCCTCATTTAAGAGTCTCCACTGATATATCTTTTACCACATCCCCCCCAGGAGATTAATCATGTGTTTGCCAGGCTTTTTGATCCCAAAAGATTCTTCAATTTCCAGACTATTTTCAATCTTTAGACTTCTTGTTTCTCATAATTTGTCCTCCTAAATTTGAGTAAACAATTTCTTATATTCTTAGCGTTCACACGTTCAAAATTTAGTAGACACTTATTATGTCCCCTGCCAGTCATCATTTAACCAGGCTATCCATATTTAATTATTTTAATGTACCCCCATAAATCAACCTCTTGAACTCCCCTGTCATTCCTGTTGCAATATCTTGTCTTCTCTCTGGATGGGAATGAAGAATGCCAGAACAGGGCATCTCTCTTCTAGCCACGAGGAATAGGAGCGATGTCCCATCTTCCCCAGTCATAGCCATCTGATCCAGAATATTCATTCTAGAAATTGCAGACTTTTTATTACTATGGGTTCTGTTTTAATTATATGGTAACTAATTTTCAACTTCTTAATCTCTCTTCTTTCACCGAATAAAAATATTTAAGGTTTTATTCTTAATTTAAACATTTAAAATACTTGCACATTCCTCAAGTGGAATGAATCCATTATGAATCCTATGTGTGTAATTAAACAATCTCGTGTCCCTAGATTTCTCTGTCATTTCTGGCACCTGGCATTCCTTCCTTGGAGGTTTTCAATTGTGGACTGTATGTAATACTTTCAGAATAATGAGAATTCAGATTCCACAAATCACCCAAAGCCAAACATCAGTTTCTTTGGCCAGTAAAGCATGCCCGGTTGCTGATGGCTTTCTGAGGGGCTGACAAAAAGCCTTAGATAATGCACTGAGTATAGTACTGCTTAAGGCCATCACAGTGTGCTGTAATTATTGTGGAAGGCTCCTTCCTGTCTAGAATATCTCCCCGAACAGTCGGTAGTGTGTCTTGGGGTTGACAGGTGGCTAGATTCCCCTCTGTGTTAGTGACTACGTTAGATGTTGCCAGGAGAATTTAAAGCAACATACTCAGGTCTTAGCACTTGAATTGTTCTGATTTTCCCCTTAGCTTTGTGTAATATGCATTTCTTAGGTCTGTGCACTATGCAAGAGAAAAGTCACCTTTCTCCCTTTTTTTTTTCTGAACCCCCCTCCTCTCCAAGGCACATCCTCCAATTTGCCTGCTGCCCTGGGAGCCATCCTTACCATGTCCCCTGACAGCCCTGTGCCCATGTTTTATGCAAAGATGTGAGCAGCTGGCCACCAAACCCCTGAGAGTCTGGGGCTTTTGTGTTCCAAAGCCTCTTCTCTGCCTTCTTTTCCCTCCCCTCCTGGCTTCTAGGCCGTGTGATCTTTCCCTCCCCACTCCCTGGAGTCAGCATTCACTGGCTGTGCTCTGGGTTTTACACGCCAGGCACTGGTGCTGAGGAATGCTGAACTTTCCTGAAAAGTGGCTGATAAACACAGGGAGTGGTGTCACAGAATCTCTGCTGCTTAATATGTCTTCTTGGCTGGGGCTTTGTTGAAACCTTCTAAAGAAGTGCAGTAATACCAGGCAGAAAATCTAAAAAGGCATGATAGCATTGCGGAGGGAATGTTGGGGTTAGAGGACAGAGCCTGTTATGAGGCTTAAATAAGATAATGTATGTAAAATTCTAAATTAGTGAAACCTCAGTAGGTGAACTTCATTCTAGTTCTATCACTTGCTATCTTTGTGGCCTTGGGCAATGTCACTTACCCTTAGTTGTTTCATCAGCAAATAGAAATACACTGTAATAAATAATCGTTCTCATACCAGGATTGTGATAAAGATCCAATGAGTTAATAGATAGACACGCTTTAAAAATTGCCTAGCAGATAATAAATGCATAATACATGCTCAATAAAAAGGGAGTTAAAATAGTATAGCAATAATATTATTATTTTTATTATTAGGCATTTCAGCAATTCACCAGCTTCTGTATGTAACTTAATTACGTCAGTGATTTAGGATAAATCATAAAATTGGAAACATAGAGAGCAAACTAAAGGTCCAGCCCACATTCTAGGTCTCACTATGGAGCAGCTCCTGGTGGGAGGAACCCTCATTTGGATTGGTCATGCCATTCGGCAAAGATACCAGAGTACCTCGTTCCGTGAGAACAGTGGTGTAGAATTCAAGATACAGCATGTGGCTAACACGAGGCGTGGAGGTCTCGCTTCTGGCCTGATCATAGGGAAACTAAAGTTGGAAGATAGGCTTGCTGGTGAGTTTAAATAATCCTCAGACAAAGAGGAAAAAGTGGCCTAGATATCTCTGCCTAAAGTCAACTATCCTGTTTTGTGCAAGTTCAGGAAAAATAAAAGGGCCACTCTAAAAGCCAGAAATCCAGTCTTTAAAAATAAAGCAGGGATTAATTACTCCCCATTGAGTGGGAAATTGGCCTTCCAGAGGCTTTGGACAACGGCAGGAAAACCTCCAAAATGGACAGAGGCAGGTGCAAGGAGTTGGGCACAGGGAAATGTTTCTAGAAGTCTGTCTGGACTCTTGGGCATTTTCTTTCCATACCTTGCACAGTGAGGCCTAGTGCCGACTTTCTGTCTGAGACCCGTTGCCTGTGTCCACTTTGGGAACTGTACTCGTTATTGCCTCTGGCACGCGTTCCAAGAACTGCTCCCATAAACACGTCCCAGGCCTGAGTCCTGCCCGAAGCCAGGGTGGGGCAGAGTCCAAGTCAGGGTTCCTCTTCGGAAAGAGACGTGAGGATCATCAGAATGGAATCTGCCTCAAAGAAAAGTTTGTGCTGCTCAGTTCAAGGGCTGGCTGAGGTTCCAGCGGCCTCTGATTTCATCTGACCCTGAGAGAGGAGATAGAGATACACTCCTGTCTTCCATTTATCATTCTCAATGGGAACTGTGTGGGCAGCTTCCATTACGCCAGGCCAAATTTAGACGAATGAAAAGGTCGACTAAGTAATTATTGATTTTATATGTGTGCATAAATTAGAGCGCGGAGTCCTTTAGTCACTGCTAAAAATAAGCCTTCTATGGATTGGCTTTGGGAGGCAGGAGGCCGATGTAACAAGGATAAAGCAAGAGCTCTGGTGGTAAATCTGCACGTTAGATAACTATTTCCTTATGGTTGTCATGATAGTTCAGGACTTATATAAAAAATCAGCCGATGGAGCATTTCGGATATCCGCGAGAGGGTAGGCCATGGCAAACTAGAGCCATTTTTTCTCTTTAATCATAAAAATGATATTGGCCATAATCCTTTTAGCAACAAGCTTCTCTCAAGCAGTGGTGACTTATGAATGCTATTCTGAGAAGAACTAGTCAATATATTAGTTTTCTTTTAATTATGCAGCTGCAGCAGCAAGTCATGCATGAGTTTTATGGAGCTTTGCAAATTTGCCATCGGTTCTGGGAAGTAGAGAATTTATTCGTATACCGTGGAGCAATTTGCTCTGGTTAGAAAAGAGAAACCATATCCCTTCTATCTTAAAAATGAAGAGCTGGTATTTGAGTGGGAAATTCCAAGAATGTAATAATCAAATCAGCCAAGGCTGTTAATTAAAATTGATGAGTATTAAGCATTTATGTAACACTCTAGAATGTTGTACTCTTGGAAAAGTACCAACTGCCTGAAGTTTGCAACTGTTAACATGCTTACAAGGAGAGAAAATTACTGCGATAAAAGAAGAAAGTATTTTGCTATCAAACATGGTACACTTGGGGTGAATATGACTTTATAGGTTTTAGAGGTAAGTCCAGCTAAATTTTATGACTATCTTATCTCTGTTCAGATTTGATTGGTTTGAAGTCAATTTCTGCATTACGTGTGCATCTTAAATTCCAGATTACAGTAATTCTATCTCTTCTTGGTTAGTAGTTCCTGTAATGCTGAGAGGCAAAATGTCTTGTTCAAGCTCAACTTGGTATTCCTCAGAAGCAGCCCCAAGGGGGAGTAGATTGCTGTACTTTGCTGATCTAATGGGACACAATAGTTCCCAAATTGAAGAAATGAGGATTGGCATGTCAAGGAAGAGGGGTGGCTGGGAAGGGGTGGTGGCCTGTGAATGCAAATACTTATGTCTGTACCCATGCGACCCCTGCATGTAAGTCAGCTCTGCTCCAGGCCCCAGGCCCAACCCGGATCTTAGACTAGGGGGCTCTGTGGCTCTGACTTTGGGGCTCAGCACTACAGCAATCTTGCTACCCATTCAGCTGTGACCTTTACTCCAGTTTTCGTAAAGGGGCTTCTCCCTTGTGCAGAAGATCCAGTCTCCATTTTGTATCCTCAACCTGGTATCTGGGTCCTTTTCCTGCCCTGGTGGCTCTTAATCGACAGAGCCCTAGGCCTTTTAGAATTGTTATCTTCCATTCATTGCCAGTTTCTTACCTAAAATCAAAACGTCCACGGTCTTCCCAATCACTTAACTCCCTCTGGACTGGAGATTGCTGGCTTCTAGATTCCTGGCATCCTTTGAACGGATATTGGGGTGCCCTCTGCCCCCTTGGGTTGGCCATCTCTTCCCCACTCCCAGCCCCCTGCTTCATGCCAACTAATAGCCTAGACAGATGTTTATTGTTATGTACTTTCCAAACTGCGTATCCAATGTCTTGCAGAGTGCCTGGTTCATAGCAGGCATTCAATACATATTTGGCAAATGAATGAATTCATTCTACCTGCCAGCCAGGACTGTCTAAGTTCACCTTCTCAGAGGTTTCTAGATCTCAGCTCACCTTGGTTTGCCCAGGTTGCCTTGCCGTACCATGAGCTGGGACACAGCACCAAGGTATCAGGCATCTTAGGGTAGATTAGTGACGAGAGCAAGGTGCAAGGCCTCGTTCTTCTCTCCAAGCTTTTTTGTTGGCCTACTCTAGTTGCTTTTTCTCCATCGCCTCCTGGTTCTCCCCCAGAAACTTCAGGAAAAAATTTAGCTGATGAAATCAATTCATGTCAAAGTGCCAATGAATAGCAGTTTGGGGCAGTTAGCCAGTCAATTTCCAGGTATAGCCCCTAGGTTGTAGTTAGCAAGCCAAGAGCAAGTTCAACTTGGAACTGCAGGGATGTTATCAGGAACTGGGGATATTTAGCCTGGAGAAGAATCATCTTAGCAAGGTCAGAGGGACTATCCTCAAATATGTATACATGTTGATGTGTGAAAGGCAGAATACATCTACGCTGTGCAAATAAGAATTGATGATGACCTGAGGGCAGTGAGTACACTGTCCTTGGAAGTGGAAACCCAGCTCGCCTCAGACCCAGAGGAGAGAGCCTGGTCGTTGCTGATGGGGTGGGATAGCAACACGGTGGCCACCTCATTTTCAACCCTTCTCACCTCAAGTCGGAGTATAACCCTAGGCTGAATGTCACTAAAAGCATTTTTTCAGCTTGGTGTCATCCTCACAGTTCTGCTGCTGTTTTCCTTTCCTCCTGCCTAAGTGGTGTTTCTGAGTGCCTGCTTCTACGGCGGATGGAATGTCACCAACATTGTGGTTGCCTCTCTTGCCCAGTTAGAGTCATTCCATTCCTCTGGCCAAGAGTTGATTTTAAAAACTGTGTGGCATAATCCTGGCCTGTGCGTGTGAGGGGAAGTCTCTCTGGGCAGAGGTTGTTGTTGAGAACGTCTGAACTTCAGCAACAACCTTTCCCTGGCCCCAGGTTGAAGCCAGAGCCAGTATAATGGCTTCTTCATGATGAGACTCTGAAGGCTTCTTTGACTCATTTGAAAATAAAGAAAACAAGAAAACCTGTGGTAAGAGTCAAGTACAACCTTTGAATTCGATTGGTTCAAACCACACTGTGGCTGGTAAGACTTAAGTTTTCTGGGAAGATGGTGCCATTTTCTTTGTTCCTCCCTGTAAGAAAACCAAGAAAATACTTTAAATTCCATCCTGAAGGTAGTGTACAATTGTTGTAATATGTGTCTCCAGTAGTTTCCTTCAATCAGTATTTAGATTAAAATAAATTGAGTCAAGGGAAGCCCCAAATGCAAAGCAGCCCATCATGAGACAGTCAGCTCATCACAGCACACACTCGGCATGTGCCATGCACGGCCTGAGCCAGCTGATTTTTCTCCACAGCAGAGAGGGGGCCCGAGGTAGTGGCTATGTTCCCCTCCCCTAAAATTCTGGGGAGAGACAGATACTATTGAACATTACGGATCACCTAACCAAGTATGACAAAGTCTCTGTGGAGGCTTGGCTTCTAAGAGTGCAGAATGTCAATGAGGTGATAGGTTTGAAGGTACCTTGCAAAGTATAATGTGCTGGACACACAGAAGGCATCACTGTTGGGAGTGTTGGGGGGAGACAAAATTCTAGGTTAGTCCTAGGATAGCAAAAACAGCCCTGGTTTAAGGAAGGGATCTAGAACGATTTCTTTTCTAGCTGACTACTCAGGTAAGAATGTATGGGGCTTCCTCTTTGACAAGAGAATCAGATGCTTTATCTGAAGTAGCAAGGGGCTACCAGGAAGGGGGTGGCTCAGCTCCCACATCAGGATTGGGTTGAAGTTATTGGCTGCTGGTACATCTTTATACACAGCTCACAATCCCATCGCATCATGTCACATCTGATACAGTATAATGCAATGTGACTAATGTAATCAGATGTGAAGTGCACTACAGCAACATGTCAGGTCAGAAAATTTGAAAAGAAAAATAGGCTTCTCTCTAAATTATGGTTGGATTCTTTCTCTCAGCCAGTGGGCTCTGTTTTCAGAGTGGAGAGTTTTCTGTGTTGACCTTCTGGCCAAGGGCATATGCTAGGAGGGCTAGTCTTCCCCAAAAGTGGTGACCCTGGGTTACCACCTGGGCATGTGAGCAGGAGCCTCATGAATTGGCCCCCACCTGCCTTTCAAATCAACATGCCTTACCTCTTCGCACAACAAGGCGTTCACTCCAGAGGTGTGTGCTGTAAAGCTCTGATTGCTCAGAAAATGAAAAGTAGTCTAGTCTATCAATTTCACAAATGTCTAGGAAAGGTATGCTTGGAAACTAATCAGGCTCTAGAGGAGGAATTTTAAGGACCCAAAGTGGTTGAACAAAGACAATGTCATTCAAGTATGTGTATAGGTTTCCAAAATAATAGCTAATGTAGATATACAATTTTTGGTATATTTGTTAAACGACCTGTCAACTGTCTTTATAAGCTTCCTGTACATAGCAGCATGGGTGATCTTTATGACCCTGTCTCATCAACAAGTAAGAGTTACGGGAAAGGATTCTCTGTGGCTTGGTTTAGTGGAGACGTCCAGTCTCTGCTGCCCCAGGTGGGCTGCAGTGCTATGTGCCCCTCCCTTCACCGCCTCCCTCCCTTCCTCCCTCCCCCTCTGGAGCTACATTTACATTTCTAAGATATAAGTAGGGATTTAAGAATCAAAGAGAAGCTGGGGGATAATGGCTCAGTCAATTCTAACAAATACAGCATCTTGATCAGTGGTTTAAAATGGGGCTGTTCTGTGTGAGGCAGGTACGGGAAGAGGAGGGTGCCAGGCTCCATCTCCAAGTCTCCCGCCACCCTAGTTGGCAAACCACTGTCCTAGAGCGTAGAATCAGAGACCACAGAAATTTAATGGTGGCAGATCATTTAACCATCTCATGATACAGTTGTGGAAATCAGGTCAAAGAAAGCCAAGAGTGTCCTAAGGTGGGGAGGCTGAGCTGGGAATAGAGTTTGGCCCTCCCACGTGCCCAGTCCAGTGCTGTTTCCACTGTGCTGTGGACACTTAAGCTCTCTGTCCCTGTCCCTTTGCGTGTAGATCTGCTTTCACAATGGGCTCTGGAGGCAGCAGGACCAAGCCCATCCCCTCCAAGGACCCACCCACCTCTTACTCCCTCCCTCCCGTTTGCCTCCTCCCCATCAGAGGGCACGACTGCTCCCTGGCAGCACAATACACAGAGGGTGAGCAGTGCGTTCTTGGCTTTCTACAGAATGGTGAAGCAATGGAAGCTTGCCCATCACTTCCACTGACTCTCATTTTTTCTCTTTCATGCCTCCTACTCCATGTTCTCTCCCCTGACTCTGGCTGCCTTCCCCAGGTCCTTTCCCCTGAAGGGCTGCACCCCACTCTCTGCACAGGCCTGCCACACCTTCGCCCCTGCCTGACCTTACCTTGGCCTCCCCCTACCTCTCCATTAAATCCCATCTCTCCCGTGCACCATTTTATTGGAGCCTGCCCTTTACTCAGTGATAGCCAGCTAATATGAGAAATTAATGTGTTTTAATGTTTTAATGTGTTACCACTTGCTAGCCTCTGCTAGCAACTTAATGAGATTTTGAGTTTTCCTTGTCTCATCACAGGTCCTCTATTCAATTATGAACTCGGCGAGGGGGAAGCGGCATTTGCTCTTCCTTCCTTAACTCACATAGCAGCCGCGTAGCTCTAGACCACGAACGCTCAGTACTGATGCTGTCAAGTGAGTTCAAGGAAGGGGGAAGGAGGTGAGTAGACCTGAGTGGGGAGAAGGTAAACAAATGCTATGACACAGTTGTTTTTCTGGCAATGGCCGTAAAATAGATTGGCAAGAGAAACTGGCAAGTCCTTCCTAAAAAGGAGTTTCAAAATAACCAGAGAGCAAAAATGAACTCAACCAAACCTTCAGCAAAGGTTGCTTTGACTAAAACAGCAGCAACGATGAAAATGGTAATACTCAATTAACTATTTGGGTGAAAACTGGTCCTAAAATCAAAAGTTTCTGGTAGGCGTTCCACAATCTTCTGGGAAGAAGTTTGCCTTTACGAGTCCATAACAAGAATGCATACAAAATATATGCATCACTGAGACAAAGCAAAAAAAAATTCATATTTAAATTTTTAGCCCCATGTTATTTAAATAGGCTTCTTATTTGCGTGGGCCATAGATCAGGAATACTGGGATAATAATAATTATGTTACCTTAAATAATAATGATTATTATGTTATTTTTAATAATTTTATTATTATATAACAGAATAATACATTCTGTTAGAAATGTAGAATCTCAGCATCCATCTCAACCTACTGAATCTGCAGTTTAATAAGGTTCCTGGATGAGTCCCAGACACATTAAAGTTTGAGATGTCCTTCTCCAGATCAATGGGTTTCAACCTTGTTAGAATCGCCTGGGAGATTAGAATCACCTGGATAGTTTTAAAACAGTTCCAATGCCTGGACTCCACCATGGGCCAATTAAATGAGAAGCTCTGCTGGGAACATGCAGGTGTCAGAATCAGCTCTGCCACCTAGTCTGAGGAAGAAGTCCTTCTTAGACGTTGTTTAAAAAATTGATAAAGGCTGCAGTAAATATACAATAAAGACATGAAAAGGATTCAATGACACTTAAAAATATAGACAGTTAAACATGAAAGAGCTACAAGTATGCACATTGGTCTCCAATAGCACATCAAGAAGAGATTATTAACACAGTTGCCATATCTAAAATAGTCTTTTTACCAGTCAGAATCACAAACATCCCAAGGCGTGAGCAGTGGTTAATCTCTGAGCTCAGGAGACCTGGTCTTGGTTTGGGGAGCTGAAGAGTGGAGCTTATGTGATGTCAGCGCCCGGGCAGCCAAGGAACTCGGCTAATTATAGGAACCCACAACTGTTCAGGCAGGGTGAAATGGAGCACATTGAGATGAATACCTGATAAAGCAGGCAAGGGAGATTTTAAAAGATTATAGGTGACTCCAGGTCAATGACTCCAGGGCCCTTGAAGTAATTCATGTAACCCCAGGAGAAATGAATTTCCATACAAACCTGTGCTAGGACATGCGATCTGAAGTGAATTATTAATTCCCCAGACACCAAAGATACACGAGAAAGAAGGCCTAACTCCTGGCAGAGGGAAACAGGACAGTCCTGGCTTTGGTGTGCTGGAGGTTCCCATGGGAAGGCTATCCCGAGGCTGTGCCTTTTTACTGAGAGGACTTGGATTTGGGAACTTCCTGCATCTTTCCATCGACTGCCATCCAAGCTCAGTGAGCGTCAGAGCACAATCCAGGAATGTTCTGGACCTGTCTCTCAGCAGGCCATATTTGGGAAGATAGGAAGGAACCATGATGTTGAAATGACTCTTTTCCTGATTTTTCCCCTTTCTGTTAATAAAAGTGTTTCTTTATGATCTGTGCTGTAATAATTTACCTTTTGTGCTATAGCCAAATTTTTAAAAGGAAGGTTGCGTAAATGAAAATTGAAAATATTCATTTCATAATGGACCAGGAGAGGCATGCAGACAAGGGGAAGGATTTATGAAATAACAACCTGTTTAGAGAAAGGAGGTCAAAAGGGCTTTCATCCTGGTGGGGAGTAAATTCAACAACAAATTTTTATTGAATATTTGCAGGATCCAGACACTGTTCTAGGTACTAGAGATACAGTGGTGAACAAAATAGAAATTTGTACAACCTCTTGTTACTTACTTACAGACTAGTGAGAGGACATAGATCTTAAGCACACAGGTAAATTAATGTGTATTATAATGAAAAGCTATAAATGATAATAAGGCCTCTAAAGGAGAATTATAGAAAAGAGAATACAGGCAGTCTGGTTAATTTAGATTTTGGTAGAAAGGATTAGAAAACAGGATGATGGGTCTTACTTAACAGTCAGAAAGCCTCACACAGATTGGGACCCATCAGAAAGGACAGCAAGCCTAGCTAGGAGCAGTGGTCAGCTAAGATGAAGATTAAAAGTATGTCGATGCACTAGTTCAGGAAGGATGGAGAATAAATACAGTGTCGTGCTGAGTGGCCTACGCTAATACAGGCAGAATGCCGTGCTCTTGGTTAAGACTACAGAGAAGGCCAAAGCTGAAAAAACTGTCGAAAGGCAGGGAGTGAAAGAATTTGTTGGTCAACTGTGAAGCTCAAGTCCAAGCAAAAGCCATGGGAGCAGATGCAAACATGATGAACCACTAAGGCAAACCTGACAAAGGCAGAAAGAAGGGTAGATCTCTTACCTGCTTCCTGCTATGGTTTCCCTGGCTTGGCCAGGCAGAGGCTGGGAGGCACAAAGGCTGCTGGACAACACCCTTCCCCAAGCCCTGAAAGGTTCTGCCAAAGAATGAAACCAGAGAGTCATAAAATATTGGCAACCCAGGGACTACAGTGTGCATCTATTCCAACTCCGCATCTGATTTCACAAGGGACCTCGTGGATTCCCTCATGGGTCACCAGATAACCCCATGCTACTGAGCTCTCATAGAAGGTCTCGATGTCTCTGGTCCTTAAACGTCTAACCCTCAGCCTTGACCCATGTATCCCTGACTTATTGGGTCAATTTGAAGCCTACTCACAGCAACATGTGAAGGCAGCTTCCACTCACAGGTTTCAGGATAGCATCAGCGCCTACCCTTACTAGCGACCACATGGCCTCTATACTCCTCACAAGGCTTGTTTCCTCTGCAAAATCCTCTGCTTTAGGCAAATGAATCTATTTTTTTTTTTTTTTTTTTTGAGACAGAGTCTCACTCTTTTGCCTGGGCTAGAGTGCCGTGATGTCATCCTAGCTCACAGCAACCTCAAACTCCTGGGCTCAAGCGATTCTACTGCCTCAGCCTCCCGAGTAGCTGGGACTACAGGCATGCGCCACCATGCTCGGCTAATTTTTTCTATATATTTTTAGTTGTCCGATTAATTTCTTTCTATTTTTAGTAGAGATGGGGTCTTGCTCTTGCTCAGGCTGGTTTCGAATTCCTGAGCTCAAACAATCTGCCTGCCTTGGCCTCCCAGAGTGCTAGGATTACAGGCATGAGCCACCGCGCCAGGCCAAATGAATCTATTTTTAGTTCATGAACATCATGAACACCCTGGCTCTTCATATTGTTCAAGGGCCTTTTTGGCATCCCCAGGTCCAAGCAATCCTTTAAGACGTTGCTTAAATTCCTGTTCCTATGAGAAGTATTCTTGACCACCCTAGTCTTTTATGCTCTTGCTTCTTGTGTAACACAGTTATCATTGTAAGCCCCATGGGTATTAGAAATCAGTGTAATTGGCACATTGAATAAGGAAGGCCCACAGAGTATAACCGAAAGTAATTTACTTTTGTGTCTCACAGACCTTGTCAACTTTTTCTCTCCTCCATCTATTTATTTATGAATTCATCCATTAAGTACATGTTTGTTGAATGCTTACAATGTACCAGGCATTATTGTAGGATCTGGAGATATTCACAGATCAGTAGTGAACACAGTAAATGCACTTGGACTTGTGGGGCTTATGATCCAGTGGAGGACAACAACCAAAGAAGAAACAGAAGTACAACACTTGGTATGTTAGATAAGGAGAAGTGGCAAGGGGGAAAATGACACAGGTCAGGGGGACATAAAATGTCAGAATTTTTAGACAGGACAGAATAGCCTCTCCCTGGGAGGCTGTCTTTTGATTAAAGACCTGAAGAAAGCGAGCACGCTAGCTAACAGGCACCTGGGGGAGAGGCGTCCAGGCAGAGGGAGCTGCAAGTGCAAGGCTCTGCGGTGGCTCAGGCAATCCCTGGGATTGGTGAGGTTTCAAGCTGGCCTTTCTCTCATAGGGCATTCTTCAGTGTCCTTAAGAGTGACCCCAGTTCCCTTGATGTGGAGAACACATCTCTTCTAGGTTGCTGTGGTTCTTTCCTTAAGTCCCAGGAACCCCCTGGCTCACCCACTCGTTGGTATCACTGCCGCCTTCCAGGCAGCACCTTGGGCAGTCTCTGATGATCTCGTGCTGGCAGAGCACTGGCCTGGGAGTCTCTGGCCTTTAGATTTTCTAGGCTTTACTTAGGTATCATCCCAATGGGTCCCCAAGCTATTTGGATTGACATACTAAGTTTGTGCAGGGGTAGTGAGATCCTATTAAAGAGCAGATACCCTCCACGCCTTCCTTTTGATGAGAAGGGAAGACATGTGGAGACTTTTTTAATCATCAAAGTTTTTCTCAGTCTCTTCAACTTTTTTTTTCCTCAGCTGATGTGGGCGATCATCAGACGATCACAAGACAGTTTTAAACTTTCCTTTACAGTTCTTGCTTGGTGATCTCAAACCTCGTTTTATAATGACATATATTTGGTGGGGCTAAAACTGAGATTAGATAATACCAGTTAGTGTTACAAGAGTATGTTTGGGTGCCTGCCAATGGGAGGGAGTGATAAGTAGCCAGCTAACCACGAAATGTGGCTTCTCTGATCTTCAGCAATTACTGCCTGTACTCATTGAGCACTTAACATGTACTGCTTTGAATTGCTATTTATTTTAATTAATATTTAATTACAAAGTGATGCACCAATATATTATCCATGCAATTATTTAAAAATTACGTATACCGTTGAATCTGTTTCCATTCTCTAGCAATATATGAAAGTTCGTTATTTTTATGCATGCCTTTGTTATTTAATCATTTTATTCATTCTTTCTTCATCTCTAGCTAGTGTTCTAGTCCCTCAGTCTTACCAATCACACATCCTTTGTGAATACCCAATAATTCTAGCACATAGTAGGTGCTTAATAACTGCTTAATGAGTAGGGTGATGTGCTTTCTGGGTATAAAATCTTGTGACTAGGTAGATTTGAAGTTGAAAATCGTACTTTAATGCAATCATGTCACTGCATCCTCTTATGTGTGAAGGTATGTATACAAAATTCATAAAATGTTTGTTATTACTCTGTGTCATGTTGGCCCTATAGTTACTTGCTTCTTGGATATTTTCTTGCAATTAGCTGGTACTGGTATTTCAGTCCTGGTCTGTAGTCTTCAAAGAAAAGTTAAACTTTGAGATTGATATATATTTTCTATTTTTATTTATCAATATCTTATCATACCCTATTCATTAAGACATTTTGTTATTTCTGCTTTAAGTTCTGATGTATAAAGAGCTTGGAAGTTATCACTTCTGTCCTTTTAACAAGAAAACGGTAGACAAACAGAAAACCAACCACATTTCTTGTACTCATCAGAGAACTGAGGTTGCAGGGCAAATCTCCATCCTGAAATCTGGAGAGACAGGCATGTCCAGAGAGGCACAGCTTAGATCTGCCTGCTTAGAGCAGAAGCTGCTGGACTTGCAAGCTGTAAGGACACTCAAATAGCCCTTCTGATGAGTTGCTGCAGGCTGAGTGTGGACTGGCCTGCCAGTGAGAAACTCCTGGGGGCTATATCATGGCTTTATCTCCAGGGACCCTACCTTATTCTCATGGTAAAGATCTGAGAAAGGTTCTCTTATGGTTCTGACAGGAAGAGGAGAAGGGGAATGAATCATTGTGAAATACACAGGCAAACTTCTCATAACAAAGGCCTCCTACTCTTCAGGGGAAAAAGACTTCACCAGAGTCCTATCCCAGTCCCAGTCCAGGAAGGGCATTCCTCCCATTCCAGCATCCTCCAGGCTTCCTGTCTCCCCTAAAGACTGGAGGGATGAGGAACAAAGTCAATAGAGGTCAGATTTTCAAGGAAATGGAATGTGAACACTATATCCAGGGAAGGGAATAGAGCTCAAGTGGGAAAAAAGCTACACCCTGTGGGAGAAAAACCTGTGAAGGTCACAGTCCCAGGACACAAATCCACTAAGACAGTGTGATTTAATTTGGAGATTATAGAACACTCTGTATCCCACACTTTACAACCACATGAGCAGGGCTCTGGCACAGTAGCAATGGAAGATAGCTGAAAGCGCTACAGGACACTGGCTCTGTCTGAGGAGGAGTACACAGGGAAGCCCAAGATCATGAAGAAAGACAAAAATAAGGACACTAGAGGAATTTCAATCTTTTGCACTTACAGCTACCAAAAACATTAAACATAGCCCAACTCCCAGCCACATTAGCACAAATCCTCACACTAAAGGCCTGTTTACCCCAATTCATATTACCCAATGCAACATGTCCTGCTTTCAACAAAATAATTACAAGGCATGCCAAAAAGCAAGTGAAAATAGACAAAACAATCATCAGAAACAGATTCAGATACAATATAGATGTTGGAATTACTGGGCGTGGAATTTAAATAATTATGTTAAGGGCTCTAATGGAAAAAGGAAGCAATATATAAGAAAAGATGGGTAATAGATAAGCAAAGAGATAGAAATTCTAAGAAAGAATCAGAAGGACAGGCTAGAAATCAAAAACACTGTAAGAGAAATGAAGAATGCCTTCAACGAGGTCATCAATAGACTCTGTACAGACTTGATACAGAATCACTGAGCTTGAACATAATGAAACAGAAGTGGAAAAAAGAATGAAAAAACCAAAATAGACCATCTAAGAGCTATGAGACAAGTTTAAAAGGTATAACATACCAAAGAGAAGAATGAGAGAACTGAACACAAAAAAACACTGGAAGCAATAATAGCTCAGAACTTTCCAAAATTAATGACAGACACCACATCATAGATCCAAGGAAGCTCAGAGAACACCAGTCAGGACTTTAAAAAAAATCTCACAATGAGACATATCAGATTCAAACCAGAGAAAGCCAAAAACAAAGAGGAAATCTTGGAAGAAACAAGAAGAGTGAAAACCACTTTGCCTGTAGAGGAAGAAAGGTAAGAAATACAATGGACTTCTCTTCAGAAAATGTGAATGCAAGAAGAGTGAGGTATGGAATACTTAAGGTGTTGGGGAAAAAAACCCCACCAACCTAGAATTCTATATCCAGCAAAATTATCCCTCAAACGTGAAGGAGAAATAAAGACCATCTGAGACAAACAGAAAGTGAGGGAATTTATCACCAGCTGGCCTGCCCTGCAAGAAGTGTTACAAGGAGTTCTTTAGCTGAAGGAAAATAATATAGGTCAGAAGCACAGATCTATATGAAGGAGAGTGTTGGAGAAGAAATAAATAAAGCATCTGTCCCCACGTGAATAGAACTACATCTGCCTCATCTTGGCATAACGAGTACATACCTACATCTGTGAATAATGACTCTATGTTTTAAAGCAAGAGTGTATACTCTTGCACTCCTGCAGTCTGGTAAAAAAAAAAAAAAATTATACAATGGATTTTTTTTCTTTCCTCTTCTTTTTTTTTTTTGTTTTTGTTTTTGTTTAGAGATGGGGCCTCTCTTTTGCCCAGGCTTGAGTGCATTGGCACAGTCATAGCTCACTGCAGCCTTGAACTCCTGGGCTCAAGAGATCCTCCTGCCTCAGCCTCCCCAGTCACTGCAATTCCAGGCATAAGCCATCTCACCTGGCAGATTTTGTTTCTTATGGGCTTCTAAATAGTGAATAGAAAATTTGGAACTGGTACAAAAATATTGAATTTGCAAGTTAGGAAAGCTATGAATCTTCCTTCTTTCTGTACATGTGTATTGCACATTGTAAATGTACGTATTAGTCTAGGGACAAGATATGGGATAAGTAAAGGATTTACTTGGTGGATTTACTTAGAAAAGAAAACGCTTTAGTAAACTCTTCAATTAAAAAACAAAATTTTGTTAAACAGTATTGCCAAGCATTATAGTTAAACACTTTATATAGAAAGCTTTTAAAGAAAACAAAATCTCAGCTAAAAATTTGGTATTTTTTTTTAACACACAGTTTTTGAGATCCTTCTATGTGCTGGGTACAGAGATACCAAGATGATTAAGCTCTGATTAAGATGAGAAGCTAATTGTATGGAGGTGCCATTTGGTATCTTACACAACAGCGATTAGTATTTTCAGTTGATCAGTATTAATTTTTGTATTTTCAGTATTTTCAGCTTAATCCACTCCCTGCTGAATTGCTAGAGCATATTAAATTAGAGGCTCCTTGATGACAAGACCAAATGATTTATCTAGATAACGCCACTCCTGGCACAATGCCTAGTATAGGTACACAACAAATGTTTGTTAAATGGAAGTTTATAGGGTTGGCAAACTACCACCTACAGGACAAATTCAGCCTGTGACTTGTTTTTGTAGGTTTCTCAAGCTGAGAATGTCTTATGCATTTTTAAGGTACAATACACACACACACAAGACTATGTGACACAGACCTCATGTGGCCACAAAACCTGAAATATTTATTACCCTGCCTTTTACAGAAAACATTTGCTGACCTCTGGTTGATTAGGGTATTCCTTTCAACTCTTCCTGGACTTTGTCTTAGAGTAAGGTTTCTCCTTCTGTAATTATATGACACTAAAGGCTTGCCAAAGTGATCTTCCTCAGCTGCCACTGGTTTCACTCCATCCTGGTAATAAATGGTTGGCACACCCCGCTTGGGCCATAGGCCACTCAACTTGACCCTGCATGATCAGTAAACAGGTTGTGCCATTCTCTTTGACTTCCTAGCAAGCCCGTTACCACACAATTGGAAGAAAAAAGGCCACATATGACACTGTGTCCCCAGCGAAGGTCCTGCCCATTTAGAAGATTTCTCTGACTGCTTTCTTATCAGTTTTTGTTTCTATTTTGTTGTTTCCTTCTTAACAGTGCACACTCCTGTTCCCTCCCATCAAGCGTTCAACTTTAGCAATATCGATAGCTCCCTGGCCATGGAAACAAATGACTTCAACTAGAGATACTCACAAACTGTGTCAGAAAAAGCCTGTAGCTCCTACAATATAGTAGATTTTTAAAAAATTTTAAAGAGTTTTATGAAAAGTAAAAAAAAAGTGAAGATTTTAGTATATCATTTGATGTGTGTGTGCGTTTGAACTGAACTATATGACCTTTCAAAGCACAGATTTCTTCCCTGTCCCCCGTTTCTAATTTTGCCACATGCTCAATAAATATTGATTAAACGAGGTATGTCTAGGACTCTGTGAGGGGCACAAAATACGAACCAATTAATAAAGAAATGCAGTCCTTTTGCACCCTCAAACCAGAATTCTGGAATAAAGCGCCTGATATACAAGTGATGAATATTTAGACTTGAACTTTTCACTATAGCCAGTGGGGGGGAAATCATTTGCGCGGTGGGGTGTATTACTGAATTTTTATGGGTCTCTAGAGCATTGCCGATTCAGGGAATATGCAAGTAACCTCTAACTCTTTTCAGAACTTGCCATTTAGTTCACTTTTATTATTTGTTTTTCTGGGAACCAAAGGTCAAACTTGTTATATTTGCACCGTACCACCTATATGGGAACAGCTGAGATCAACAGAGCCCTGGATCCCGATCTTTCCGGCACTTCGCCAACGCAGCGGGGATGCCAGACCTTCCCTTCCTCACGGGGGCTTTGGAACTTTTGTTGGGTCTCTGTGAGTCTGAGCACACCGCTAGCTCTGTTTTTCACTCTGAGCTCTTATGTTTAAGGCCATCTATTAATTTTTTGCTCGAGTTCTCCCCAAATGCTCTCTGACTCCACCACGCAATGTCTTACTGAAGATAAAAGATGTAGATGTGGTGTGAAATAAGGAGAGACCTTGTGTGTTTTTTTTCCCCCCAGGGGCCTTATTTATGGGTTTCAGATGGTGGCAGGGATGTTTATACGAACCTTACCCAAACTGCCTGAACCTCCCGGGTCTGCAAATATCAGGCTGCAAATTTCATGAGAACAGAACTTTTTTTCAGGATGGGGGAGGGGTGAGTAAGATTTCCTGTACTTCCTGTTTGAGAGCTGCTGGAAATGAGACAAAAACCGTATTTCAGGATTTCAGTACCTGGCCCCAGCTGGAACATGGACATGCAGATGTGCACAAAGAAGGGACACGTGTGCACATAGATTCACACCCACACACATACCTAGAAGGGGGTATCGTACGTACTCACCAAAATGGAAACACGCACAAGGTACTTTTCATTTCAAATAAAATGGAGACAAATTCCATAACATTTCATAAAGGCCTTTCAAAGTGTCAAAAGCAAACCAAACAACAATCTGATTTGGGGGAAAAGGGTGAGTTCAATATTATTTTATCTGGATTTGCCTGATCATGCCGGAGAAAAAAGACAGAAAGAAACAAAGAAACCCAAACCCAACAGCATGCAAATGTAACCTATTAAAGCCGGGGCAGTAGTGGTGAGATTGACAACTTCCTGTCTTTGTCTCCCTCCACTTCCTCCACTGCTGAAATCAATGGTTCTCAAACAGATTTGGAGCCTCCTCACTGCAACGTGGTATTCTCCTCACCTGGGCTGAGGTGAGTCCAGGTGACAGCATTCTCCTTAGAGGACACGGACACTGCTCTGCTACATTCAATATAGGGAGAGAAAGAAGGCCCACAAAGGACCAGGGTGGAGGCAGATGCAAAACCACAAATTAAGTGATGTATTGGATTAGCCGTCAGGTCCCTGTCTGGCTGTCAAAGGCTAACTGTAATGATGTGACTTTGATACCCAGCAGGTCATTGCTTATGTACAGCCGCACCCCCAAACACGTGCATCCTCGCAAGGACTGGCCTTTGTGCAGACGTTGAGCCAGCAGGTCATTAACATGCAGCACAAACAGGATGGGCCATGGAACACAAAGAAGGCGTGCCTGAAAGGAGAAGTCAGAGTTTCCAGTAACCACTTTCAGTTGGCAGAACTCTGATTGGAACCATGTGACAATTTTAGGCGATGTACCATAGGCAGCCAATTTATTGCATATGGCAATATGATTAATGGTATCAAATGCCTTTTTTTGGTAACATCCAAGAACACTCAGCCAGCCAACTGCTTGGAGTCCAAGGCAGTGAAAATCTGTTCCATGAATTTAAAGTCAGGCAGATGAGGTTAAATGAGAGAGGGCCAGACGCCAAGGCAATGATTACAAAGTAAGTTGTTTCAAAAAAAAAAAAAAAAGCAGAATGTTTTAAATCTGGTCTTGAACAAATCCCATCCAGTCCCCAGCTACCCCAACCTATTTTTCTCTTTTCCTTTCCTCCCTCATTTCTTGATGTGAAAACCCTAATAGCTACAGTCTGGAAGACATTTCTGAAACCAGGCTGTCTTCCATTTGCCCAGAACCTTTTCCAGGCCCGGGAGAATCAGCACATGACCACCGGTTGGCTCTTCCCTTGGAATCCTATGTCGGGTAGCAGCAGAGACCTGCAGATGGGGTGGGCTCCTGGGGAGGGCCTCCAACCTCATCACACTCCCTTTGGTGGCTGAGAGACCCTCTCTGTCCTCTTTGTGTGTCGGGTTTCCCTGGACTTCCAACATCATCCCAAATCACTGGGAAGAAACTGTCGCAGGCATGGGGAGATGTGCAGAGTGAGTGAACTGTGAGGGAGGTTGCTTATCATTTGGACTTTGAAGATGGAGCATTCAAGAGCAGAGAAAGAGGCAGAGAGAGTCTCAGCGTGTGACTTGGTCTCCAAAGTGTCCCCACGTGACATGCCATAGGTGCTTACTATATATTTGTTAAATAAATGCGTGTACTATCACCACATTCTTTTATGTTTTCTAGTGGGCGTGTGCCTGTTTTGCTAAAGTTGTGAATCACTGCCCTTTAAAAAGGATTTTATAAAAAGACCAACACATTTTGATACAGGACCCACCAGGCACCAGGTGCTCTAATAGGTGGGATAACTTATACATCTGACTATTTTTATTTACTTACTATATAATTTATAAAATTTATTTGTATTCTTATGGGTGACAAATTGGTAGTGTGTGGTTGCAAATGGATTACTAACACTGTGATTTGTCGGTTAAGTTTTTTCCCCCTTTTTTGTAAGAACTGAATCTGGTCAGTTATTTGGGTGTTAATTCTATTCCTCAGGGCTGAATTTTCAAGCCGTCAGTTTGGTATGTTCTTTAGACCTAGTATGAGGGTTCTAGATTATGTCTCTGGCAAAACTTTTTTTCTGGCAAAAGCAAAACTTAAAATGAAAAGCTAAGTCATGGTGGAAACATGTGGAAGTCAGGTGACTATTCTGATCCAGGCAGAAGAGTGGAGATGTATTCAAAATGGGGCAAAGGGCTCTGAGAGTGAGATTGAGCCGCAACAGAAGGCAACTGCACCACGACTGCCACCCTTGGGGATTGAGGTGTGGCCTCAGATGAAGACGATTTTCCTTAGCTTGCTCTGTTGGAGTTTCTCAACCCATTCTGACACGTTGTGTGTGTGAAGCCTGAGTGACAGGCAGGAGTGGACTGTATTCTAGTAACTTCCACCCTTGAACACCACTGTCATTGAAAATGATCTAAAAACCAAGATTTAATACTGACCCTTCCCCAACCCTCTTCCCCTACCGTCTTTAAAATGAATCCCAGGCAATTCTCTCTGAAACATGATTTCTCCCAAGTGAATCATGTTCACTTTTAAATAAAAACTCACTTTTGCTACATATTCTTTGAAGGCCAAAATGGAGCAGTCTGAAGAACTGCTGGAATTCACAAATCAGTCTGTTGGTTACGGTGGACAAAGAGTCATCTTTCTGTTCAGTTCTCTATTGCAATTTAGTGACACGACAGTATCCCATTGTATTAGTTTCCTACTGTTGCTGTAACAAATTACCACAAAGTTGGTGGCTCAAAACAACACAGATTTATTACCTTATAGTTTTGGAGGTCAAAAGTCCGAAATGGGTTCATTTGGCTAAAATGGAGGTGTGGGCAGGGCTGTGTTCCCTTCCGGAGGCTCTGGGGGGGCGTTCATTCCCTTGCCCTTTCAGCTGCCACGTGCTTTGGCTCCATCCTCGAAGCACACAGCACAGCATCTTCAAATCGCTCTCTCACTCGGCCCCTGCTGCCATGTCTCTTTCTCCAACTCTGATCCTCACGTTTCCCTTTTATAAGGACCCTGGTGATTTCATTGGGTCCACCCTGATAACCTAGGGTAATCTTCCATCACAAACCCCTTAACTTAATCACACCTGGCAAGTCCTTTCTGCCCTGCAAGGTAGCATATTCACAGGTTCTGCATATTAGGACACAGACATCTTTGAGAGGCTATTATTCTGCCTACCACAACCATTACGATGTAGGAAAGATGAAGAAGAAGACAAAAAAAAAAAAAAAACCCAGAAAAATCACATCACAAGGTTATGGTGAAAAACAAAGACGCAACCAGCAAATCTCTGCGCGGCACTTCTGCCAGGAGGCTGTCTCTGCTCCCTTGCTTTCTTGCTTTCCTGGCACACTCTGCTTACTTCATTCATAACTTAACTGAAAGCAGGATTTCACAGAAGGAGAATAATAGTACTAATTGAACGCTTACTCTGCGCCAAGCCGTTAGTTATTTAATCCTCACAAGGGGTAGGTGCTATTATTATCTCAACTTTACTGATGACGAAATGGGAGTCTAGAGGAGTTAAGTAACTTGCCCAATGAAGCACAGTTAGTAAATGACAGAATATAACAAGATTTGGATCTGTGTCTAACATAGGATTCCACAACCCCCATACATAGCCGCTGCATTTTTCAGCCTAAGTCTAACACAGGGATAGAGCAGGGAGAGTGAAAGGGAATTTAAAATTTTTCTTTCTCTTTCCTAAATCAGCCCTGTATAAATACAAACTCTATGCCCTACCTTGTATTTTTGTGTTTATTGTTAACCACTCACTACTAATTACACTACGTCTTTGATTTCAATTACCGTTCACCAGCTGGGTCCCTAGTCTAGGCTCAAATGGGTCTCAGTGATCTATTTATTCTATGTGTCTCCTTGAGCATAACTCTTATCCACCAGGGTCTTAGGAACTGGAGAGCATCTAGCTGAGCAATGGCTAATAACTACACCACCACTGCCTCTTTTTTCTTTCTTTTTAAATTTTTTTCTACTTCTGAAGCCAAAATTCAACAGGATTTCCAAATTAACAAAAGCCTAGCCATGTATTAATTTATATATTCAGAATGTTGTCTTTTGACCCTAATCATGCTCATATAGTTATAATATTGACAATGAAATCAAAAGAAATTCTAAAATATGAGAGTAAGCTAAAACAGTCCTGTAATAGACTAAAATCACCAGGAGAAAAAATATTTTCAGCTAACACTGAGATAGAGGGAAGAATGACTTTTATGCACATTGTTCTGCAATCCAGAGAAATTCTAATCTTTAAAGGATTTTAAATACAATAGATATAACTATGCAGTCATGGGACCCATTCCACTAGCCAAAATTTGCTTCCATAAAGCAGTCACAGCTTATATGGTGTAATAGAATTGACAGATGTCAGACCCTGGTGAGGGAATATAATTGTTGCCAAACCTTCCCGAATAGAACTTTCTCTGTAAGTGTTGGGTACAAGTAATTCAAGATGTAAAATCTGCAGATAGCCCCAAAGTGGCACTGGCTACCTCAGGCTCCATGGCACTTTCTGGGAATAGAGGAAAGCATGAATTTTGCCTAATTATTATGGTAAGCATTCATTTATTACATTAACAATAATAATAACACCACCTCTGAAACAAAAGACTCTTAACAATCAGAAGCTATTGCAAACAAAATCATAGCCTAGGGCAAATTGCTGGTTCTTTAGGTTGTAAGTCTTCCTGTGTAGAACCTACAAATGTTACAGGAACATATATGAAAAATAAAATTTTGCATTTTGAGGTCCTGTTTAACAAATTTGATGCATTAATAAAGACCCATCTTTTGTGCAGATAAACCCCACAAAAGGTTTAAAACCTTAGAATGTGCTTTTATCACTAAAAAAAAAAAATTGCAATTGTTCTCATGCTTATCATTAGTATTGTCTGAAACATTTGGGATAAGAAGATTTAAATTTTCCATAGGTTTTTTTTTTTTCATTTGTATATCCACAATCCCAACAGAGTCATGGTAAAGTAGCTTCCTGTCTTTCTGATTTATTCAAAGACTCCCCTCTTCGATTGGAGCTGTGATTCAATGATTCCTTTCTCTGGTACCGAGATGGATGACACAACATTTTAACTTTCTCTGACACTTGCTTTTGAATAAGCTGAGAGGAAGGGAAGCAGACTGTGGTTCACTTCATTTTCATGCTTTCTAGGTTTTGTATCACTTGTACTATACACCAACTAGGTGTTGAAGTCACTTTTGTAAATGCCAACCCAGTACATAACAGATATAAATGACCAACACATTTAAAAGTAGAGATTTGGGCAGGTGCACTTTACAGGTAACATTTCCTCTTAGAGAGGTTTCCTGTACCCTAATTTTCCTGTCACCAGAGGTTCCCAAACTTTGAGCACGCCTCCGAATGACCTGGAAGGCTCATTCACGTGCAGGTTGCTGAGCCTCAGTTTCTGATTCAGCAGGTCTGGAGGAGGATCAGAGAATTTGCTCTTCTAAGTTCTTCAACAAGATGCCGAGGCTGCTAGTCGGAGAACCCCACCTGAGAACCACTGCCCTATACCCTCGATGGGAATGTAGAAGCTTAAGAATATTTATTTATAGATTTAATTATAAAATGGGGAAAACATGTATAGTAAAGTAAGAAATTTTTAAGTACATATGATGGGCTAGGAACTGTTTTGTGCACTTTGTGTACATTACCGCATTCAGTTGTCAATGACCCTTGGGAGTAGATATTTTTATTAATATTACCTCCATTGTACAGATGGAGAAAGTGAGGCTTGGCATGTTAAATGACTTGCCAGCTGGAGGTGGCAGGACAGGGATGTCCCTCAGACTCCAAGCCCGCCTCCTTAACCGCCTTGTCATACTGCCACCAGATGCTTGTTTAAAAATCCGATGATATGTTTCTGTAGAAATACAGCTCTCATCCAAAATCAGATTCCTGGCTAAAGTTGCATGGTCTCCAAGTGTTGCAAACACAGGGGCAGAAAGGGTGTTTGGGCTGGTTCGAGGCTTCCCAGAGTGGCTCACAACGGAGAAACATTTCCATAACAAAGGCAAGTTCTCCTCCCCGAGAAGAGCAGGCGGGGAGTTGCAAGTGTCTGCCTGTGATGTGATCCACATTTAATGCTTATCTGGGTGAGAGGGAATTTGATTAGAGCAAATACAAAGCTCAATTCAGAGAACAAAACCACTAATTCAAAGGTGGTTTTCCTATGGATGTAAAATACTTCAAGCCTGTTAAAAGGACTGAAGAGAATTCCACTGAGGAGTGCCTTATATTGTGTCTGATTTCTCGATCGGAGCACTGCCAAGGGGGCTGGGCGGGTATCTGCAGGGGCATGGGGAGCCGGCTTGGCAGGGCCACTAACAGTGAGACACAGGTGCAGGCAAGAGGGTGAGGGCGGCCATTTGTCCTGCAGACCTCATTCCCACCCCAGACCCACCCCCTCCGATGAAGCTTCCCTTTGCATCTGGTGGCTTCCCAGCCTAGAAGCATTCAAGCACTGCAGTGCCCTGATATGTTTGTTTTTCTTTCGGCTAATTTTATCAAGGTCTGGGGTCATTATTAGCCAGATCACAAACGTAAGTGCTCATTAATATGTATCGGCTCCAAACCCTATGATTTCATCTGTTAATTTGATCTTGTTTTTCCTTGTTTATGGCAATTAAATCAGACCTTGATAAATCTGAAAATGAAAAAAGAAGCCACCAGCAAGCACAGCTATTATGATCACTCATTAGAAAGCCGAGCAGACTGTCTGATAAATCGTGCCAGTGTTTTTAAGGACTTATGATTACCTGCTTAAACAGCATGGAAGCTACCAGTAAAACGTGGCACAATGATTAAAGAAAAAAAAGAACACCCCCATTACATCCAAGTGTAACAGATGGACAGTTGTACCTTGGGGAATGTTCACCGAGCCTGTTTCCTCCCCTTCTAGCTAGGGAGGGCAGAAGCCACGGGCCCTCCTGGGCACAGAGGAGAGACAGCTTCCCTCCCTCGCTCCCTCCCTGGCTCTCCCCCACATCCTCCTGGCGACTGAGGGAGAATTGCTCAGCTGCCACCAAAGCCCCACTCCAAACTGTGTGACTGTTAAGAAAAGCGTTAAGTACCAGGGAGGTGAGTAGGTGGCAGGAGGTGTGCAGAGCTGGGGTATGACAGTAAAGACAAGATGGATGTGACCTTTCCCATCACAAATGAGGCCAAGTGTCACTGCAGTGAAATGCTTGTCATTCTTTTTGGCCCCTCTGTGTGTGAAAGCCTGTCCTCTGTTTGGGGGGGAGCCACTACCTGCCTCATGAGTCCGCATGGGATGCAGAACTGCCGTCTGCAATTGAAGCTGAATATGCCAACAGCTTGCCTGCCTAGTTTCCTTGCTGGGACACGGACACTGCCCATTCAGGAGTCGGGGGTCCTTAAGAACCCTTTCTCTGGTTGCAGGATGTTGGGATTCCTGGGGCTGCTGTGGCCAGCAGTTTTGGGGTCTTGGTGGTACTAGCTGCAGCATCTAGGCTTGGTGGCCGCAGGATTTTTGTGTTGGGATTTTGGACATAATTCCACGAATCTGGTTCTCTAAGTATCCTAGTGTGTTTGCAAACTAGTCAACATCCTAACAAAACTTTGTGCCTAACTTGGCCAGAGTTGGTTTCTGTTGCTTGCAGTTAAGAACGCTGACGCTCAGAAAGGAAGCATGTGCCCAAGGGAGGAGCTGGTTCTTGTGCCCGTGCAGACAGCCAATGCAGGGGGCAGCTTCCTGATCTCCAGGGCAGCGAATCTTACCCCACTTCCATGAGGGTGGGGGTGGGAATGGGGCTCAGACCCCCTCCCATGCTGCCTCGGGGCTCAGTCCACGTAGGAAAGGGTCTCAGTTGAGCATTTCCAGGGGAAGTTTCTTTTATTTTTTTTCCAGGAAAGTTTTCTCTTAAATCTCTCTGTCTCTCTTGTCCCCATATAATCATGCTATTTCTTTAAGCTCCTCCGTAGCAATCTGGCCCTGTTTGCCTCTGAGGTCTCTGCAGGGATCTGCACGCAGCCAACTTGGCATCTTGCTGTCTCCTGGTCCCCTCACACCTTGGTATGGCTTGTCCCGGTGCCTGCAGGTCTGTTTGCTTGAAGAGCATCCAGCTCCTCTCGATCCCTTTGTCTTTCAGCCTTTCTTCCCATTTTTGGTCTTCCTGTGAGGCCCAGGAGCGGGTTAAAAATGGGTCTCCTGAAGATCATTGTCTCCATTTGCTGACTTCTCGCCTTTCCTTACACTTGATGTCTGACCTTTCTTATGTTTGCTTCTACAGCCCCTCCCTCTCTCTCCATTTTTACATTCCTGTCTGGTTTCTCTCTGTCATTTGGCTTTCTCTGCCTTTTGTAGTAGAAAATTTCCCAACACCCTCCAAAAACTGATTTGAAAATTTAGCCTTGCCACCAATTTTTCTTTTCAATAGGGTATCTGGATGGCCGAAGCCCTATCACACCACAATTCTGACCCCAAGGTACTTTGTGAGCTTACCGGAGACCCTACCATCCACTTTCTTCACTTCTAATTACCTGCGTTTTGCGGGTATTCCTCTTACTTGCTATTGCAGGTTATCCAACACTGCACAAAATTTTCTCAAATTATTTTCGGGAGTCCTCTGTAGCTTTTGCTCATGGACTCATGAGTAACTACTGTCAGATACCAGGAGGTCTCCATCAATTATTTTTCTATCTTCTCTGGCTCCCCTCACTGATACCTGCTGCTGGGACTTCTGCTGGCTGCCGAGGAGCATGGACCTGCCTTGTCCATGACTTTGGGAGCAGGGCTCTGGTGTCCTGTGGCTTTGCAGTGGCTACCAGGCACTGTCCCCACTGGCCCTTGCAATGCTGTGGCATGCCGTGCCCTCTCCCACTGCAGAAGGCAGATGCCTCTCTCCCTTTTTGTACAATGCTTTGCCATACACAGTTCTATAGGGGCCCTGATGTAGAGGTGTTTTTGGTAAAAATAAAAATAAAAATGTTGGTTTTTATTTACAGTTCCTCCTTTTCTCTAAATTCTCTCTTCTCTCTTCCAGTGCTGAAAGTTTTACTGTCAGAAAGAAAAAAATAAACCAATTTTTCCAACTCCCTCTTCCATCAAGAAGTCTTTTCAGAGGCAAATAAATTCCTGGTGGGCTGCCCCACCAGCCAGTCCAGCATGCCTGGTCCTGCCCAAGCAGAGATGGACACAGTTCAGTTCAAGCAGGGGCCCTTTCTATGTTGCTTAGGAATTCTAGACTTGGGCCGTGACATTGCTAGAATTCTTTTTTCCAATTTGGGAAACTCTAGTAACTAACTGATAGGGTTTAGGTTTTGGGCCATGTAGGTGCATGTTTATTTACATGTAAATAGCCTGGAGGGGTAAGACTACCCCAAACCCTACCCTGTCTTGCCCCTTCCTAGCCTCTCTGAAAAGCCAGGGTCATTCCAGGCTATAAGTGAGGCAAGTCTCCCGTTCTGCCACCTCCCTGACCTCCTAGTCTTGAGAGGACCCTCCTACCTTTCTCATCCCATTCTGCATTTCTTCTTATAGCATTTGTCATACTTGTAACTTAAAAAATTTATTGCGTGATTCATTATTTAATGCCTGGTCTTCCTTAGGAGGGCAAGAAGGGAGGGCTGTGCCTGCTTGTTTGCTGCTGTATTTTCAGTGTTTTCTGGCATTTGACACATAAAAGGAGCTCAATAAATATTTGTAGAATAATTGCATGAGTATCTGAGATCCCATAATTGTAATTGTTATGCTGAACTAAAATTTCCTGTTTTGTGGAAAACAGAATGAACTTGATTCTTTTCCTTTTGGTGGCTCCTTAGGGGTAGAGAGAAGAGTCTATGGGGATAGTTCCTCCACCTCATAATGTCATCTCAGGCCTACTGTACCTGTCTGTACCCAAGATTATCACCCTCCAAAGAGTTGTAGCAGTTGGTGAGAATAATAACCATAAGGCTCTAATCAGGGCTATTCCCAGACAAAATTATTAAGTCAGGATGTTTACTTTTGAGATGTAAAGCCTCCCAGCAATATTAAGCAAGCTCCTAGTACCATCTTCAAAAATTCAAAATCCACAGAAACCATAGCTCTGGAAATGGTTTTGTAGAAGCAGTCATCTCCAAGTATTGCCACATTACAAATGAAGTAATCTTGTATCTTATATGAATACACGGAAACATGCTCATGAACCTGGTTACAAGTAGTGAGGACTCTGAACCACATTTCTCCAATTTCTTGAAGACTTGCTTTTAACCATCATTGCTCCCTTTCCAGAGTGGAATTGGCCACACCCTCCTTTAGACCATGGGGGTGGGGGAGAGAGACATCTCTTGCTCACCAAATAGCCATGTGATCCTCCACATTTTCCAGCTTCTTGCAATCAAGTGGGGCCAAAAACACGGCATCTAGTGGCCAATGGACTGGGGGGAGAGACGCTGTGTGTCACTTCCTGGCCAAAGCATTTAAGACCTTCCACTTCTCTCTCCTGCTGCAGCAACCGTGGAGATGTTGGTGCATCCCATCAGCTTTAGGCCCCCAGCAGAGCTGCCTGCTAACCCATGATGGACATATGGCACAGGTGAGAAGTCAACCTTTGTTTCAATGTGTATCCCTCAGGGTTCTGCCAGGATTTCTACTCAGATGGTTCAACTTGAGAGACAGTATAGATACTACCGACAGGTGTGAGCAGGTTGATAGAAACAACAAGAGGCGTTGAGATACCCAGAGGCAAGAGATGGAGAAGCTCTGAGCACCCCTGGGTCTGGAGGAACAAGGAGGAGATGCTGTGTGACTGGAGCCCCAGGGAGAGCTTGAGCCACGGAGGAGAAGCCTGGAGAAGCAGCACTCGTCCTGCCAGAATCATGGTGTCAAAGGAAAGATGGAGCCGGGCAGAAATACCCAGAACTCTCCTTCTTCCTGCTTGTCAGTCTCCTGAGCGAACCTCCCCTAGGAACCTGGCCAGGAACTGGAGGGCACTTGAGCCTGGGTGATGCAGTTTGTAAGGGTCCACTTCAAGGGCATAGTAAGGAGTGGAGAGTGGATCAGGGTGGATGGGGGCCAATGGAGGGTATCTGACACAAAAAGGCAGCCCAGCCTAAGACCAATCCCACTTACTGTCTTCTCCGGCTCCTGGGGCTTCCACTATGCTGTGTCTACCCTGATTGGGCTCACCTTGCCCACTACAAATTGTTAGCTGCTTGAAAGCAGGCACAGTGCTGCATTCTTCTTCTACCCCTAGTATCCTGCACTGTACCTGTGATATAATCTTGTTACATCTCAACTTAGAAATAGGCTGGATTTCTATGTTGAAGTGCATGGCCAACTCCCTTCTCTGAGATGCTATATCAATTCCAGGCTGTTGTTTCCATCTGCAAAGTTTAAAGACCCAAATAATAACAGATGGTACCAATGAGATCGGTGCCTTAAGTGATCCTATTAAATCACCAAATATTTTGGTCTTACAAGCAGCAAAAAACAAAAGCTATCAATTATGGCAAGTGTTTGCACTTCCTGCTTATGGTTGGTACATAGGGGGGCAGTAGGGAGGTATAGCCCCCAAACTTAGAAATAAGATCAGCCTCTGAGAATTAAAACAGAATTTCAATACATAACAGATTAAAGAAGAAATGAACAAAATGATATGACAGAGACAGTGTCTCCCAGGCCAGGGTGGAACCGGGCCTGCTGAAATCCTTGTATAACTATTTATCAATTCAATATCAGCTGAGTCATCTGGATTTTTGAAATTTAGTTATATTGTCACAAATCCCATCTCCCATATTCTGTGGCCATTGCAATGCTCACCCCAAGATTTCTATACCTTCCCAGGAGCATGGGTTCTCATGGTCGCTCTGGCTCTGAGATTTTGTCCCTCCTGAATTCTTAACCCTATGTGTGTCTCCAGTCTGCGGCTTCTCTTTGCCCTCTCTGCCCACTGTTCTAAGAACAACTACTCAAGGGCTTTGTGAGCGGCAGAATTTACCTAAGTTTGGGGGCAAAGGAGAGGGTTCTATATCATAGACATGAAAACACTTAAAATTGGATTTTATATATTCATATCCTTAAAGATCTGTTGCTACTCTGTTGCTGGCAACTCCTCTGTGCTCACTTCTTCCAAAGACTCCATCCTGTTGCTCTGGCTCCTGCTTTATGTTGTTTTCTAACTCTTTCTCTATTTATCTTTTATATCTTATTTATTTTTTTAACTTAGCTTTTACAAATTACACTGTGAAAACTATCAGTTTAAAGACACAGAGGCATATGGATTTAAAATACACTCCTCTTTCCAGTATTAACTATTGCTGATACTTTTAAGTTTTGCAAGTCTCAATAGCAAAAAGCAATATCACCTTGTTGCTTTAATTTGCATTTTCCTGATTGCTAGTGAGAGTAATTTTTCCTATATTGTTTATTTGCCCTTGCGTTTCTTCATGAATCATGACTTTATATACCTTGCCCTAGAGGTCAATCACTTCTGGATCCACCAGCTACTCTGATTTTCAGAGCTTGCACGCGAATACTGAACCCTGGAGGTAATCACGCAAAAGTGCAGACCCTGTTAGGCCTGCCTGGTAACTCACTAGCCTTCAGGGGACATTCCGCCAGCTCCTGCCTGCCCCCTTCAATAACAATCACATCTTCTGTTAAGGGGCCTTAATTTGAGGTTGCTCCAAAGTAGAATGTTATAAAATCTATCCATCTTGGGGCACCCTATGGCCAATGTAAATGTCATCAGAGCGGTCACCTGAAGGCAGTCACCTGAAGCTCTACAACTGACTCAGATTTTGAGTAGAATTGGTGTTCTGTTGGTTACTGGCTCATTGTATAGGAAAACCATACAATTGGGGCTGCCTAGAATAGCCCTCGATTAGGCATGCTACCCTGAGGTCCCATTCAGATAGTCCCTCCTTTCACTCTCAAAAGTGTCCTGGTGTGGATGATAAATTAAAAGGTCACCCTATCTTTGTGTGGCCTTCAGTAGGTTACTTGGTTTAGGAGCCCATTATCACACAAATGATTAATAGATACTCATATGCCATGGCACTATTTTTAAAAATGACTAGTTGGCCGGGCGCGGTGGCTCATGCCTGTAATCCTAGCACTCTGGGAGGCCGAGACAGGTGGATTGTTTGAGCTCAGGAGTTTGAAACCAGCCTGAGCAAGAGCGAGACCCCGTCTCTACTAAAAAAAAAAAAATTAAAAAAAATAAAAATAAAAAGAAATTATCTGGACAACTAAAAATATATAGAAAAAATTAGCCGGCCATGGTGGTGCATGCCTGTAGTCCCAGCTACTCAGGAGGCTGAGGCAGTAGGATCGCTTGAGCCCAGGAGTTTGAGGTTGCTGTGAGCTAGGCTAATGCCACGGCACTCACTCTAGCCAGGGCAACAGAGTGAGACTCTGTCTCAAAAAAAAAAAAAAAAAAAATGACTAGTTCATGAGTTTTATAAAAGTTGACAATATGGCAGTCTGCAACTAAGGGTTTATGTTAGAACTAGACTCAGAGAACTAGAGAAGTTTTGAGCTGACATTAAAGATAATTTAAACCGTGTTTTTTGAGGTCATTGAGCTTTTGAAAAACTGATAAAAACTGCAGACCTTCTTGTAGGAAGATGCACACCCGTGCATACGCATAAGATTTTGCACAACATTTTAGGGTGTCCACAAACTCCCTGAAACTCATTTAGGGAATCCAGATTAAGAACTCCTAGTCTAAGTCATATTATTACAGAAATGAAAAATTGAGATTCAAAGAGGTTAAATGATGTGTCAAAAAGCAGAAAGAGTTAGAAGGAGAAATGTGCGTAGGGTCCCATGATTTCTACCTTGTGCTGCTTTTTCAAGATCGCCCCTATATTGCCAAGACTATTGTGTCAGTGAGAAGTCAAAGCTATAGAAGAGCTTTATGAGTGGCAAGTTATTAAGAATTTGGAATATTCTACTTTTTAAAAGCAAAGCATGAGTTGACTTTGCTCTCAATGACTACTTCTCAGATTGTTTATTGAGTTCTCATTAATATTTATGCTGCAGTACTTGCTGGTTAGCAGGTTTTGCTGAATGGACACTACAAACGTTCATGTCCCAACTTACTTGCTGCCACACTGTCATGTACACCTATCACTCTGGTCACCAGAAACACCTGCTGTTCCTTGCAGCCATGTGTCCTTTTAGTCTCGTTTATGATCACTTTTATTTCCTTTGCCTAAAAATTCCTACTCCTACATGAAGATGCTTTCAATGGCAAATTCACTTTCTCTTGAGAGTCTTTCTAGCACTCAGAGCAGGAGTGGTACTCCTTCCAGGGCAATATCTAATTCAGGTTTGCATAACCAGCAACAAGGCCAGTGCTTAGCATATAGAATGTTCTCCAAATAGTTGTTGAATGACATAAATGAATAACTCCTCATAGAATTTTTATTGCATCTCAATTCATTAGACAAAATCTAAATAAAAAAATAGGTATGCTTGTTCCACTTTTATAGGGCTTACTGTTTATTACTTGAACTTTCTTCTGTTTTACAGGTCAAGGCAACAGTTTACAGACCTGACAGTTCTTTTTCTCTTTCTTTAGGATTAAGTTAGAAAAACCGCACTCACTTGCTTGTCCTGCAATGCATGCAGTCACACTTTGGGAGGGAGTTAAAAATATTGGTGGATAAATTGCTGTGAGTCTCAGTGGGGAAGCATATGAGCTCCTTGCCAGGTTTCTACGGCCTGGGGCACCACAAAAGACCTTTTTTTTCCTTTTCCCAGGTATCTGTGTCAAAAAGAGTTTGCCAAGGAGCCAAAATCTTCATCTGTTTATGGCTTCACAGCCGATGAAAAATGCAGGATCATTAGAAGCTAATTACTGGTTTCATGGCAATATTTATCATAAAAGCTAATTTGATCTTCCAGAAGTCACTTTGGGAGCTAGATGAACCCATTACTAAGAAGTATTATAAAGTTTTTTTTTTCCTTTTTTCTTTTTAAAGTTATACAACAACTTCACTAACAAACCAAAACCAACTAGGGGAGGCAATAGACTGGCATGGCCTGACATCTCAATGGTTTCCATCTGGCCTCAGTAATTTCTGAAATAGTTTGTTTTGAAAGCATTCCTTTCTACTTAGAGGAAGATGTTTCAAAGATTCATATATGGAAAATTCAATTGAGTATGCCTCTTTGTGTATCCTGAAGAGCTGATTATTTTTAAATGTAGTTAAACAGCTTACTCACACAAAAGACATGACGATATATTCAAATAGAATCTCAAGTCTTAAATTTCAAGCTCTCTGAACTATTTGCTCACCTCCACATTTTCCCACTATTGCTTTTGCCTTATTTGTATATATTGTTGCCTTCTAAATGTGAAGCTATGTGTATTTGTACTTTATTCACTTATTTATTCAACAAATAGGTGCTGAGGACACAAAGGATTGTATTTCCTGGCTTATATTTTAGTTTTGGAGATAAGATACTTGAGAAAAATGATTAAACAAATTACAATGCAGAATATATCCCTGAGTGAGTACAGAAATTCAGAGAGGTAGAGAGAAGTGCAGTAAAGGAGAAAGAACATGGGTTTTGGTAGCAGAAGGCCTGGGTTTGAGGCTTGACTCCACCTCTACACTGAGCCTCAATGTCTTCATCTGTAAAATGGGATAAAATCTACTCTAATGATCTCAGGGATGTTTACTCTAATGAAACCCCAGTCTGTCAGGATTCAAAGGGATCTGGGAGAAATTTGTAAAATAAAAAACTTGCTTCATTATCATAATCTTCTCCTCATCCTTTTATCATCTCTTAAATTCATTAGTATGGTCTCGAAGGAGTCAGGGAAGTCTTCTTGAAAGAGATGAGAGTGATTGGGAAAGTGAAAAGTGGCAAACTAAAGGCCAGGAAGGGTTAGTATCTTACAGATGTTATAAAGAAAAAACCCACTGTACCTTTCCATGTTATGCTGGAAGAAAAATCCATGGCTACTAGCTGTAATTACTTGCCTTCTCCTTGGTTTCGGCACTAATGCAAATTCACGTTATTTCATATTTCCTATCCTTGCAAGAAAATTTTCGCAAATCTATTTTCCTAAAGAAAGACCTAGCTGGACATGCCTAGATTTTTCTCATAAAATGCTTATAATGCTCCTGGGTCTCTCCCTGTCTGTCTCTAAACTTTGCTTTTGTTTTTTTGCATCTGCTGATACCAGAGATAGTCTACACAGAACACGCAGTAGGTGAGGAAGGAGGACGGCCTAGGTTCCAGTTCTGGATTTGCCACTAACCACCAGCGTGTTCTTGGGTAGACCATCTAATTTCTCTGGGTGTGCTCTTAACAAAGGGGCGTGAGATTAGCGGACTTCGAAGCTCTCTTCTAGGTCCAAGCTCTATGAGTCTTTGTTAAGAATCATTATTTGGGTTAAAAGACATCCTAGGAGAGTTTATTTTAACAAAAAATATTGAGGTTGCTATACCTTTCCTCAGACATTAAGGGGCCTTGGATGTTCACAGGTAAAACCTTGGAGGTCAGGATCTGTGTCTTACTATCTTAAATCTCCTGCCGTGCTCAGCCGGGTGCCCAGCACTTAGCAAACATTATGTCTATTGATGGTTGGATGAAAGAACAACTTTCCCTCCAAAAGGAGGCACATTTTCTACAAAGAGAAGCATTTATATCTCACTTTGGAGAGGCCGGTCATTGTGACCAGCTTTCACATTAGAGAGCAGCTTTAAATACAATATATAGTGACTGTAACCCAGCCTGGAACATTCAATTCCTTGACAGCAGGGACCGCATTTTATTCATTTTTGCATATCCCACAGTGCCTAGCATGGGGCTTTGTAAATGGTAGGTCCTCAATTAATCTCTATTCATTTGAATTTAGCCATCTCCCTAAAAGACATTTGTTTTCATCCAATCACTCTCACCATTTATTCAGCGAGTCTTGCAAATGTGTAAAAAACAAACAAAGTTCCAAACTTTTATCTCACTTGTCAAAATACACTAGTGCATTTAGATTTCTAATAAGTTGCTCTTATATAGATACTCTGTCCTTTTTAAAACCACTTCTCTTTCTATGCTCCCCTGATCACAGAGGAAGAAGGGGACAAAAAAAATCCTGCCTCTAAACTATCCTGGAGAGCCTCTGCAAGTTCGGATTGCCATGAAAATGAGCTAGAATGGAGCACCAAGGAGGAGCAAGGGGAGTCCTGTTTCATTTGCTATCTTATTCCTATTAACTGTGGGCATGAAACCCTCTGCACTGATTTGCTTTGGGATCTAAGTCTCACACTGCATGGTGAGGGTGGTCCTCTTGACGAAATCCAAAGAGCGCCCCCATGAAATGTGCAGCTCTCACAATGCCTCGAACACTGTGTTTGCTCCAGGCATGCAACGGATGGGTGGAATGCAATTGACAGAGATGAACAAAGACCCAGTATCTTTTTTAAAAAGTCACACACTCACGTCCCTCCTCTGCCAGCCCAACCTGGTTGGTACCTGCCTGTAAACCCTGACTCTGCGAAGTGTGACATCATGTGCCAGGTCATCAACACCAGAAGCCTTGACCCCTCCTTCTCAAACTCATATGCAATCAGTCCTTAGATCCAGGAGACTCCAACTCAGGAATATTTCTCAAATCCCTTCTTCTTTCCCAAGAAGACTTTGACAATCTAGCTCCAGCCTGCCTTCCCATCCTTGCCTCCCAAAACCTGGTTCTTGAGCTATGAGTTTGCAGATATGCCTTTTCATGATTTCTGCCTTTGTGCATATTCTCTTTCTGCAAGGCCTTCTTATCTTGAGGAACTCATCCTATTGTCTTCTTAAGACTCAACTCTAGTGTGAAATCTTCCCAGCCTGTCTAGCCTCGCAGACTCTCACAGCTTCCAAGCTTTCTTCGCACTGCAATGCATCACTCTGCTGCAGCGTAAATCATGCTAATCACGTTGCAATACAATTATTTGTAAATGTCTATCTGTTTCCCACTTAAGCAGGAGCTCCTAGAGGTCAGGTCTATAACTCCATATCTCTACCACCAAGAACTCAAGAGGGGTCTTTCACATAAAAGATAATCGATACAGCAATCAATGCTTGGTAAATAAATGATTTGGGGATACGTGGAAAAGAGAGATAGGAAAGAAATGAAAGTAGAGAAACTATGGCTGCAACAGAGAAGAGGTTGTTTCTTCAGTGAACTGTATATAATTTTCTTAAAAAGTTAAAAAAAAAAAGTAACGGTAGCCTGGGATTAGTGTGGAAAGTAAAGAGATAGTTGAAAGTGTAATATTCTTTAGACAAGGCACCTAATACTGGGCAAGAAGGGAAAGTAAAACTTCTTCCGTATTTCCCTTGCAAATGCTTGTTTTTCGTTCTTTTTCCATAATCCTTTGCCATTTGGAGGACACTCGTTAATCTGCAAAGCAAGCCCCCTTTCCAGGCCATTAGTGCCAGGACGATGTGAAATAGCAGCCAGCCTGGGCCATTAGTGCCATGGTCATTTAAAACACCAGCCCGTTCAGGTTATTAGCAAGCCAGGGCAATTTGAGTGAACAACCTGTCCAGGCAATTAATGCCAAGGTAATTTAAAGTGCCACACCATTCGCAGTCCCGTCAATTAGCAAGGAGTCTTCCATTTTACAAATGGGGCATGCGACTCCTTGGGCACATTCAGGGGCCTTTGTCAGGGGCAGGGAAATGTCTGACCACTGAACAGCTCTCACACACTGTCGATGTGGTTGGTCTTCTTGACTTCAGACCTATGGGTGGATGTTAAACCAGAAATCTTAGAGATGCTGGCTTCTGTGCCCAGTGGCATCCTGTACAAAGTGTCGGGCTACAGTAAGATCCTTCCCCACAGCAATGGAGCACATATTGTAATGCAGATTGCATGCCCCCCCAGAGAGGCAGAGCACCATTCACCAGCCCCTGTGTGGCCCCAGAGAATGCCAGTGTGTGCCAGCTGCCTGGGTATCACATAGACCAGCCACACTCTTGGCACGCCGGAGGGGATTGGGTGCCATCTCCCATTTTCCACAAAATCCAGCCTAGAAGCACAGATGAGCTCTGTGTTCTGCGGTGTTCCCGAAGAGATTAGTGTTGTTGTCTGTCACACACATCATGATTGAATCCGGGGAAGTTTGGGGAAGGCGCAGGGGCGGGCCAGCTGGCTCAAGTGGACCCCTTCTGCCTGCCTGACTGCCTCTGAGTGAAGTTTTCAGGTGGCTTATCGGAGCTGGCTCGCAGACACACGGCCCTTCCAGGTCGGCTGCGGAATGCGAGGTCAGGAACCATAAACTGCAGTGTGAGATGAGGGCTGTCGGCTTAGCGGAAGGCAGAAAGCATCAATCATTTTTATGAGGTGCTTTGACCTTGTGGGGTAGCCAAAACAACTTTGCAGACCCTCAAACATTCTTAAGTTACTTATTATCATTCTAATAATTATTCAGCATGTACAAAGCTCTTTTGCTGAAACACATCCTGTATAGTCTCTTATCAGTTACTGTGATTAATCATTCCCATTCAGCAGTGGAGTTTGATCCATTAATTTAAAAACCTTTGTTAAACACATGTTCAGGCAACGCACTAGGAGCTCTGCAATGGCGTTAAATAGGAAAGGCCTCTGCCTCCAGGAGTTAGTTTGCAATCTTATTAGATTTCTCTGTCAAATCCTTAGTGGCACTAGTCGTAAGTACAGATAAATTCCACAGATTTCTGAAGAAAGGTGTCCAAAAAAACATCAGAATTCAGGAAAGAATGACAAGAATTTAACTCAGAGGATTACAATAGAGAAGGGCGCTGCAAACCGACACTGTGATGGCTTGAAACATGATCTGAAGCAAATGGAATTTTTTCAGGATCTCTTGAAAACTCAGATCCTGGACTCTGATCTGCAACAATAGCTATTCCAGAGTGTTCTGTGGCAGGGAGGAAGCAAGCTGAATTCCCAGACACAGGGAACTTTCAGTGTTTGGTCTTAACTGATATTTTCTATCTGTTAGAGAGAGATTTACAAGTGTTCACATGTAGATAGAGCCTTTGGACTGTTTGCCAGTAAATAAGGATTTTGTTCAACTGGTTCATTACGAAGACAAATGAGGCTGTGAAAACTTTGTTTTCTCAATGTCCTACCTACTTTTTTCTATTTGCTAGAATTCTTCAAGGTCAAGATCAAATGCCATCCCCTTCTTGAAAGTTTCTTAAATCATCTTCTAGGAACTCATACATATTACTTTGTGATTGCATTATGGCAGGGATTTCTTTTTACCTTGTATTACATCTTAGATTGGTGGGAACCACACAGGTGGAGATGTTTCTTACTGTTTTTTCCATAAACCACTGAATCCAGCAAAAATTTCAGTGTTTTCAAACATCCACATTTCTCAAACTGCCTCTTTCAGCCAGAAATATAACAAAATCTTGTCAAAATATGTCTTGGTTTTCTAGTTAGAGTCTATGATCTTTAATTGTAGTTATTTACAAATATGTTTCCAGTTTGAATAACTCCCATAAGGGCTGTGAGAGGTATTTCTCACCTTTCATTATCTCACAGTATGGCTGGCATTCTGTGCCACACATAGAAGTTATTAAGGAAATTTTTGTAATATTGAATTGAATCTGCTTTCTATAACTTGCATATTAAATGCAACAAATTCAAAAGGATACAAACAGGAAATGGCTTTATTTTTCCTCAATCATCACTTCCTAATATCTTTGGGCAAAGATCCCTTTGCTGCATCTTTGTAGGTTCCTGGAGAGAGCCAATGTCTTCAAAGTCACTTTCATTTATAAGAAAACTCCCATTTTGATAGTTAAGATTCACATTCAGTTATTAAAAAGTTCAGTATTAACAGATTTAAAATTTCAATCTCACATCCAATTAAAAAATTCTCCCTTTTCCTCTGCTCCTAACCTATGGTTGGGAGACCTGCAATGGTCTTTTGACTGTAGACTAAATTCTGTGACAATTTATAATCCAAATGGAGAGGACAGGGATATCTTGGGCACCTTGGGTCTACTTGATTCTTGAGGACAAAGATTAAGGTTTAGTTTAAACTATTTTCAACTGCTGGATTTTTCATGGGTTTACAATGACTGTGGCAACATTTATGACTTTAACCAACCAGGCACCAAATCCAAATATTATTGCAGTGGGGAGTATAAGTATCCTTTGCAGAGAAGAGGCTAATAGAACTTTTGCTTTGCATTCTGAATTTATAATTAGCATCTGACAATCCCCTTGGAATTATAACTCTTGCATTGTTACACACTAAATAGCTACACTTGTCTTGTTAATAAAATCATAGTAATTGAGTAGCATTTTCATTAAGACAAGAGTGTGGTTCATTTTGAAGATAGATGAAAAAAAAATAACCTGGAGATACCATAGAAACTCTGCTTTTTCATTCAGGTTGCACGGAACCCATATTAATGGGAAATTGTTTTGAACAAATATCTCAGCAAGTCACATGCCTTTGTCCCCTTGGGTCAGTACTACTTGTGTTCCTGCCTTGGGGCGTTATCAGGTGTTCTTCAGTTTCTGGGATGCCTCATTACCTGGCAAAATAAGCTGCATATATCTATTTTAGAGACCACTTAACATTCCTCAAGTATGTAGAACTGCCCCAGGTCTGACAGTATCCTCAAGTAAAGGTGGACACAGTGCTTTACTGAAGATGTTTTCCCAACCATAGTGAATAATTTAAGAAACTGCCCATGTCCACACCAAGCAAATCACAGATAATAACAGATCCCTCGTGATCTAATAAAGCCCGATGTAGAATTCAGAATCAAGGTTTGGTATGGAGTCTTCTCTCTGAGAATGAGGAGAATGAACTAACTGTCCTGCAAGGTGGTGATCAGGGGTAGATATAGCCATGGATGGTCATGCACCTGAGTTCCACCTTTGGAGAGTGTTTGACCTCCATGTGCATTCTCTGGACCCCTGTACCTAGTAACAAGACTGAGGTTTTGTGGTGGTGTGGAAGCCTTTGTGTGAAGATGGTGGAGCATCTAGGCAAGCTGTACACATCTGAACAATAGGTGCTCCCTGGTCCTGAAATGTGGAGAAGGTTGAAGGGTGAGTAGCACCTTTGGGTCTAAATAAGAGCCTTCATGTACATTTGCAAAGACCCTCAGCTTCAAATAAAACTAGGCAAAAATAGAAGGGAACTAGGTTGTTGGCAAGTTTGTATTTCATGAAGGCTAGAATACCATTCCAAGACTCTAACACCATGCTTCTTCAAGCCATAGACATCATCAGGATATTTGGTGCTTGATTGAACGAGGTACGTACACACAGCACCAAGCCAGAAGGGAAATTTCACACAAACATAAGTTATAGGTCCTACCCCCAGAACCTCAAAATCTGTCTGTTATTTTATTTTTTGCTTGGCAAATATTTATTTAGTATTATAAAGATGCTGAAGGGATGAAGAAAGATAAATCAAATAGATGTTGCTCTCATGGTGTGACGGAAAGAGCTTTGGAGCCCATCAGGCCTGGCTTTGAATTGTGATGCTGCCCTTACCATCTCTGTGTCCTTTGGTAAATTGGTCACCCTCTCTGAGTGTCAGTAGCCTCTGCTATATTAAAGGGGTGAGGCCCACCTTTTGAATTTGGTGATGGTAGGATGAGACCCTGTCTGTTACACACCTAGCTCAGTGCCTGGCACATAGCAGGTGTGCTGTAGGTCAGATTCCCCAGAAAACAAGATGCTGAAGTTCTGGGATTGGCGTGCAGATGGGTGCTGGGGCCTGCTCCCAGAGGAAGTCCTCAGAGGAGGCAGGACTGGGCTGAGGGAGGAGCTGACTTGCAGCAGAGGCCCTGGCCCTTCCCATGGGAGCTTCCGAGCTAAATGGCTCTTCGGAGACATCCTAAGTCAAGGGGGACTTTGATCTTTGTCCCCTTGCACTGACTTCCTGTCTTCGGGGAGGCAGTGTAAGCTTGGGTGTGGCATCTTCTATCAATAGAGGGCAATTGCTGGGACGGGACACAGCTGTGTGCGGTAGGCAGGCAATACTCCATCTGCCCCCAGGCAGGATCTCGGCAGAGCCCCACCACATCCACTCCACGTGCTCGTGAGTGTGCGTGCTCCTTCTCCTTTCTGCAGAGTTCCAGATGTCCAGAGCTCAGTGGAGGAGATGAGGCACAAACACGACCCCTGCTGAGTACCAAGTGCATGCGTCTCAGAAGCAGCACAGACACAATGTTGTGAAGGTCAGAGAAACGAGAGAGGGCCTTTAGTTGGGGTCACTCCCAGAAGGCTTGAGAGACATGCCCTTGAAGCATGAAAAACAGTGGAAGAGAGTATTTCATCCTATGTGGCACAGGAGTGCTGAGCGATGTTGGAGGAAATCGAGCCCAGGAAGGGCCGGAGAAGTTGGGGACAGTTCTCTGGCAGTGTGTCTGTGGATCAACTCGCCAGAATCCTTGGCTGCGCTTGTTAACAATGAAGGTCCGGGATCCAGTAGGACCATCTGGGTCTGAACTGGGAATATGCATTTTATAAGCCCCCTAGACAATTCTGATGCATGCTGGAAGTTCGGAGAACCCTGATTAGCAGCTTCAGCTCATCTTAGTCTTACCCATGGTTTAAAAGTCAGGTCATGTCCTATCTCATTTAGTTGTTGAGCACTTGTGACAATCAAGATGCTGTACTCAGACAGAGCAGCACTTCAGATTCTCTGTCACCAGGGCCTCCAGACCTAATGGGTGGGCAGGAACGTAAACAAATCACGTGGAGTAAAGATTGGCGAGTGCTGTTCCAGGAGAGGATGGCTTTGGAGCCATGCAGATCTGGGTTGTTATTCACTAGTTTATTAGCAGTGTGGTTTGGATAAGATCCAGAACAAAAGTAGGGTATTAGCTTTAGATAATGGAAGAATCTCCAATTCCTGTCGGATGGAGTGAAAGAAATATTTCTAAATCCTCTTAGCCTCACCTGCAAGTGCTAAAACATGAAGATATGTAAAATTTTAAAGACTAAATTGTATATCCCAGAACCCCTTCCTCCCACCCTAGAAGACACTTAGCCCCCAAATATTCTTCCAATTGTTCCGTAGTATCACCCAAAGGATAAACTCGCTTACGGCCATGGACAGTCTACGTGGTACTCATCACATTCCTCCTGTCCTGCTTCCTTTGAAGAGGTCCAGGGCCTGTTGGGCCACTCAAGGAAGGCTCACCAGTGCCATTGCGGCCAGCCCAGGTGCTTCTAGAGCTGTAGCCCTCAGCATGCCAAAGAGAAGCTGGGCACTTCCATACGGAGGAAGAGAGAGGATGGCCTCTTCTTATGTCTAGGTCATACCCTGTTTGGGCCCAACAAAACTGCTTATGTCCAGAGTCTTACAGTCTCCTGTGAACAGTTTCTCATATTTACTTTTGCCTGGAATCGGAAAGACTCTCAAAATCACTGTTCTGTCAGTTTCTGGCTCTCATACATCTAAGCATGGGGGGTCCAACTCAGTTCAAAAGCCACATAGGGCATAGGGACGGGATTGTCCTCATTGTTCTCCTCTCCCCTCGGCTGAAGTGCATTTCCAGAAACAACAGTCTCCCTTGGTACTATTATTAACCCTGTTTCCCAGCTCCTGGTAGCAACAGTGTCTTGGAACATCTTTATTTTAGCAGAATCTTTTTGCCTTACTTTCGCACTGCTAAAATGTCCACTGAGGCACTTTTCCATAAACCATATGGGTGGTCTGCACATCACAGAAGAAGGGGTCATTGATTCCAACTTGGGGCAACCAAGGGGGCTTCAGGGAGGCGATTCACTTGATCTAGGAATAGCAGACCAGGCAGGGAGGGAGTAGAGAGGCAGCCCAGCAAAAGCTCTGCAATCTGAGAGCCCCGAGTTCAAATCCTGTGCTGCCTCTGTCCAGACACATGAGCTTGGGCTGGTCCCATGGTCATCTCTTTCCAGTTGGAGTCCATGGCTCCATCTCCAGCTACTCAAACTTCAAAATAAGACATTCTCTGGTTTCTTTCATACTTAGAATGATTCAGAGCATTCTGGGGCCATTTCAGAGCTCGAGGTTCATGTCTCTCCCTTCCTTTCAGCTGTCAAGAGAGAAACTCCCCCCTCTTGCCTAGGAAATTGGAGCAGAGTGCCAATGTAATGGCCCAGTGGAAGGTCTGGTCTCACCTACCACATGATGCTTTGAGGATCACAACTGTTTTATTTACTACAGAAGTAAGGGTAGGAGTAGATGAGGAAAAGTTTTGAGGTTATGGGGGAATTTATACCTGGGAAAATTCTGTAAGTAGTGATAATAATCATCACAAACATTAACATTTATTGAGCACTTATTATAGAAAAGATACAGTCTTAAATGTGGATTAGATGAGATGATGGTTTATCTCACTAACCTTATAATAATATTAAGAGATTTGCATCATATTCATTCTTCCCAAAGGAATGTAAATTCCATGAATGCAGGGACTTGTTTATCTTGTTTTCTGTTATATCCCTAGGACAAAGATGAATACCTGACACATAGATACTTGCTATGATCTGAATGTTTGTGTCCCCATAAATTCACAAGTTGAAATTCTAACCCCTGAGGTGGTGGTGTTAGGACGTGGGGCCTTTGGGAGGGGATTAGGTCATGAGGGCAGAGCCCTCATTAATGAAATTAATGCCTTTATAAAGTAGGTCCAAGGGAGGTCATTTGCCCCTTCTATCTTGTGAGGGCACAGCAATAAGGTGCCATCTGTGAACCAGAGAGCAGTCACCAGACACAAAGTCTGCTGGCACCTTGATCTTGGACTTCCCAGCCTCTAGAACTGGGAAATAAATTTCTGTTGTTTATAAGCCACCCAGTCTATGGTATGTTGTTACAGTAGCTCAAACAGACTAAGACAATACCCAAATGATATTTGTTAACTGGATATATCATTGTCCACATCTCACAGATGAGGACCCTAATATTAGAGGATTTAAGTGACTTGGCCCTAAGTGGCCTGACTCAAAGTCTGGTGCTCTCCGCCACTCACTAGACTACTCTGCACATTCTTGAGCTTGAAGGGTGAGCAGAGGCTAACAACTCTGGGGTAGGGTTTTAGAACAGCTGGCATGGGGAGCAGGAGTGGAGGGTGACCCAAGAGTAATGAAAAGATTGCTTCAGATTTGAAAGCCCAGCAGACATTGACATCTCTGTCAATGAGCAGTTGTGAAACTGCTCACAGTTTCACAACTGTAAGACAGCAGTTCATTCAGAATTCCACTGGTTAACCCTTGGAAGAGGGAGGAGAGTGTTCATGTGTGTGTGTGTGTGTGTGTGTGTGTGTGTGTGTGTGTAGTGAGAGAGAGGGAGGGGAGGCAAGGGAAAGTAATGAATAGAAGCACTGCATCGATTGTTAGGTTGACACAGTACCAAGCAACAAGCTTCTTAACAGAGCTTTCTAGAGACAAAAAGACAAAATCAAGTTGGCTATGTGAGGTCTAAGAGCACACCGCTCAGCAATGGAAGAGGCAGGATTAAAATATGCATCCAAGGACCCCACCCTGCCCCACTTTTGGGGGGAAGATAGCTTTCCTCTTATCACTTTGTCAAGCAGACATTGCATTTCCCGGTCAGACTTGACCATAGATTGCTTTTTACGTGACATATCTTGTAGGACCAGTGTTCCAAATGGTAAGATACACCCACCAGTGAATGGGGAAGTGTGCAGCAAGGGAACCCTTTCCCTTCATAGGTAGACAACTTTGCATCTACACATGGCCTCAGCGTGACTCTCTCCACCACTGCAAGCTTGTGGAGGGCAGGGATGGGTTGCATTTATCTCTGTAGTCCCTCCAAACCAGAACATTCTAGTGAGCTCTACGTGCTCAGTAAAGCACATATTCCATTGACCTGAATCAGTCCCTGGGGCTGACTGTGCAGACTCCATGTCTGGGGAGAGCCACAGCCGGGTACCCCGTCTCTTAGCCCCCCTCCTCCCTGTGCCAGGGCCTGGGGCACCGCAACAGTGCTTTAGAGGCCTGACCCTGTCTGAGGAACCCTCCGCTGCCTGGCCCAGTCCCCAGTGCAATGCCGACCTGCAGAATAACTCTGTGCTTCCTACACAACGTGTCTCAAGTCACTCCTTCTGACGCTTTGGCTGAAGATGTAACAACTCTCCAGGGCCGTGGTTCTTTATTCTTTTATCCCTTCCACACCCCACTTTCTTTCTTGACTTCGGTCTTCTCCCCACTTACCTTATATCCCTTTCCACGGCTGTTTCTGGCCTCCTTTCTCTTTTCCCCGAGACGGCTGCAGCAAAGTGGACTGTGCTCCCCACTTGAGGTCAGAAGTCTTGCGCTTCGCTCTGCCCCTTCCTTTGGTACATCCACTGGGAAGTTGTTCAGCTTCTTGAAGCCTTATTTTCTTCTTCCACTGAGTGAGATGATCCGTACAGGTATCCAGTTCTACCTTCGTGACCTATGGAGTCGTGGGCCTAAGTAGGACAGTGTTTGTGGAGCTTTGCAGACACAAAGCACAATGCACACATTATTCATCCTATCTGTGGTTTTTCTTCCATGCTCTTTCTCAGAGAGCACGCTTAAGGATACTAGGAAAGCACACAAAGAATGGACAGGACAGAAATTAGAATGTTTGCTAGGGAAAATGCTTAGGACATCAGAGATAGACTCTGCTCATGGGAGGGCTGGGCCTGAGTAAGGCTCTTTCAGAAATTGGATCAAACTATGCACATTTATTTATGTAGTGTTTCTTTATACATTTATGGGCTTCTGAGTATAAATAAATATATAAAGGTATTATTAATATGAACTTGACTAGCACATGTTAAAATATTAATTTAGTCAAGTTCATGATACCTTTTATAAGATGAGGAAGGGGTATGAGAGAGGGGGAAGGGGGAGGAAGAGTCAGGATGAAGGGAAGAGGGTCGTGAGTGGTTGGGGCACATTCAAAGGAGGAAAAGGGGAGAGGGAACAGATGGAGGGAGAGCCCAGGCTCTGGTGGCAGTAGTGGCAGGATTCTCACCAGCGCCTGAGAGCATAGGTCCTGGAGCTGGGGAGAAAGCTGACTGCGTAGGTGTTGGACGTAGGCATTTGGCCTGTGAAACAGGCTGGATATTCAGAAAGTGAAGAGCTCCAGCCCAAGTCTGGATTGAAGACAGCCGGAGTCCACATTGTCTGAGGTGACCGAGAACTGGGCTGAGGAGCAAGCTGGGATTCCCTCTCTCTCCAGACAGCTAAGGCAACGTCCAGGCTATGAGGCCACTGGTGACCCTTTCCTCTCCTCCACCTGCTCCTGGAAAGATGGCTGAGGCCAGAGGCCCTCAAGCATTTGCTTGATAAAGGAGCCTCAAGGAGTGACAGAGGTGAGCAGTCTAATTTCTCCGTGTGCTGCTTGGAAGGAAGACACAGTGTAAGGCTACCATGTGGGTGGGCAGCGAATAGGGACCTGAAGAGAATCTGCACCAGGTAGTCTTGGAACATCCATGTAAGGTTTAGGGGAGTGAAAGATGTGCCAGGCCACAAAGTCTGTCTTTCTAGTCTTCTGAGGTCCCTTTGGTTGCCATCACTGTGAGGTCTGTTGAGAGGTGGGTTGTATAGATTTTTTCCCCCAGTGAAAGTAGAAGACTTGAAGGGAAAACACACTAGCCTATGATGACCCGCTATTGTTTTGGATGGCTCCCTTTCCAACAGGGGAGCAGCATACCTGCTGTTCAGGTGCTCAGACCCAGGAGTGTAGACTTCCTGTGAGTTCAGGGTCCAGCTCTGCTGTTCCAAGTTGCCAGAGCTTGGGAGACCCACTTCACTTCTCAGGGTCTCTGTCTCCACCCCTAAAGTGAGTCTCAAGTCTGTGACTCTCTGGAATCATCTCGTTGCCTGTGTATTCTGCCACTTGCTCACAAAGTAGGAGATGACCATTCACTCTGGCTTGTCCCAACCATGGTGAGAACGATGGCCTCACTGCCACTTCATTTATCACTGTTGAAACCTCAAGGGGAAATGCTTCTGACTTAAGGATTGAGAAAGCCCAAAATGTCTTTGGGTATTAAGATGTTATTGATGACTCATTTGTAATGTCCCAGGAGTAAGACTGAAAAGAATTTATTAAACTATGTAGCATAATGTAATAGAATTCCAAATTTAGAAAGTATATGTGCTCTCTTTTTCTTTCTCTCTCTCTCTCTATGTGTGTGTGTGTGTGTGTGTGTGTGTGTGTGTGTGTATGCTATATATATAAAATCTATCTCCCTCCTATCTACCTAATCAATCTATCCACCCATCTACTGTAATCTCGTAAACTGTTAATATTATATTGTAATCTTGTATTTGTGGCATTGTTGTGTTAATACCTATCTCCCCTACCAGTAGGATACTTGAAGAGTGCAGGAACCACATCTGTCTCTTTCACTCCAAGTCAGCTCTGTTTAAAGTAATGAAAGGCACAGTAGATGCTCATAAAACTGTGCTGAATGAATGAGTGATCCCTGTACTCCCTACTGCTGACTCCTGACCACTCTTCATTCCTGAGGTCTCTCTCCTTGCCTGCCCTTTCTTGTACTGCAATGGCCTTTTAATTTTTTACTCAAATATAATTCACATACCACAAAATCCACTAATTTAAAGTGCATAGTTCAGTGGTTTTTAGTATATGCACACAGTTGTGCAACTGTCACCACTGTCTGTTTCTGGAACATTTCCATCATCGCCAAAAGAAACTCCATACCCATTAGCAGTCACTCACCATTTTCCCTTCTCCCCTGCCCCTGGCAGCCAACAATCTACTTTCTGTCTCTATGGATTTGCCCATTTAGGGGATCTTAAACAAGTGGAAGCATAAAATATGTGGTCTTTTGTGTCTGGCTTCTTTTATATAGCATGTTTTCAAAGTTCATCCATGTTGTAGCATGTATCAGTACTTCATTCCTTTTTATGGTGGTTAATGCTCCATTGTAAGAACAGATCACATTTTGTTTATCTATTCATCAGTGCATGGACATTTGGGCTGTTTCCCCTTTTTGGCTATTACATATAATGCTGCTATGAACATCCCTTACAAGTTTTTGTATGGACATATGTTTTCAATTCTCTAGATCCCTAGGAGTAGGGTTGCTGGCTCATTGTTTCGGTTATTTTTGTAGGTGCCTTTCTAGTTCTTTTGTTTTGGTTCACTATTTTTCCTTCCTGTTTTCCTTTGGTTAGAACATTTTTGTTTTCATTTTCTTGTAGAGGCAAGGATCGCAGCCATCCACTGACTGTGACTTGCTGTGTACGTGGGCTTGCTGACTGCAAGTTGGGCACGCTGGACTAACTGAATTATGAGATTCCCTTCCATAGGCAGCTGTCTATTGCAACCATGGCTATACCTGAGTATTGGGAACAACACAGACAGGACTAGTCATTTCCTTCCTTACTGCTTACTGTTACCTCATTTGTTTTCAGCAAGTCCCCAAAGAACCATCTTAAAGATGGCTCAGTATGCCATGGCTCTTTGGTGGCATATCTTGGTGAAAAACCCATGGATTAGCCCGATTCCACAGGATAACGATGGACATGCTCACTTTTGCATTACAAAGAGGTGATCTGGAATCTTGAAACTTCTTTCTCATCAGAGCAATAATGGAGGAAATCAGGGCTGGGTTTGCCTGGGTGTGCTGACCATCAGAACACCTCTTGGCTGTCAGCAAGTCCAATGTTGTGCTGGGTAATGATAATGTCTGATGCCCAGATAAAAGGTTCCAATCAATGAGAGGAAACTTGTCTATGCAATGGAAAACATTTCAGTGTGTCTGACAGAGCAGGAGTGCAAAGTCATAAAGAAAAGAACAAAAATTTGCTTGCCAATTCCCTGAAAGGCCCCTTTTAAGCCATGAGATTCCTAGAGCAGGAGGGGTGGAGATCTCAGATGTCATCCAATAGGTTATCAATGTTTCAAAGATTGCAGAATCATAAAAGTTAAATATGGAGAGAAGCTATTAAGCCTTCTAATCCTTCAACTGCCAGTACCCACCTCTTCCTCCTTCCTCTCCAACCATTCAGGTAGGTTACCAGGTCTGGTTTAAAACAGTGCCCATGACTGAGCTTCTTCCTTTGCTGCATGTGTCTCTGGTGAGATTTGACAGGAGATTGGCCAGAGTGGCTTCCTAAATCAGGGACACGAGAGGCAGAAATGAGGGTGCTCCGGTGTGAAGCTCCATAGCGAGGCAGTACCTGCTGGAGGAGGGAAGCTGGAATCCGTCGCTTCGAAGATGTCAGAGACAGGCAGAGAGTGGGTGTCTCTGATTGACTTTGGAGCTGGTCTTTCCTGGCTTGGTCATAATTGGAGCAGGTGCCTAACCTCATGGTTTGATTTGAGATGTGCCTGGAGGCCCTCCTCACCCTCTCCAGCTTGTGCATGTCTATCACAATCCCACCATTAGCAACTCTTGCCTTTGGGTTGAGATATGATTCTCTATTAAAATGAAAATACTCTTGAAAAACAGAATAAATTAAATCTGATACTCATTCACCTCAGTATATATTTAAACATCAGATCCTTTCCAAACAGCAGCTCCTGAAGACAAATTTTGACGAGACTAGGGTGGGAGCAGGTGGTGAGGTGGAAAGGAAAACTTTACGGCAGAAGCATGTTCTGGAAAGCTTGTGTCTCTGGGTGCAGAAGGTATGTGTTGGGAAGGAAGCTCAAGCCACATGAAGGGCAAGTCCATGCTCAGCTTCAGTATCATGTTGACTCTGGCCAGTTCCATGGTCAGTTCTCAGCCCCTGCACATCACGCCCGCAGCTGCCAGCTGGACCAAGACATATTTGAGGTGAGTGAACACGAGGCTGCCTCCCTGTGCATCCTCTTCTCCTGCCCCAGCTGTCTCTGCCCAGCTAGCACAGTGCACAGCTTCCAGAACAAAACATAGCCCTGCTCACACCTTGATTTTATCCCAGGGAGATCTGTGTTGGATTCTGAACTCCAGAACTGCAAGACAATAAATCTGTATTGTTTTGAGCAAGTAAAGTTACAGCAGCAACAGAAAACAAAATACCATTAGGAAGACTGAGATGAGTTAATCCATCCACGTCCCTCATCCCTGTTCTCCTTGGTCACTTCCCATATGCAGACTCTCTCGCCATCTCCCCACTTAGACATTCATGCCTGTTTAACTCTCCTCTTCCTCTCCCAACTCATCCACCAAAGCTTTTCTACTCTGCTCTTTGAACCCCCTTTCAATAATAACAGATACCATGTATCAAGCACTTATTTTCATGTATTCCCTTATTTCCTTTCCTTACATGATTGAAGCACTTGGGTTTTACATTGTGGAAGCCAAGGCCTAGAGCAGTCAATTTCCTTGCCCAAGGCTGCGCCGCAGGGAGTGGCGGAGGTGGGCCTCAAATCCAGATGCCCCCTGTGTTCTTGGCCTCTATGCCAACGCTTCCCAAAGGGGAGGCCATAGGATAATAGCACCACAGGGTGTGAGTGTGTCAGAAGGAAGGAGGATGTCAGTGGCCTGTTGTCGAGTTCTAATGTCCTATTTCCTCGTGGCTGTCTGCCGAGGCCTAGGACACCCTTGGGTTCCTAATTTGCAGACTCTTATCTGCTCTGCCACCTGCCATCTTCTTGGGGATTTTTTGTTTGTTCAATGGACCCATCTGGCCTTCTTGCTTCATAATCCTCTCCTCTGGCACCTCTGTCCACCCCCTACATTGCTAAAATACACAAGACAGATGCGTTTCTGAAATGCCAGCCTCCAGTGCCCAGACCTCTGCCCAGGCCCCTTCCTCCTTCGGCTTCCTCAACACCTGCTCATCCCTAAGGCCTTCAAGTCCTTAGCCCTCTCTCGTTCCCAAGTCTACTAGGCCCATCCTGGCTTTCCCAGATGCACATTAGAATCATCTTGAATCATTTCTCTCTTTCCAAACTGCTAAACACAGAAGGTCGGAGGTCGGGGGAGGCAGGCAGGCCGTGGTATTGGAACCCCCCTGGGTGATTCTGATACACGGCTAAGGTGAGGAACACTGCCCAAAAGTAGCCTGGACTCTGGGGGATCCCTTCCATCTCCCCAGCCCTGTCTTCTCCTGCTCTCTGCTCTTATTCCTACGTGGCTGTCCCCTACAAATGCTCCACATCTGGGTGAAACCAACAGTCTGTCTTCACCATTGTTTTAGTTAGGAATCTTTGGGTTGCAAGTAACAGAAACCCCCTTCAGCCAACCTAAGAAAATTTTTGGAGAAATTTCTTATACAAAAGCTGCAGGGAGGCCACTAGGGTTCTGGGAGGCCTAGACACAGGGGCTGCAGTATTAAAGGAAGCCAGGACCTTCTCCATGTCATCATTTCCATTTGCCTTTGTGCTTCTGCTCCATTCTCCTTTCTTACCTCATATTTTTCCTGCCTTCTCTCGTTGTGGAAAGAATGGCTGTCACCAATAACTTCTGAATTTACTGTCTGAGAGAGGGTAGACTGAGATGGGAGCTTTTAGATTCAGTTTAAAATTCCTGGGGGAGGGATTCTAATACCCCAAGATCAGATCAAGTTCTTGCCCCAGGACCAATCAAGTGTAGTCCCATCAAGATGCAACCACGTGGTTTAAACCTGACTGCTCCCCAAATAACGCACACACCTACGTGGACAGAAGGGGCAGTGATGGCTGCAGTGCGCAGGGAGTTGGAGGATGGGAGGAAGAAGCACATGGCCAGAACAGCAGGGCTGCTGGATATCACAGAGGAATTTGCCCAGATATGAGGGGTGCTTCCAGCACAAAGTTTGTTTCGCAGTGTCAGCTGGGTCCTTGACAGAGGTCAACAATCCTTGTATTCATTTATAGTCAGTAATTGCTCGGTCACCTGAGCTGATTCTAATCCTTTCCACAATCTTCCCACCACCTCTCTTTGCAGAAAACACAGAAACCACTGGGCACAAACTCCAGCTCTCAGTTACTTCTCTCTGAGAAACCAATTTACAGCCAACCTTCAGGCTCACATACTTTCTCCTGTCCCTTCCTGTTCCATCAACCCGTCCCTCTTTGATGCATCTTCATCTGCACTTTCTGTCGGTCTTGCCCTTGCACCTGTACCTGTAACCATGGTGGATCCTCTCTTAGGTGACTTCCTCCCTTCACGGGCAGACTTCTGCCTTCAGATGTGAATTTCCTATTTAATCCTCAGTGCACTTGTTCTGGCTTCTGCCTGTCCCACCCCTCCTAGCACAAATGACCTCCTAATTGCACAGCCCAATGGGTGATTTTCAGCCTTTGTCTTAATGTGTCTCTCTGCTGCATTTGGCACAAGCTTCTAAATATGTCTCCAATCATTTCTTTTCTTTCTGTTCCTGTGGCCATGCCAGGCCCTCTTCAGATCTCCCCTGAACTGGTGTATTAATAATAGGGCCCCTCATGGCTTCCTACCTGAGCTTTATCCACCTCTTCCTGCTGCAATTAAAGCTATTTTTCTTTAAAAAAAAAAAATCTGATGAAGCCACTCTACCATTTTAAATACTTCTACTGCTTTCCATAGCCCAGTAGCCTCAAATCCTTAGCATGGCCTTTGAGGCCTTTAGTGGCATGAGCCCTCCTACCTATCCAGTCTCATACTCCCCCCTCACCTCCACCTCCTGCATCCACCAGTACCCAGCTGCTCGTAGCTCCCTAAGCAAACCACGTTCTTGCAACTACTATTCCTCCCATCACTCTGCCCAGCCATTTTTCTCTCTTTCCATCTCAACTCAAAGCCCCGCCCTCCTTTGGTGGAGCCTTTCCTGACTGCTCCAGGCAGAGCTCCTTGTTCTCTCCTTTCTGATTCCCATGCAATTGTAGGGCTCCTCACATTGCAGACTTATGATTTCTTTACACATCAGCTTTTCCCACAAGATCACAGGCTCCTCTAGGGCAAATGAGGGGGTTTAATCATTTTTAGTCAATAAATATATGATAAATGCATGTATAAATGGGAAGGGGGTATCCATGGAGACTGGGCTGGAAAGGGAGATGACACTCCTTGATGTAGGAGACCTGCCACAAAAATGTGGACACTCTCTACCTTCTGGGCTGCATCCCTGCTTGGCATTTGGCCTGCTTGCTTCGGTTACATATGCCTGGTTTAGGTAAATGGTGCCTCCTTCTATGCACATCTGTTTCTTTTGATAGCCCATAGCAAGGTATCACTCAGCCTCTTCCGGCTTCTACCTCTTTACTTTTCTCCTTAAAATCCGATTTTGAAAAGCAAGTCGAGGAGTTCAGCCGCTGAAAGATCTTCATTGATTTATTTTGCCTTCCTTATTTATTAATGGGACCACTTTCTCCTTGATATTTCTTTTTTCTCTCTGATGTATTTGTAAAAGCTCTGCTCCTTCCTCTTAACCCGATGCATTAGATTAGCCCAGCCTTTGGGGTTCTCTCTCGCACCTTTTTCTTCCCACTCACTCCAACTCTAGTTGAGATACCTTTGTGTCTCTTGCCCTGAATCCTTGTGTCCAGCAAAATTTTCAAATGATGTTAAACCTTCATGTTGGTCCTGGGAGAAATCAAACGGCTAACTTCTTAATCCCTCCATTTTGCTCTTTTTATCTTGACCTTGGCTCTCAATAGCACAGTGGTTAAGAACTTGGTCCTGGAGCCAGATTGCTGGGGTTCAAATCTCACTTCTCCCACTTACTGACTGTGTGGTCATGCTCAAATTACTTACACTCAAACTGCTTGTACCTTAGTTTCCTCTTTCTGCAAAAATGGGCTTAATAACACTACCTTCTGGGCTTGTTGTGAGGATTAAGTTTATCGAAAGCTGTGACATAGTGAGAAGAGTGCCTGGCACAGAGCCCTCCATGGCTATTAATTCTTTCTATCGCTTCACCTTCACCTCCTCCCTCACCTTCCTCCTGCTGTGCAGAGTGTGCTCTCTGGTTGGTTAGCATGAAGCATTCAGTGATGCATTCCTCTGTGCAGAACATTTTTTTAGACATTGTGTGTATAATGACCAGAGGAGGAACATAGGTGCAAGCAAAAGCCAGATCCTGTTTACAAACTTTGGGGCTTGCAACAAAAGCGAAATGAAAATGACCTTTTATCAAGTGGTTACAGGGCTAGGCAGCGTGGCAGGTGCTTTACATAGTTTATTGGGTATCATTTCTTTCTTACAGCAACCATTTAAAGTTGAAATCATACCTCTGTATTTTGTAGAGGAAGGAGTTGAAATGGAGTAAGGTTAAGGTTCTGTCTAATGTCACACAGCAGTAAGTGGCAGAACTGGAATTGGAACCCACATTGGCCTGGCCAGAAAGCCCATGCCCTTCACCACATGGCACTACACCGTCCCCAGTAAATGAGCATTGTTATTATTTTGTGATCTGGAGCAATTGCAAGAAGAAGGAACTGGAGCCAGGTGTACCATTGTTCTAGTGTACTGAGAGGCAAAGAGGACTCAGACAAATGGGGGACTGTGAAACTGAGATAAAGGGGTGAATCTGGGAGTAAGTATGCTTCCCTGTGCCCCGTGGGTGGCAGGGGCTTTGGGGTACAACAGAAAGCACCTGGCACAGGGCCCTGACAGTTTACAGTTGCTTAGTGCGTGTTTGCTGGGTGAACACACGAATGCAAGAAATGCAGCCATGGGGACGCTGAGCTCACCCTGGGGGGACTCTGGCAGGGGCAGCTTGGCAGCAGGTCCCAGAGGAAACTAGGCCTCTGCTTCAGGGCACGTGCAGGAGGCCACGCTGTGGGGCACCAGGAGGGGCTAGTGCTTGGATGAAGGAGAGAGGGTCTGGGGGCCTGGGGGCTGCCAGGAGCTGCTTGGGAAGGGCGTGGTTCCTCCTCCACCACCCCCTCCACTTCCTTCCTTGGTGACAGTGGGCCCAGGGCAGCTTCGCTGATCCTCATACTCGCCCCATAAGGTCCGGAGTGATCCCTGAGGGGCAGGTAGCTGACCTAGGCCAGTCCATGCAAGGGCATGTCTGATTCTGCCCAGAATTTAGAGCGGCTCATCCGAGGTGGCCAGGTAACCTGGGGGCTAAGGGCGGGGCTTGTTAACAAGGAGACTCTGGGAGCCCCTCCAGAATCAAAACTCCTTGCTGTGACCTGCTGACACTGGGGACACTGGCCTCTAACTCTCCCCACTGGCCTCTTCCCTGTCTTTCAGGCCAGGCAGTTCCTTTTTGTCCCAGGTCTTCGTGCCAGCTGTTCTGCCTGCCTAACATTGTCTCTCTGTCTCCCAGAAGGGTCGGCTCCTTTGTCTAATTCTAGCCTCAGTTCCAACATCTCCTCCCTGGCTGGCTCTACTCAGAGCCTCACCTAATACAGAGATCCGCCCTGTGCCAGTCTTTGTCCTATCACTCTGTTTTATTTTCTTTCTAGCTTATGTTGTTGTCTCAAAGTTTGTTTGTTTGTTTACTTGCTGCTTCTGCAGCAGAAGCTTTGTCTGATGTGCTAATGGTGATGGTCTGTTCTTAGAGAAGTGCCTGGCCCATAGTAGATGCTCAATAAACATCTTTGCAACAAATGCATGACTCTGAGCATCACTCTTAATGCACTAAACTCACCTTTATACAAACACACCCAGTCTCTGTTGCTGTAAAATCTCCCTGGTTTCTGGTTCAAAATTCTAGAATGCAGTTTTATAAATATGAAACAATGGAATTTAGTTGAATGTAATGCCAGAGTTGGATTTTCTTAAGATCACAGAAGGGAGAGGAATACACATGGTTTTAAAAATACTACAAAATAATTTACTGTAAAGTACAAAAGGCATGTTACTGAGCAACACTTTTGTAAATATTATATTTTCTTATTTCTATATTTAATAAAGAGAAAAGCCACCTTGATGCTTGTCTGGGATTCAGCACTTAAAATGTTCAAAACTGAAAATCAGAGAGAGAAATTTAATCCTGCCTATTCATTTGGAAATGTTCCCGTGGAGAATTTCCTGTTCATGTTTTTACTGCTTAGAACACATTTTAGTTCTTTCCTAAAGCAGCTTTACTTTCTCTCTTTTTTCTTATTTTAAGGAAACATAATCAACCCAGACAATGGTTCTCAAATGTCTTAATTGAGTAGCTATTACCAGAAAGGCCCATTAATCATCAAGGTTTAAGTTTCAACCTGCTTCAGAGCGACTCCCTTACTTATCCGAGTTACTATGACCCCGCCTTCTTTCTTCTAGTTCCATTTCTTCTCTTGCTTCCAGGTAGCCTTATTTTGATGCTCTGCCTACACTTGAAATTTAACATACCAAAACAGCTGCTTTCTCTAACAGTCAGAACCAACACCCCTTCTCAAATGCCCCAATTCCCTTCAGAGATTCCCTTTCTGATTTAACGCCTGAGAGGTGTAATCTTGGATCCGTGTTCACTCCTTTTCCTCTAAGAGCACCTTATGAACAGCGTGGAAGGCCTTTGTGGGACTGGAGGGTCCCCGAAGCCCTCCTAGTTTTCCTTGGTTCTATCAATGTTCCTTTTGTCTCACTCCCTACCCCTAGCATCGGCCCCACCACCCACAGCCCAGGCCTTAGCTGATGAGAATCCTTCTGGTGTCCAAGCCGTTCTGCCTCCTGCACCACCACCTTAGTGGCAGAGTCTTAGCCCGGGCCCACCAAAGTGCTGTATCTGCCATCCACGGGGAGGCTGGCCTTACAGTTTCTCAGCAGGCCCCTCCCACCTCAGGTGCCCGTGCCAATGATCCCTGGGCCTGTCTGTGTTCCCAGCCTCCCCAAGCCCTTGCTTCCCCAAGAATAGTCAAGGCCAGATAGACTCTTTAAGCTTATGACTTCTGAAATACTTTTTTAAATAACACCTTCTTTAAACACAACAAGACTTGCAAAAATTCCTTTAAAATAAACCACTTTTCACTAACACTCTCCAGGACAGGTTTAGGCAATTTCTTCCATTCAAAAAAATATGTATTAAAAGTCTGGTATGTTCAGGTACTGAACTAGATGCTAGGGAGTCCAAATAAGTGGGAACCTACAGTCTTTTCAAGCTGAAATGTGAAAACTGGGGCTGGAGAAGCACAAGAAGTGGGGGTGTGAGGATAATGCACCAGGAAGAGGAAACAGTGTGGACAGGATATGCAGAGGAGCGAGCTCATCTTAACAGTGGAAGTTGAAGGCCAGAGATCTTAAACAGCGAGTCAGAGAGAGCTGTGGGGGTGAGGGGAGGGGAAGGGATGATCAAGAAGACCATGTTTGAAATTTATAACAAACAAAACTATTGATGGTATTTAAGCAGGGGAGTGATATGATCATATTTACAATTACAAAAAGACCATTCTGGAGAGTGGCTTAAAAAGAGTGGAGTGTGAAATCAGGGTCACAAGTTAGAAGGTTATGGAAGGAGTCTCAGGGTGTAGGGGAGGTGGAAAGATGGGGGAGAGTGGATCAATTCAAGAGGTGTTTCAGAGATAACTATGGGAGGCTTCGGTGTTAGATTAGACATGTGGAGAGGGAGATGGTGGTATCAGAATAAGTCTTAGGTTGCTTTGAGTGCTTTGAGTTCTTTGAGTGCTTTGTTGTAGAGAGAGGCCCTTTATCGATATTATTAATAGTAAAGATTTGGGGGGAAACAGATTTGGGAACTGAAGATCAAAAGCTGAATTTGGGGCAGATTGAGTTTAAGATGTCTTGGATACCAAAGGAGGATGTCATGTTGATGCTTTGCTATTTAGATCTGAGGATGAAATAAAAATTGGGGGACACTGGTATAAAGATGTCATTTAACACCATGGGAGTGAGTGAGATTGCCTTGGAGGAGACAGAAAAAAAGAAGGCTCCAGGTATCTAGTTTGTCTTTATCTACATGATGCTAAATAACTAGTCAACTTTGTCAATAAATAAATAATTACTTGTTGGCTTGACTTGTCTGTTTAACTGAATTGACCTGTTCGTCTGGTAACCCTAGAAACTTCTGATGTAGACCCAGCTGCATAAGTCAACATTTTTCCATTCTTTCTTGAAAATCAGCTCCTACAACAACACAGAGAAAGAGAATTCATTGAACTGTCTTGTTTTTGTTGTTATTTATTTATTTTTTATTTTTTGGTAAAACCAGAAGACAAATGCAATCTCTGGACTCCAAAATATACAAAAGGAACTCAGACACAGCAGAAGCCATATAGAAGAAAGTGAGAAAAAGAAACATGGAAAACAGAGAGAGGGTCTAGTGATACCAGGTCTCGGACAAAGAAAGAAAATATTTCTTGATGGCAAGAGGCTCCTTCCCAGAGGTATAAATTAACATTTTTTCACTCTGGACCTGGTTTGGTTCAGTGAAGCAGAGGAAGTGGAACCCTACATAAAGAATCCTACAGACATACCATGTTGGCTGGAAACCTCCACCTCAGTGGCAGTAGAGAAGAAAAGTCTTTGGTTATAAAACCTGCCAGCTGGGGGACTGTGCTGATGACTTCTCTCTCATCTACAGGAAACTCCTGGATAGAGTTGGTCCAGGGAAATCTAACTCATTCAATAATGAGCAATAAAAATACATTAACACAACATTAACAAAAAGATAAACAGGAGAAACAAGTAGCAATAGAAATAGGAACCATCCAAAATCTGTTGCTGTAGAGACATAAAAATTGTGACTAACATTTTGCCATGAAATTTTTAAAAAATGAAATAATTGCCTATATGAAGAAAAACCCCAAAGCAAACACGTGAGGTATCAGGGAAGACAGGGAGGTGAAGGAAGGAAAGAGGTGAAATAGGAGCTTGCAGGAAATAAGTAGAATAAAAAACAAAACCATCGCAGAAAAGAAGGCAAAATTGTAAAGAGCAGAAAGAATTGACATCACTCAAAAATATAATAAGGAACATAGAAAATAGAGAAAAGCTAACAAAATACATGGAAACAAAAATGAGAGTTTAAAAGGAATAAAGAGAAACATAATAGCTATGGAAGACAGAAAAGGGCAATCCAAAATTCACAGAATTGGAATGTCCAAAATAAAAGCCTGAACAATGAAACTGAAAAACTGAAGACAGATATGAAATAATATGACTGCGTTAGTCCATTTCGTGTTGCTATAAAGGAAATACATGAGGCTAGGTACTGTATGAGAAAAGAGGCTTATTTGGTTCACAGTTCTGCATAACACTAATATCTGCTACTGGTGAGGTCTTCAGGGAGCTTCCAATCAAAGCAGACGCCTGGCTCGTCACATGGCAAGAGAAGGACCTGGAGGAGATGGTGCCAGGCTCTTTTAAACAACCAGTTCTCTCAGGAACTCACTCATTATCTCTGGGAAGGCACCAAACCATTCATGAGGGATCTGCCCCCATGACCAAAACACCTCCCACTAAGCCCCAATTCCAGCACTGGGGATCAAATTTCAACATGAGCTTTGGAGGGGTGAAATATCTAAACTATATCAATGACAGAACCAAGATTGCTACACCAATCAATATAAATGAGCTTAACTAGCCTACTTAACAACAACAACAATAAGATTCCAGCTTCACTTATTAATGAAAAGGAATACCTGACTCTGGACAAGACCCAGCCCTGAAACAAATGATTCAAAGAGGTTGAAAATAAACAAATGGGCACAAATACCCTGGCAAATAAAAACAGTAAAAAAAAAAGCAGGGGTTGAGCTCTTAATGTCAGCCAAAGTAAAATGCAAACCAAAAAGCATGAATTGAGTCAAAAAAGGGATTTTAAAATCCAACATCTGCAATAATGCATGATAAAGATACCATACTGATGATATCTGTACACTGAATAACATAATCTCAATATTCATAAAGCAGAAATAACAGAAAATAAAAGAGAAAAAGATGGAAATACACTAAATAGGAGACAAAGATTTCTCAATTGGACAAAAGTTAAGAAGGACAGCAAAATAAAACTAGCATTTAAAATTAAAACACAAAACAAAACAAAACCTTCTACTAGTAGAAATTTAAAAATTTTATTTTTAACAACTCTTCGGTCAATGAGGAAATGAAAACCCAAGTTAGAAAACATTGATAATTAAAGCATTACATACCAAAATCTAAGAGTTACAGCAAAGCAGTGCTCAGAAGAGATTTTATGGCCATAAATACATAACTCAATCAAAAAGAAAGAATGAAAATGAATTAGGGAGTGGTGTCAGTTAGCCCTACTGTTATACACATTGAATTGAAAGACAATTTTGCTGTCCAACAGATGCTGTCTAAATGCATAGGGGCATGTTTCTCACTTTGAGATATTGGATAGTCTCTCTTCTGCCACTTTTTGGAGATACAGACTTAGGATTATAGAAAGAATTAGCTAAACAATTCTCTCCTCCTCTCTCCCTCAGACGAACATAAGATGGAGAGGTGAAGGGATGTCTGAGTCAGAAAAAGGATGGCACAATCAAATGGGACGATTGCTGAAGGTTTATTTATATTCACACAGGTGTGGGTGAGGGCAGTGATTTTCAACCGTGGCTGGTTTTAGAATTACCTGGAGAGCTTTTAGAAACTATCAATGACCCTGGTCTTTCCTTTTGTAGCACTTTATAGCAATTTGTGATTGTTTGATCAATGTCTGTCTTTCTTAGGACTGTAAGTTTTGTGGGAACAGCCACCTCATCCTCATCCATTTGGAACCCCACTTTCAGGTGTAGTTCAGCACCTGCCCAATCACTCCAGAAATTTGAACTTACTTGGTCTTTGGTGAAGGCCAGAAATGGGGATTTTAAAGAATTCCCCATGGGTTCTACCAAGCAGCAGGGTTGGGGACCACTGGTGCAGGGGATCCTCCTGCAGCCTGGAGAGTGCATGCAGGAACCTGGGGCTAGGAGCAGCCTGGCTGTGACCATCCTAAAGCCCAAAGGGATCAGGAGAGGGAGTGGTTACAGGAACCTGGAAGTGTAGACCAGGCCACCTTGAGAGGAGCAGTAATCTTTGATCAAGGACAAAACCAGTATGAAGAAAACTAACAGGGAGGGAGCATGACCTTATTCCCTTCCCTCCTTCCAGGAATCTATTCCCCATTAGCTGAAGCCAATTGGAAGCTCATGGGGACAGAAGCATTGATGTCATCCACACCATCAATTTTGGTGGAATTATATATGGTACTACTTTAAGATTGGCCAAGAAGGAAGTCGTGGCTCTACCCTTTACTGACCATGCAACCTTGGACAAATCATTAGGACATTTTTCTCATCTGAAAAATGGGGGTATAATTCCTTCACAGGGTTGTTGTGAGGTTACAATGAGATAAGATATGCAAGGGGAAAAATGTTCAGTGAATATTAGCTCATAATGAATCACCCTGGATTTGGGCCAAAACAGAATAACTTTGAGGGCAAATGTTACCTGAAAGAATTCTTCTTTCCCTCATTAGAATTAATTTCCTTTTGGGCACTGGTTCTCAAGCCGTTGGAAAGGCAGTGGGCTGAGTGGTTACAGACTCAGCCTAAAGTCAGAATTAGGATCTGAGTTCTGCCATTGACTAGATATACAACCTTGAGGATACAACTCAGCTTCAGTTTCAGCATCTGTAAAGTGGGGATCAAAATAGAAACTCCCTCACAAGGTGGTATGAGGATTAACTAATATAATGCATGCATGGGGTTTGCCACACTACCAGGCATTTCATAAGCACACAATAGATTGTAAACCCTAGTATTAAATTCTGGAGAACAATGGAGTCTGTTGAACTAGACCTAGATTTAGTGCTTCAAAAACAATAAATATAAATAAAAAATAAAAGATTCACAAATAGAATGTTTTCAATTTTGTTTTCCCCTGCAATACATTTTTTAAATCTTTACGATGACTGTAGTTTGTCTTCAGATATGTACAGAAAGAAAGAATGTTGCTTATTCCAATAGTTTTTTTCCCCCAGACTGCTGTACTTGAAGAGTGTTTTCTGGGTGCACTGTGTGGGAGTTTTAACTCTCTTGAGAAAGGCATCATGCTGAATATTTTACAAGGGCTTCTCACAACTACCCTATGAGGCCAATATTTCAGGTCTGTGTTTAAGATCTCTAAGGTTGTACGAATATCATCCATCTTTTAACAGATTGTTCCAAGTTAATATGACAGAATGAAATCTGAATATTTTGTGGTGTTCTATAATTTCCTCACCTTTCATACAGCCGTTCCATCAATTGAATGAACACATTCTGAATTATCCTTTGATTATTTCCCAGGCCATACTATTAAATCACCCATCACGGTGACAGGGCCTGAGTTTTGCTATTATACTGTTTTACTTAGTAATGGGCTACACACACACAAACACACACACACATACACACATATGCACACATGCACACATGGGTGTACATTTCCTTAACTTAATATTAAACGACCAGAAAATTTTCAGAGTACGTGAGTAAGTGTACAGTTCTTCCTACTCATCCTAGCTTGCTTTTAGCACAGTTAAATTTGGCCTGCTATTTGCTTTGCATAATGCTCAACAAATCCTTGTTGAACAAAAGGAATGTATTAATCTATGGAATTCTCCAGCATCTGTGCAAGTGCCCAGCAGTGAAGTCTGTCCTGTTTTCTCTCCCTTCCTTGGGGTTCTCCTAACAAACTAGTTTCGAGTCACTGACCTATGTTTCCACCTTCTGACCATTTCCTCTTCCAGCTCACTGATAAATATTTTTCCATAGGAGGTCAGCAGGTCTCTTTGCCAACACTGGGCAGGCCCAACCATTAAGACTTAGGAAAGGGTCTAGCCTCCTTTGTTTATGAGCTGTCTGAGCTTACCAGGGAGGTCATGACTTTAAAAATATTTTCCCCACTCTGATCCGTGGGTGGAATCCAGTCTTTGGCACAGGGGCCTGCAGGGGTCTTTGAAGCAGAGTTTGCCTGCGGTAAAGGGGCCCCAGCTGCTGCTCCGTGTTCCCGCGCTGGTGAGTGTCTTCTGATGGGGCCACTGTTGTGTGGGGAAGGGAAGGAGCCCCCCTGATTTGGGGAGGAATGCAGAGGAGTACTGGCACCACCCTGATGCGGGATACAACTACATTTGCCCCTGGCGAGCCATTTGTAATTAACGTGTGCTTTGTGGTTTTAATCTTTCTTTAATCTGTAAAGCTATAAAAATTTACAGTGCAATTTTAGAATCGAGAAAAAAGCTAAATTGCATTGCTCAGTCCTTAAAATTAACCTAGTCCGCAAGATCAAACCTGCAAGGAGAGTGCTGGCGGAGGCGCTCCCCGTGCCATCCTGCTATCTTTTCTCAGTGGTCTTGTTTTCTCCCTTTCCCAGAAGTCACTGGAAACAGGAGAACCGTCTCTCTGCCCATCTCTGTCATGCACGCACACACAGTGCCCAAAAGAAAATAAACAATACAATACGTGGTATATAAAACGAATAGAGGAAAAGAACATCTTAGGTAAATACCAGACTACTTATTTTATGATTTTTAAATGTCATTTTTGCTCCAATATTGACTTTTTTATGGAGGATGAATTATAGATCCTGCAGCACTGGGAGAGACCAGGGTTTCCTTTCTTTGACACAGCTGGTCAAGTTAAGAATTGAAGTCATGGTAATTAGTTGCAAGTTTCTTAGCTCCAAAGACCAGACCGCTGAGAAACCTCTGTGAGGTGACCCTTCGGGGAAGACAATACACCCGGGAAAGAGCCAGAATGGGCAACAAAGAAGCACAAAACAACATCCCAATCTTGTTGCTACAAACAGATGTTGCCGCGGGCAGTCTCTTGCAAGAAGGAAATACAATGCAATCCCTCATTTGTCTGCCTGGGCTTCTCTCTCCAAGAATTGGTTTCCAGGCAAATTATTTCAGGGTTGCACAGGCTGGTGAAAGGCAGTGGAATTGGAAGCTATCGTCCTTGGTGACCTCGGGTCTCAGAAATGATGCTGTGAGAAGTGAAAGGGCTTGAGCAGGGGTCAGGGAGGGACCCAGAGCCAGAAACCAAGTCACAAGGAAGGAGGGGGCGGCCAGACTTCCAAGAAGAGATTTTGAGCATCTAGCTAGAGGCCAGAGGGAGCCGGCCTGTGCTGAGATTCCTGGAAGGAGGTCATGGGAGGCTAAGGGGGAAAGAAGAGAAAACTGAGTTAGTAGCAACTCTGCCCTTGCCCTTGGTTTTGATTGTTCACTCAGTATCTACATAGAGAGATGCAGGCTTAAAGAAATGTAGATTGAATTAGGTAAATTCAATTTTCATAGACAAAAAGAAGTTAATTCAGACCAAAGGGGTTAAGGATTCCATAGGGGAAAACCCTTTTCTTTTGTTTGGAAAAGGTTTCTTGTTTTCTAAGCAGAGTTGTGTGAATTTACTTGCCCTGTTTTGTAACTTGCTTGTGTAGGCAAGTGAGTCTACCGTACTTGCATGGTATGTCTAGCCCCAAACCATATTATTCTATTAGAAGTTAAAGACAAATACTACTACAAACTTACAATTACTTAAATCTTGATTTTGTTGTTCTCCATCTATTTTTCTTCATCCAATTGCTCAATAAGCCATTTGAGTGGTAAGCAATGATACTGAGAGTAGCTAAATTTATTGAAGACCTACTGTGTGCCTGGCACTGCACTTGTAACAATAATATTAGCCAATGCTCATATAGCGCATATGCTTATATAGCATATGAGTCTGTATGTGCTAGGTGTCAGGTGTATTTTAAGAGGTTTACATGTGTTATGACACTGAACTCCCTGACAACCCTATAAGTACTATTATTACCTTCTCTTTACAGATGTGAAAACCATGGCCCAGTGATGCTAAATGACTTGCCCCAAAGTTATGTAGTTAGTAAGTGACAGAACCAACAGCTGGACCAGACTCTGAGTCTGAGCTTCTCACCATGACACTAATGTCATTTCATGCTAATTCCATGCCCTTTGAAGTAGGTAGATAGGATTGTCATCATTCCCATTTTATAGATAAGGAGGTTGATATTCAGAAATTATATAATTTAACCAACATTGCCTAGAAAGTGGGAGAACCAGAATTCAAACCCAAGCCTTGTAAAATCCCACCTTTACTAGAGGGAGAGGTATAGCTGGAATGCTTTAGACCTGTGCCTTTTGAACTTTAATGTGCACATAAATTGCCTGGGGATCCTGTTCAATGTGGGTTCTGAGTCCATAGGCCTAGAGCGGGACCCAAAATTCTGCATTTCCAACAAGCTCCCAGTTGATACTGATGCTGCTGGACCATAGACCACACTTCACAAAGTAAGGCTTTAAGGGTTGGGGCCATAAAACAGAAGGTGTTTCTGTAATGTTACCTGCCTCCTCACCTTCACCAGAGTCTATGGAGAGGGTGTTTTTGAGAGTAGTGACCAGCCTGGAGGTGGCAAATTTAGCTTGGGATTCTGCAATTTAAAGTAAATTCGCTATTTTCTTTCCTGAAACAACATATACACCCATTAAGATTCAGGGAGTTTCTTTCACAAGTATAACCACTTATATTCTTTTTAATTTACTGAAATCTGTGTCATTATCAAATTTATCCTAAATGTCATTACTTTCTCCACAAAATATCTCTTTATATTTTTTTATATACATACATTCTTCTTGATTTGCATTTATGTTATTTTGCTCCAGTCTACCTAATAAACTCAAATTTATCATCAACCAAAACTTTATAAGACGTATCTGCTTTAATCCTTCATTCAGATCACTCCTTTATCACCTGCTTTTAGAACTAAATATGGAATCCCATTCTGTTCATTTCTCTTCAATCAGAAGATCCTCCATTTTAATTCATTATCTTGAATTTCCTGCAGTATTTCTTACCCTCCAACTTAGCTCTGTCTTTCTTTTCTTTTCTTTTCTTTTCTTTTCTTTTCTTTTCTTTTCTTTTCCTTTCCTTTCCTTTCTTTTCTTTCCTTTCCTTTTCTTTTCTTTTCTTTTCTTTTCTTTTCTTTTCTTTTCTTTTCTTTTCTTTTCTTTTCTCTTGAAACACCATAACTAGATTTTGAACCTCAAATCTATATCTCAACTGTGGCCTACCTAACCCCCTAGAAGGCCATAGTACAATATCCTGGAATTTATGATTTACGCCAAGGCCCCTCGTCAGCCTCACTTCTCCTGCCAACTGAGCTGAAAATTGAAATGCTGGCTCTGTCTGTAGAATTCTTCTGTTGTGTTAACTAATTCATTGCTAACCTTAGCTTGAGTGTTTTGCTTACCCAAGAGCACCTCATATGGAAGAATTGCAATATCACATACAATTCCTTTATTCTTTTGTCTCATTGATCAAACTTATCCAGGGCAGCAATTATCTCCCTCTGGATACTAATTTTCTCCCCCATTTCATGGCATCCTCAAACAAAGCTCACAGGCACAATGCAATCCTTCATTAACTGAAAACATGCAAAGTGCACAAGTCCTTCCAATGGAAAATGCAATGCAAAAGCCAAATGAGGTAAATTGCATTACTTGACCCGCCCTGGGACAGTTTAAAAAGTGTTACACATTAATATGCTGCCAAGTCTCAAGATGATGGGAAGATTCTCATCAGAGCCCTAAGTGGTTATTGAAGGAAGGAGACTGTCCCCACTACACACAGACGCAGTCTTGCTGATAATCACCAATGGATTTATGATGAGAAATACTCAAGAACATTGTTCAGTGGGGAAAAAAAATCACAGAACAGGTCAACAAGGGTCACCTTGACTAGGCACCCCCTCAACTAGTATCTAATTAACACATTCAATTAATACATTCATGATCTTTGTTTCTGGCCACCCATTTCCTTTTATCATGACGTCTAGTGCACATGGAACTGTACTTGCAAACTCTTGTTATATGGTGTGCTTTACTATCTTCTGTCATCTAAAAGTCCAGTCTCACTGTCATTTACTTCTCCAGCCATAATATGTTTGAATTCTAGTTATTCTAGAGAGTTTCTTTTGGTTATGCCTACAGAGGTGGGGCAGCAGTCCCTGAAGACAATTGCAGACAAAAGCCACAGGTTTTTTTTATCCATCCAAGGTTTTGAGTCACTCTGTGCCTGTCCACTGACTCTTGCCTCCCATAGCTGTAATGTTGTCGGTTCCTAACTTGGCTTTTCCCCTGGACTTTGGAATTCAGACTGCCTTTGGAACAGTTTTACCCCTTACTGGGAACTCCCAAAACTAATTTCTTGGCTTACTGCCCAAGTGGCTGACTTTTCTGGATTGCAGAGCACACACATTGTGTATCCCTCATCACTAAATCTTCATGTCCCTGGATAAGTACATTCTTCTTGTATAAATCCAGACTCAGTGATCATACTGGGTGCAACAACTCCACTATTTTAAAAATGTAAAGTGCCCCCAAACCGTCAAGCCTGGGTTGACTTGTACAATATGAATTCACCTTCATTTAGGAAATGTATATTAAGTGGTCTGGCCATGCTAAGATTAATCTTGTTTGGGTGGCTGCAAGAGTCGTCTGAGTGATTGTCAGCATTACCCTTCAACCCTCTGAGTAAGCGATTCACACCACTGTCCAGCACTTCTGCATATTCAGATCTCGAGAGGGATTCCCAACGTCCAGACCTACAGACACAGGAAATGCCTCCATGGGGTCAGGGAAGAGTGGCTGAGGTTAATGTGCTCTGGTCCCTGCTCTCTTTTCATGTGTCTCTTCTCTATTGTGCTGCAAGCATCATGTCTGCAGGAACACGCTGTGACCAGAATACACAATACAGTTCCCATGGAATGTGACTGGCAACGTTATTCAGCCAGTGGTCTGAAAGAATGCTAGCCAAGATCTCTTGAGCCCGGGGAAGTCAGGAGATCTTGGAGGCAATTATCACAATCAGTGCATTCCTCCCTCCTGTAGATGGTAGTAAAAATGGTATTTATGAAACATCATAGCTGGTGCTTTGAATTGAGAAAGCCACTTTATAGAGGTCTCAAGGGTGTTGTGAACTGTTCCCCAAAGAGCCCTGTGGCCCCTCTCACCAGACCTGTTAAGTCTTCCCTGTGCCCGAGTTCAGCAGTGCCAGGAGAGTGCTGCATCCCTGTTTCCACCTCTTGGCTGACTCTTTTCTCCATAGAGGGTCTTCCAAGAGCTGGGGCAGCTTGCAGGGTGATGTTTTCTTCACCAAGATGGGTGATGATGGTTAAACCCACACAGGGGCATCCAGGCAACACTCCTCACTGGGGAGATATATATGCAAACACATTAATGCATATATTTAATGGGTTATAATCTATTGACCATAGTACTAAGGCACTGAGCAAGCAATTAACAAAACAGATTTGACTAAATATAGTTAGCACTAAATATAGTTGGTTAATTGGTATTTAATATGCTTATTAAATGTCAATTAAGTATCTTTAGCAATGAATTGGTACCTAATTAACTTACTATAGCTATCCTGTTACTTGACATTTGAACAGCTAAATATTCTCTACAAGTTTAATGTTTTAATAAGAAACAAATTATCCATGTATTGCTCATGAATTTTTCAGTTAGTTTAATGGGATTTAAATGTATCTCCCAACTTGGATTCATGTTTTTCTTATAATCAACTGGTATTTTACATTTCAGATTTCTTTTAAGCTTGGAAGGCTGATTACATGGGAGGAAAAAGCTATAGAAGTACCTTCTAAGAATTGTTCTATTGTTGGTTCTACCACTGGACACCTTGAGTTACACTAAACACTCTATTTCACTGCCTGAGAGCCTCATTTTCCTCATCTGCCATATGACATTAAGAGTAAAAATTGCAATTGTTGTAAAAACAAAATTATATAAAACACATGAAAGCACTTAAATAAGCAAAATATCTTCTTAAAAATAATGATTAATAATTCTTAGGAAGGTTTAGTGTGTGATCATCATAGTAACCAAATCTTCATGTACAAACCCTTAAGATAATTTACTATTGGAATAGAAAGCCAATAGAGTCATTTTTCTGAATTTTCCCTAAATAACATAAACTTGGTTTTATTAAATCCCTGGAGAGACATCGTAGCTGGCAGGTGCCTGGGCTGCTCTTCCAAACACACATGGCTTCTTCTTTATCTGCTCTTGCTCATATTCATTTTATTAGTTTCAGCATGTAGCAAACTGTTGGTCTTTTATCCAGAAATTGTTGGTCTGTGACTATGGCTTCATCTCAGTGTATGTTGTACTTAAAATTTTTTATTTACTTAGTTTATGGTCTTAACTGACCTCTGTGTTAATTCCTCTATTTACTTGCACTTGAAGGCTAGTTGTGGGTTTTTCATCCTAGCAGCTTTCTCAGGGTCGTTGGTAGCATGCAGCAACGAAAGTGTTGCATCTCCATTTATGTTCACTTGTTTACATCTTCTGCACTTCAAAACAAGAGTTCTTTTATTAAACACTTGCAATAATTTTAGTGCCAATTACCCTATCTTGGCTCACTACACCAGAGCCTTCACACTCATCAAACATTTACTTTACTTAAGCCATAAATATGATAAATTAAGTAGAAAAGAGGTGCTCCGAATTTGTTGTTGGGTCTTTTATAAATGATTCCATGGCTGGCATTTATTCTATTTTTCAAGGTTTTTATGGTTTCAAACTATGGCCATTATTACTGACTAATTTATAGAGGTTGCAGTCAGCCTTGTCGTAGCAGCTTAACCCAGTTTTGTTTCCAGGGGCAATATACGTTGTTGAAGTTAATTGTTCCCTAACCACTTTTTCCATATGGCAGAGTGAGTCTCTCTGTAATAGCTTTGGAATGATTTATCCAACATTTGTCGTTATCCCTTGGATATTGCTTAGGAAATCTCATGGATCTTTGCTGGGCCATAGGATATTACCAAGTGAATACACTGAAACCGCTGCCTCCAACCCACCAATTGCCTAATTTTATTACCTGCATTGAGATTAGTTTGCAATATTTTCTCCACAAGTGAACTAAATGTTATTATCCTTATTATCATTGTTGATGTTATCGTTATACAGGTGCAAAAATATTCCTATTTCTGCTATTTCTGAATCTTCCCCTGTGGACCCACAGTTAGTGATTAGTGCTACATTAGTCATTCATTGACATATATGGAGTTCCCAACTCATGCTGGAAACTCCCATAGGCTTTCAGTAAAGTTAGAAGGTACAGAGGATTGTGTGCTACCTCAACAGGCTTAGACAGTATGGTACAGTGTCTAAATCTAGGCTCGACACAGAGAGATATAGTCTCTCATCTCCACTTCACTAATGGTGGGAACCTGGAAAAGTGAGTATCAGTTGCAACTTCTGTTTCTGTAAATAGGAAAAAAAAATAGAACTTACTATGTAGGGTTGATAAAGATCAGAGGGGATGGTGTGTTTAAAGTATCAAGTATATCAAGCATGACACTTTGCATGCAAATGACAAGGTCTCAAAAAGAGGCCAATTATTATTGAAATCTAACGCTTTCCTAAGATAGCTCAATATTAAGTATGATTTAAGCAAGTAGAAGAATAAGGCATTTCTTAAAGAATCCAATGGCTTTGTTAACATCCAAGGAAAAAGATAATAAATGACATCAAGGCTGGGTGCTGAGTTCATGTACTATAAAAACATTAGCCACCAGAGCACCCGGCTGCTTTACTGGTGCTTCCTTAGTCAACTGCAAAAGAGTAAAAGGAAAAAAAAAAAATGATTGATTTCCCTATCTCTGTATAATGAACTGTCTTGGCTGCATTGTTTGAAACACATTGAAGAAGGTTTGATATTTGTAGACATACCATGTTTTGAAAATGTTGATATATGTATTCCAACTTGAGTATACCAGGCCACTAGAACAAAGACATTTCAATTTCCATGTCAAGATGATAACTTGATTATTTAGGTGTCAAAAGTACAAAATGTGCATTCAACCTCTTTCTGCCGTGAGATCTCGTATGGGAGATGTATACACAATAATCCTGCACAAGTCAAACAAATAAGCATGATCCGCACCAGGGCAATGGAGAAGGACAAGCACTTGTGCATCAGACACTTGCATTCAGAGACAGCCAGAGTCTCCAAAGCTGACTGCTAAGACGGAGCCTTTAAAATATACTTAACTGGCATGTGTCAGTTCATTCACTAGGGGTTTTACATTAAAAAGAGAATTACTTTATGAAACAGGCCATCAGGTAGAATCCATACCACTTCACTCTTCACTCTGAGTTTAAAGCAGAAATACACACACACACAGACACACACACACGTGTGCACACATACACTCACCCCATCCTGGGAGTAACCTTAAAGCAATTCAATCACTGAGTGTTGAGCATCTACCGTGGCCAGGCAGGATCTGTATCAGGCTCTGGAGAGCCAAAGATGAAGACAAAGAGTTTGTGATCTAGTAATGGCGACAGAGGCTTATTGCATAATCCTTCCTGCAGTGTGATACAAGCTGTACCAAACAAACGGCTTTGGTGGTACAGAGGAGGCAGCAAGTAATTCTACCAGGCAGTTGGGGGAAGCAAGACAAAGGAAGAAGAGAGCATATTGGTAAAGAATGCATTCGATTCAGTTTTTAAAAAACTTAATGCTATTTATATTTTATAATCCATGAAATTTCAAAACCAATACCTGTGGAATTGAACCCCTTGGTATGTTTTGTTAAATGTGCCAGCATATTTGCCCATATTGCCATCAAAACTAACTGTAAGTTACAGTAAAGATGGAAATAAGATAGAAAAGAATTGAAAAGTCATTGTGGTGAAACTCTCTCCTTCTCTCTTCAAATTGGTTCATTGTTAAATGAAAATGAATGGTTATTTTGGTATTAATTGAAGAAAGGTATTTGCAAACAAGAAAGTTACCTGGTATATCACATGCTTGTTATATAGCATTAACTAATTTCTCATAACTACTCTGAAAATTTAATTCTCATTGACATGTATTGACAATATCTGACTCTAAATCTTTTTCCCCTCAAAAATCATCAAAATTATTGTTGCTATTATTTGAAGAGTGGGTTCGCATAGATTATCCGGTATGATCCTCTTGACTCCCTGAAGCTTATCAAGTACCTGAACTACTGCAATAGCACGCCCACTCAACCACCTGGTTCCAAATATTTCCCACCCCGTCCTTTTACCATGCTGCCCATGAAGTATGCTTTCCAAAAGACAGATGTATTCATACCACTCCCTTGTTTAAAACCCTTCTGTGACCCCTAATGTCTGGAAAAATAAAACCTATCCTCGCATTCAAGACCATTCCTGGATTGACACCAACCTAGCTTTCCTGTTTCAAGTTCCTCCAATCTCAGCAATGCACTCCTGTCAGCCCTAACTACTTATTGTCCTTTGAGCCCGTTACTGCTCTTGTCCCTCCAGGTACCCATGCCTGTTGACATGCTTCTTTATGCCAAAGCCCTCTTGTCTCATATTTTGCCATGTGAACTTAAACTTTAAGACCCAGTTTAATTGTTACCTGTGTGAAGTTCTTCAGGAAGAACTTAATTGGATGCAACCTTAGTATGTGCACATATTTCTATGGAAGCACATATATATATTTCTGTTGAAGCAGGTATTCCTTCATTGTGTTGCAATTATGCACTTAAGAACATCTCTCTCTTCTTAATTAGAATCACCATAAACATCTCAAGATCATAAACAATGTCATTCATTTTTATATACTCAGAAACTATCAGAGAATTTCTTTCATAAGTATACAGTACATAGTCAGGTGTCATTATTCTCATGTCACAAAAGAAGATCCGGTGCTCAGAGAGGTGAGCAAACTTGGCTGAGGTTAATGTGAGTCCTGAGCTGAAGAGCTAATGCCAGAACCCTTGGCAACACCTCATAGTGTCAACTACTCACCATAATGGCTACAGATTTCAGGTGTTCTGGGAGTCATCATTTATCAATGGATTCATTTTCTTTTTCACTTAGCACACAATTATAGGCACTTTATTAGTTTGCTAAGGCTGCCATAACAAAGTACCACAGCCTGGGTAGCTTAATCAAAAGATAATTTATTTCCTCGCAGTTCTGGAGGCTGGAAGTCCAAGATCAAGGTGTCAGCAGGGTTGGTGTCTCCTGAGGCCTCTCTCCTTGCCTTGTAGATGGCCACCTTCTCCCTGTGTCTTTGTCCTCCCTCCATGTGTGTCTGTGTCCTACTCTCCTCTTTTTATAAGGATGCCAATTATATTAGATTAGGGTCTTTCCCTAATGACCTCATTTTAACTTTATTATCTCTTTAAAGGCCTCTGCTTTCAAATACGGTCCTGTTCCAAGGTACTGAGGGGTTAGGATTTCAACATATAGTTTTGGGGGAGGACACAGTTCAGCCCATTACAAATACCTGACATGTGCCAGACATTGTGATAAGTGCTAAATTGAGCAACCTTTGAGGCTGATCCTACCGATGTTCACGAAGTTGGGAACCCGTCACATTGACTCTCAAGCATTTATGGTGCTGGGGCGGGGAGGTGGAGCAGAAACTACTGACATAGTTTCCTTGGATAATTAATTAGCCAGAGGAGATTATTTATTCATTTCATTTCCCCCTTGGCACTGTCGGTACCTCCAACCACCCTGGGGTCTTTCGCTTCAGAGAAATCAAAAACCGTTCCCTATTTAAATGCCGGAAGCCCTGTGTTAGAATGTCTTGCCTGACAAGGCCACAGATATGCTTACTACCTCGGTACCTACTTTCTTCATTATTCGTGCTCTGGCTGCAAATGGTTAATATTGTAAAAAATCACTGAAGTAAGGAAAACTGTCACAATTTACAGAGCAAACTAGGAGTGCAGCATGAATTAGAAATTCCTTCCTCCAAGTGCCCAAGTTCTTTCCTTAATGCTGTGAATCATGGGATAAAGGATTTTAGGTGAAAGGCTGGAAAGTTTTCTCTTTATACAGTCAAAGGCGCCAAGATTTCTCATGCTTTTCTGAAGGAAACATATCCTGTAAATGATGACAATACCAGTCACAGCCTTAATGCCCACATAAAAGGGCAATTGTGAGACAGTCACCTTCCTCCAGTCGTCTCTTCAAGTCCCTTGCGTGTCCCAACCACTTTTAAATCATCACACTCTTTCTTCTCTACAGCAACAGTGAGCCCAGAAGGCCCAAACTTCTAAAACATCTTCTCCCCAGGGCTGCTTCTAACTCAATAAGAAAGTTTAAAACTCCTGACAAAGTCTCCTGCCTTTTTCTCCCTTCATGTTCCCTTCAGCGTCTTCCTTTTCTATTTCCCTCTGTGATGTGAAGTATAACAGATTCAGAAATACAATGTTATATGAATACTGGAGAACTCAAAGACCACAGGGACAATGAGTAAACACACAACACACTCTCTGAAATGAGGACGCACTAGACAAGGCGTAGGGGGTGACCCTGCCCAGTTGGGTTCAGGGTGCAAAGATCAGGCACAGGGGAATTTTACTAGGGGGAGCCAGGCATCAATGAGTGTCTTAGTCTATTTGTGCTGCAATGACAGAATACCCGAGACTGGGTAACTTATAATGAACAGAAGTTTATTTAGCTCACGGTTTGGGAAGCTGGGAAGTCCAAAATTGAAGGGTCACATCTGGTGGGGCCCTTCCTGATGCATCATAACATGGTGCAAGGTATCACATGGCTGAGAGAGAGCAAGAGAGAGGAGGCCAAGCCTGCTTTTAGAACAAACCCACTCTGCAATCATGAACCCACTCTTTCAATAATGACGCTAATCCTGAGGGCAGAGGCCTTATGATCTAATCACCTCTTAAAAATCCTGCCTCTCAACACTGTTGCATTGGGGATTAAGTTTCCAACAATAAACTTTGGGGGACACATTCAAATCATAGCAAAACTCAGACCTATAGTGTTCTAGAATGTCCAGCTGTACTCCTGCATGCCAGTTGACCCTTTATGACTGTTTCCAAAGCCTTTTTATCCTTGGACTTTTTTCATAGGCTCATTACTTATGTTGAAACACTCTGTTTTTTAACAAATGTCTCTGCTTCATAAAACATATTTCTAGGCACACTTTGCACTTTTAGTTGTTTTAAGAAGTCCTTGCCTATCCTTTCCTTTTCTCTGCTTTCTACATTAGTGGGACTATACTTCTTCTCTTCTGTGGGGATGCCATAGCCTAGAAATTGGGTGATTAGTTATCGTACCTTATATAGTATCAGGTTAAGAGAAGATGGGAGGTGTGGGGGATAAAATAGAGTTTATATTCCTGGTGAGGGCCGCTGGCAGGAGGCTAACCTTCACAGGTTATATGCATTTACTTATGGATTTTAATAATTTGAAATATAATCTGGGGTATGAAACAAGTGTTCTATAAAGAAAACCACAACCCAATGTTGAGAAATCATTCTAACATTATTTTTCTCTCTTATTTTCCTGGTTATGAAGCTTTCCACTTCCTTTCACCCAGCTTGAGAAATGTCTGAAATGGGAACAATCAGGATTGACACCCTTGGGAATTTCTAGGACCCAAGAGAAGGCTTAAGCCTTGGTCAGTGCCATGTAGGTCAGAGGCAAGGGCTACTTCCAGAGAGGAGAGGGTGTTTAAAAGGCTCTGCAGCTTGGGGATGGGGAGAAATGGGCCACAGGAGGAACAAAGAATCTGTCTTTGTGCTTCATTGTGGAGCTCTCCTGCCTAGAGCATGTCCACATAGGAATTTCCAGAAAGTCTGGGCCTGGATTTGGGGATTTGGAAGATACAGAGGGATACGTCGCCTGGACCCCAATTTTTACTTTCCCATCCTCCCTCCATCTGGTGTGATGCCAATGGAAACCTTGAGTCACAAGCTTCTTGTATCTTCTCTGTAGTTCTAATCCCAGCTGGCTGCAAACCACATGTTTGCTCTTAGACAAGTCATTTTTAGCTCTCAGGGCTCCAGGTTCCTTATTTATAAAAATGAGATAACAATACCTACTTTGCAGGTTTGATGTGAGAACTCAATCAAAAAGTGAAAGGAAAGAAGCTAACAGCTTGTCCGGTAGGCAGTGAGCACTCAATGTGTGTCTGTTATTGAGGGCCAAGATGGTTTTCCTCTCAGTCCTCCAGGACGCAGCATGTCAGACAGTCCCCTGCACAAAGTAGGTGCTCAACAAATGTTAAATAAAGCAGGCCAGGAAGCTACCCTCCGCTGATGCTCTTCTCTGCCAGACTACACACATCCCCTTCCCTCAGGCCGCTGCGGAACAGCTGTCTATTTGAACTTGGCCGTAGTTTCATTACTCTGTGCTTCTTTCATGCTGCTCCTTCTGCCTGAAACGCACTTTCCCTTCTTTTCCCAGTTAGTTCCACGCCCTTTAAAACTCAGCTCAAATGTTCTGCCCCATTAGCCTAAGGGCACTCCTTGCGCACTATTGGATGTGTGTTCCCAGGGCCCGAGCCAGTGCCTAACACAGAGGGGGTACTCAATAAAGGACTTTTGATGACCAAACATGGGGCTGAATGAATGAATGAATAAATGTGATAGTGCGGCACTTTAATAGCGAGGGAGTTTGAGTCACAAGCTGAATCATGTTTCAGAAGACAGGGCCATCAACACAGCCTACTGGCCCTGGAGGACCAGAAGTCTATGACCACAGGAAGGTGGAGAAGGTTCTGGAAATGCATTCCTTCTCTTCTCATAAACAGGCATCATGCCAGAGTTATACAGAAAAAAGAAATGTTCAACATCTTGCAAATGAAAGAAACTACAGGAAATGATGCTCTCAATCGCATCCAATACTACCTCTCTTAGCATTATTTGTGGGAATAATGGATATGGCACTGTCAGAGCCAGATGGATAGGTCCCTGGGGGATGCGGCAGCTTGGCTATGGGACTGTAGATCCCTCACTATGGAGAACTACCCAGGACATACCTTGCTTTCTGGAATCACTGCAAATAGCATGTGACTATTATGATAATCAATTAATAATCAATTAGTTTAGTAACCTTCCCTTGTAGAAAACCTGCTCAAACAATGATGAATCGTGCAGACCCAACCAGGCTACACTGATGGAGGGGGATAAAAGTAGCTTTGCAATTTAGAAAGAAAGAAAGAAAGAGAAAAAAAACTTAGAAACCAAATCCCCAAGCTTGGCTGTCTCTGGAAAATGAATTCCACAGGCACTGACTCCAAGATGTTTTATCGAATGTGCTTTAGACTTGTAGGTGATGCATTGTCCCTTAGAGTCATTAAAAGGAACCCAGATAGCTGTAACGCAGCTTAGCTTCCAAGAAGTGCAGACTGTCCACACTTGTACTTCCACACAATATATGGTTATTGTTAGATGTGCACATCCCCACATGCTGCCCGGATGGGGGTCTCTTTGTCCTTTATTCAGATGTGGGATAAGGATGCTTTCAGCACAGCAGGATGACAGCCGTGCCTCCCACTCAGAGCAGCCCCACAGTCCAAGCACGAGACAGAAACGAAAAGTTCCTTTGTTCGTCAGGCAATGCCCATCTTTTGTCTTTCAGGCCCCAAAAGCTAAGTTACATGCAGACCGTTTTAAAATAATTTCAATAATTTCTGCAAGACACAATCTCTGCTAATTTTTTGGTAAGTAACAGTGTTAGGAAAGCTTTATAATCTATTGTTGTGGGCACCATACACTGAAGGCATTTAAGGCTGTGCTTAGGAAAAAAAAAATATCCATGTGGGTTCGTATTTCACTGAAAACAGAATGGTCATTATCCAGAGTCCAGATGACAGCTCCCTTTGTGGCACTGCTTTGGGGGGTCCAGCAAAACCCTGCCCTTTCTACAAAAGACACTGGCCGAAAAATGCTCTAGGGACTGCTACACTGAGACTTTTTAGGCTCCAGGGAGGTGGCGTCAGGCATTTTGTGCTTAGGATGCCGAACCTCAGAGCAGATCTCACTTCATTTTTTGGCAGAGAGGGCAACGAATGTTGATGACTGAAGATTTGCCCGAACGGAAGCCAACAGGGTGGCAAAGTTTATTGATCCCACTGAAACCCTGGCCCCCAGGGAGTGGCTGATTACATCTTAATGTTTTTCTAATGTATCTCAGCCTCGCAGCAGTAGATGTTTCTTTGCAGAGAGACGGTGCAAAACGTTGTGCGTTCCGGGCAGGAAGAGTCGTTCCTGTCCCCTGGAACCTCAGCTTCTTCTGCAACATCTAAAGAGGAAGCCAGTATTTTAAGACTCAAGATTTTTTGGAGTAAAACCCTCTTATTTTCCACGCTTCTCTCTTCTCCAGACTGACCTGTCTATCCACGGTGGTGTGTGGGCATGGGTGATTGTGTGCTCAAATGATGACGTGAGTGGTCTTTTCCATTCCTGTTATGAGAAATTGCAGAGTAAATCATTCTCGCCTTCTGTTTCAAAACATTTTGTTTTCTCATTTGCGAACATACCCGAAGAAAACAGTTGAACTTAATTCATCTTTATATAAATGCACATTGCAAGGATTTATTTTTAAGCCTGAGATAATCATTATTATTATTTTCTTCCATCACCCATTTCTGGTGACACTTAAACCAACAACTCTATGGGAGGGACCAGCAGATGTCACTGTAGTTCTGTTCATTCATCTTCTCTCTTGACGGGATTCGAGTTCTATCCTTTTGGGTTCAGCAGATCACATTTCTTATTTAATCAAAGCATAATGCATCATAACATTTGTAATTCATGTTGTTGTTATTCTTGCATTGTGTGTGGAATTGGATACATATCTTTGCAAACAGAGATGCTAGCTAAAAAGTAGCCCAGACACCCCCAGCGAGGGGTGGAAATCAAAGGCCCTGCTGGAAAGCCACGATAAGACGGAAGGACAAAAGAGCAGTGAAGGGCATGTGCACACTGACTCCCCGTTCTGATGGACAATCTCGGGATTAAAGACCGACACATTCCGTCCATTCTTACGAAGGGCTTTCCGGGAATGTCAGCGAGGGGACAGCACTGGGTGTGAGGGAAGATCAGATCCCACGTCTGGGGAGTGCTGAGACCTGCTCATTAAAGGGGAAGGGGGGCAGGACTTGCAGACACGATGAGTCTTTTAGGGATGAAGTCCCCCGGGGGTTCAGCTTTCTCTGCATTGAAAAATCACCGTACTCTTGGGTGAAAAGCAAGATCCATGCGTTAACTTTAGAATCTTTGTTCCGTGGAAAGTATATTAATAGTTTCTGGGAAAGTCAGTGTTGCAGGAGGAGAGGCTGACCACAAAATGAGAGCAGGACTATCTGCCCGATTTTGCTGTCCACACTGATAGAAAGTCAATGTAGACTTGAAAAATCAAAAAGGGCTTCTTTTTAGAAATAATTACACCAATCTTTTGGGGAAGAGAAAACTTTGCAGTAAGTTTTGTATACAACTTAGGTGAAGAACATGGAAGAACCATTATATATCACTCATCCAGAGACTGGCCTTATGCCAAGGTCACCAAGGAATAAGTAAACAGAGTCCTAGAGCTTGTGAACAGAGAGCCATGCTGATGGAATGGGCTCTCTTTACCAGGAGTTATCATACTCCTCTCCTGCCAAATCACTCAGCCTCCCACCAGCAAAAGCTGGGCTTTTATGGACTGGTATCCTTCCTAGAGAGACACATTTGATGGAAGGGGCTGTGTCTGGGATGAAGGCTTCTTGTGGGGCCCATCAATCAGCACCTCCCACACATATGCACAGCTGCTGGGGAAGCAGTTGGACCATCTGATAATATAGTCAGTTCTAGTTACCCCTGTAATTTACTATTTTTACTTAATTTTTATCCAAGAAGTTCAAGCCAAAGCCATCTTTTGAAAAGCAGATTCTCAGTTAAGTACTTTTCTTCCCTTTCCTCTCCTTCTCTTCCTTCTTTGTAGTATCCAGCCTTCCAAATGGCTTCCAGTGACTGATTATTTGTGCCTTCATGTAATCTCATCCTACACTGTCTCAGGGTTGGTCTGTGTGACCAATAAAATATGGCGGAAATGACAGCATGAATTTCTGAGGCTAGACCATACAAGACGTTGTGGCTTTCACCTTTCTTCCGTCTTGGCTCACTCATTCTGGGGAAAGTCAGCTGACACGTCATGTGGACACCCAAGTGGCCAATGGCGAGGCCCACGTGGAGGGGAACTGAGGCCATCTGCCAACAGCCATCACCCACTTGCCGGCCACATGAGTGAGCTGCCTTGTAAACAGCTCCTCAGCCCAAGACAAGCCATCAGATGACTGCAGTTCCAGCTGACGTCTTGACTGCCACTTCGTGAAAATTCATGAGCTAGAACCATCTGACTAAGCTGCTCCTAAATTCCTGACCCACCGAAACTGTAAGAGATTATAAATATTTTTTGTTGTTTTAGAGAATTGGGACTAAAGTGAGGTAAGCCAGATGCCTAGGGTACAAAATTTAAGTCAATCACTTTCAAGGTCATAGACATGCTGCATTGCTAGCCTCAGCCTAGTGCCTCACCTGTTGTTTTAAGTCAGTAGGTCTTGGAGTAATTTGTTATTCAGCTATAGACAACTGATACATCTGCTTCTCCTTCTCCACTTCCTCCTCCTTCTTCTCATTCTCGCTCTGCTCCTTCGTTGCATTGCATTCAGCCAGGCTCACTCTGGGCTAAAGTTTGGTCAATTATTTCTCTTCAGGCTTCTGGTTACCAGGAGCTGCGCTGTAACTAACCTCCTAGGGATACCTCCTGTTGATTTAGAGTCCAATAGTGTGGTCCTTTATGCCAGCCAATTAATTTAGAAGACAGAAGAGCCACAACAATCATGCATTTGCTACTTTTCTAGTATCGATACATACTAATGGCATCTTTATCAGGTGCTATCATAGCAAGAAGATATGAAAGCTTCTCTCCTACCACAAATTGTGATAGTAGAAACCAAGGGTCTGTGGTTTAGAACATAGCCTGGAGTCACGGGGGTAGAGGGAGGAAGTAATAGCTAATGTTAATGTTAGGTCAATATGAGCCAGAGGCCTTTCAATAAAGACAGGGTGGCCAAAGACAAAGACTTTGGTGAGAGGATTAAGGACAAACATCTGATCCCAAACTGAAGAGCAGCTAATTTTGAACGCTCGCTCAAACTTTAGTTGAACAGAGATTGATAAATGCTGCTGTAAGATTAACATTTTCTAATCAGTTCCAGAACGTATCAACACACTCAACAATAGCAATCACAACATGCATCTTCAGCCCACTTTTTTTTTCTGATTTCAAAAGATTGGTGGGAATATAGAGGTGTAAATGAAAGACAGGCCATTTATTTTATTCTTTTGCCTTTGGGCAAGTTTGAAGTTCTCTGTATTCTATTGTTTAAGATCATACTTTCACCAAACCAAATACAGTTCAGGTCCATCTACGCTAAGAAAGTGTTATGGAATAGCATCAAAATCTTATTCAAGACTGATGATTACTTAGACAATGTAGGGTAGAAAAATGTTTTTGTTTTTTTTCTAAACTAAGATGTGCTCAGACATGCTGAGAGCTAATGAAAATAAAATGAAGAGGACCAGCATGTTCTTATTCCACTTGGAAGGCTTGGTACCACGAGTACATCAGCAACTCTTACAACAAAGCAGACTCCAAGGAAAGACTGAAAGGAGCCAGTATTTAATTATAATAGTAAGTAATAATAAGAGGGAAGAGGCGGAGGTGACATGCACCAGCTAAACTCTGTTGAGCATCAACTATCCAGGCATTGTCCTATGTGCTTTTCATGTATTAACTTACGGAAGCCTCACAGCTACCCAGTGAAAGATCCTACTGCTACCCACACAGTACAAGAGAGGATGCTGAGACATACACAGAAATTAGGTAATCAGAGATCACATGGCCAGGAAGTGGCAGATTTAGGAAGGGCTGTGATTTTTCAGGCTACCAATGAGGCACTGTTAGTCTCCTCAGATGTTTTGTTACTGTCCCTTGGTACTATTGTTGAGGTCTTTGACTATGTTCACTTCTAGAAGTGATGTCTTACTTGGCACAGCTCAATGGCTGGCAGCAGCCATAAGCACAAAGGACAGAGTTGGAGAGGTACAGAAGGACCCTCAATCAGGATGGGCGAAAGAAAAAGAGGCCACCATAAAAGTACATTGACGGTAGCTTCAAGCAACATGGGATAGATATGTTGCAGAATTTGGAAATCAGTGGCAACAAAAAGCCTTATTTGTCATCAAAGACACATGTGACTGAGGAAAGGACAAAGTCAATGTTTTTTTTTTTTTTCACACCCTTAGCTACAGCCACCTACCAAAGGGATTCTTTGCATGTGACAAAGAGCACGGGGAAGAGGTCATCCTTTTAGTCTCTCCAAGTATTTGAGTAACAATTTCAGCATGGGCACTTCCACAGCTAGAGTTCAAGGGCTTTGAAGGGCTGGACCATCCAATCTCCAGCACCAAACACAATGTCTAGCACCCAATAGCCATTTCAACATATTGACCTGGTATTTGAGGAGGGAAAATGATTATATACTCACAGCTAATGAACCACAACTAACACAAGAAATAACATAGGCCTCTGGCCCCCAGGCTTTGATATCAGAAAGGCCTGGGTTCAGGTCCAGGCTCTGTCACTTCCTGGCTGTGCGATTGCAGAAGTGACTGATCCATTCTAAATCTCAATTTCCTGACTTATAAAAAAGGGGGTAATTGCAGTATGGAGATAGCTTGAAGATGCAATTTTGAAGGAATAGTTGAGAGTGTGGACTGTGGAGCAGACTGCATGGATTTGAATTCTTGTTCTGCCTCTTAATCATATATACATAGCCCTGGGCAAATTATTTAACCTTGCTGTGCCTCAGTTTCCTTATCTGTAAATCAGTGCTAACAATAGTATCTACCTCATGGGGTTTTTGCAAGGATAAATTAATGAATTTAAAATGCGTAGAACAATGTCTGGCACATGGCAAGTTCTGTGTAAGTGTTCACTATTATAGTTAAGTCACAGAATGCTTTTAAAGTTCATGGCACAGTGCCCGGCACACTGTAAATGCTCAATAAATGGTTGTAATTGCGTATTTTACTGGTAATAGTCAACATTAGCTGGAGGGAGGGGGGCTTGCTAATGTGAGATGTGAATGAATTGCAAATTGCTACACTGTTACAACTTTAGCAATGCTATTGTCTATTTCCTGTGAGTGACGCTGTAAATTAAATTGTTTGCCCATCAAATGGCTGTTCCCTGGGATTTTCGAGTTTCTTTTAACATCCACTAGCCCTTCTGGCTAATCTCACATATTGACTTGTTAGGGATGATCATGTCAGTGATGATTGTGTTGAACCTTAGCCACAGCACAAATACCCTCTGTGTTCTACGGGTTATATCTCTGGCACTTTAACAACACTTATCTGGAGGCCTCTTCCTTAAAGGCATACATTCTTATTTTATTGTGCCCATTTTTCTCAAATGCAATTTTGTGCTACAGAGCCAATGCATGCAGAGGTATCGCAGCATCAGAGCAGTGGGACATCTTTAGACCCTGCAGAAGAGCCTATGGGATAAGAACTTTGTCTCTTCTGTCTTTTATAGGCAGGAGCAGTGTACCGGGTCCTTATTCACAGTGGACTAACTGGGCCAGGGCTTGTTCTCAACACAGACTCGTTCCCTCTCTCTGTCTATCAGAAGGATTCTCCCTGGTGACCTGTCAGGTGCAGGCTCTTGGCAACCTGGAGCCAGGCTCAGTGGAAGTGCATGTTTCCAGCCATAGCATAGCCATTGACAGGAAGGGCTGGCATGTATCACTTTTCAGCATCCAACCAGGTGATTGCTTCCCCAAAGGTGGGAACAGGTGCTTCTCCTATGTCTCCGCTGTGCCTTTTTTCCTCCAGTCAGGCTGTTTGGTGGGCTGCCCTTTAGTAAAATCCACCTAGAAGGCACCTGGCAGACATTTGATTTCACCTATGAGAGCTGGTCTTTGCTTGGTGGAATAGATCGCCAGTCACACCACTATGTTGGCCTAAACAAACCTTTCCCTCAAACTAGCTCATGCTATAGAAAATCGGTCACTAGACAATTTTTTTAAAAATGTTAAAGAATTGTACTAAAAAATGCAATTTCTTTTGGGAGGGGAAATAGTTAAAAAGTCATTACCAGTCATGGAGAGCTTAATGTGAATTAACTTACCAAGGTTAAGAGTGTGGGCTCTGGAGCCAGCCAGCCAGGACGTGGCACTTCCTACCTGTGTACCCGTTGAGGAAATGTCCAAGGCGACACATGCTCAACGAAAAACAGTAGCCTTGTGTTCAAGTGCCATCATTTTGCAGATACCCAGAAGGCAAATTTTTCCTGGGATCACAAGATGGTGTTGCCTTTGGCATGATTCCAGCCTACACTGGCTTCTTGAATGAGGGGCCGTCCTGGAAGAGGGACTTGGGTCTTGCTCAAAGGGAGTTCAGAGAGTGAGGGCTTACTTGGTAAGCTCACCCTCCAGAAATCACAACAGAGAGGGATTGGGATCCACTGCCTACAAGAATTTTGTAAAATTCTGAGACTTTCATAATGTCCCCAAAAGGTGTATGTTTTGATTCCCTTGTTTCTGCTGAGTGATTTGCAGAAGAGCTTTTCAAATGGAGGGGCCCTTGTGCTCATTTTCGGGGTGCGTAAGGCAGAGGCTCCTGGGAAGACTGTGTCCCACTCTGCCTCTAGGCTGGTATGGTGTGCAGCCCCAGGGACAGAGAGCGGCAGCAACTGCAGAGCAAAGAGGAAGGCTTGTAAACAAAGAGGAGGCTCGAGTTCCCGGCAAAAAAGGCAAGTGTAGGCCAGACCCCACAGGGTATTTTGGCACCCCATCTCCTCTCTCATCTTCCTTTAGCTCCATGTTGGTGCTCCCTTTGCCCTAAGGACCAGCTTTCTTAGCTACCTAAGAGAGAATCTTATTCTTCTCTTAAGAAAATTCACTTGACATAAAGGGTATATATGTGTATATATAGATACGTATGCATACATATATATGGTTTTATATATATATACCTATATTTAGTTGTTAAAAATACATGTCATTGACAACAACCCTTTTCTTTCCCAGGGATATTTGCATTTTTAAAGATTATTAGGTGATAAGAAGAGATGCTACACTCATGAATCTAATTCTGGTTGAAGACATTTCAGGCATTAGTTAAAGGCCTAGGGAGGAACTATTTTATCTGCAGGGAAATTGCAAAGGAAGAGGGAGAAAGATGGGGTGGCCTGGACGGATACATTCCCTAGGAAGACAAAACTCAGGCCAATACAGAGCTGTTGTGTTGAGTTTATCCCATTGCCAACTGACGGATGTGGCTGTGGCCTTCCTAAGACCCTTCAAACAGCACCACGGTGGCTTCTGTCTCTTTTATCAGTAAGGCCAGCCTTGTGTGCAGTTGGCTGACCATGAAAAACTAAACATCCTTGAAAGATAGTAAATTCCATTAAGGCAGGAACTGTACCCATCCTTGAGCATAAATTCTGAATGTTTAGTTCAGAGCTCTGCACCTCATGGTCACTTAATAAATATTTGCTGACTTGTTGACACACTACTTGGAAAAGACGTGTCCATGAAAATAAGCATGCACAGCATTTATCTGTGTGACCTTGGGCCCATTTGCTCATCTTTTTGGATTACTGTTTCCTCATCTGTGAAAAAGTACAGTGCTTAACATTTATTGGGTGCTAACTCTGTACCAGGCATTGAGCTAAGCACTTCACAGTCATGAGCTCATTGAATTCTTAAAACCCATATCTATAGAGTATAAACTATCATTATTTTACAGAGGAGAATATTCTAGCATAAAGAAGCCCCAGGTCACTGAGTGGGTAATTGGCAGAAGGACGACACGAAGGCAGCAGTCTGGCTCCAGAGCCCACGATTTACCCAACACCCTGTAATAGGGATACCAAAGGCACCTGTAACTAATTCACTTATGTGCCCAGTCACCATATCTCTGAGGAAGGCCCTCTGTGCTCGAGGTCCCCTAGAGCTGTGGAGTGAATTTAGCAGGAGAAGGAGGGCAAAGGCTCTTGTGTTGGGAATGCTTTTAGCTGCAAGTAACAGAACATCCAACCAGCTGTGCCTGGCAGGCAGCGGGCCTCCTGGGAACGGTGGCTCTGCTGCCTCATCTTTGGGCATTAACGACCCTTAGAATCTTTGGTTGCAAGGACTGTACTTCCTTAGGCCTTTCCAAGGGTGGCACCAAGAACAATGACAAGCAAGACTGTGAGGCTGTCAGCCTCAGTGTAGGCTTCGATTCCTCGCCAAATCCACACAGGATGCCTAGGTAAGGCCTTTTCCTCCCCCTCACTCCTATGAGAAATGCCTCCCTGTGGGTGGGAAACACAGACGCCCTCTGAGTGGTGAAATCAGAGGAGCCCTGGCTCTTCCAATAATCACTTTTCATTTCCTGGAATGCCCGCAGCCCATTTCTGTGAAACCAGGCCATGAGTAACTAACTAGAAGAGCAATGATTTGAAATTTAAAAAATTACTATTGGTGAAACCCCCTGATGCTTCCCTTCATTATTTAAAATTAACTTTTCTTTTTCAGGTTAGCACTCAGAATGGGGACTACGGTGATTCAATGTTGGGCTGCTGCCCTAGAACAGCTTATGTTTTTCACTGTTACCTGTATTGTGTCCTATTGGGGAATGCTGTGAAAGGAGGTTAAAATACCTCTTATAGCCTCCTTGTGCCCCATTTTTATGGCTAGCAATAATATTCACCTCGAGGCCCCCTTCACCCCGTGGGCATTGCAATAACCTCCCAACTTGTCTCTCCCCTTCTAATCTATTCTGCTCTCTGCAACTAAATTAATCTTTCTAAAATGCTGCTTTCATTATGTCATTGCTTTGCTCATAAAACTGTGTATGTCTCTTCTCTTCTTGGTGAATAAGCCCCAGACAGTTCAGTCAGGCATTCCCATCCTCCACCCTCATGTCCCCTCTTTCCCCCTTATTTCCCAGTGTGAACTTTTTCCTCCCACGCAGCAGCTCCTCTGCCCTGAATCTACCTCTGCTCCTCTGTGTGTCTCTTGACTTGGAGTTCTCTACTCTTCCTCTCCAGCTCTCCTAGTCAACCTTGAAGGCTTTCTTCAACCATGTAGACTCCTCTGGCCAGCCTTGCCTTCTTCAGCAACCTCTCTGCTCTACTCCCAGATATTCTATAGTCCTTATTGCCCTGAGACATTTTCACTGCTGGTGATGACTGGGTAAATGCTAGATGGACCTATTACTTGTATCTCCTGGACTATACTCTACCATTTTCTCTATTTATTGCCCCCAGAAGAATTGATGATGCCTGTCATACTATTAGGAGCAAGTTCAGGGATGGGTTCCAGTCAGACACGCTATGATAGATATTCTAAGTTGCCTATTCCATTCCTTCTTTCTTATGATGGACTCATATTTTATTCAGTGCCTAGCATGAGTTGTTTAATCTTAAGTAGAAGCTAATCGAAACACTCATACTCCCACTTCCTAGCTGCCCTTGCGACCAGGAGTGTCCACACAACATTGTGCTGGTAAGTATGCCAGAGGTTTCTGAGAAGGGCTTTGTTTCCTGATAAAAGGTGAAGTGTTTGTTAAGAAAGTTCATTGATGCTGGACATTCCACTTCTACCTGCCTTGATTGTGATTAAAAACTATTTGGGGGCCTCTACCAATCCTTTTGCAACCATGAGGCAACAATCCTGGGAATGAAAAGTCAACATATTGGCTATGATAAACAGAAGGACAGGAAGAACGTGGATGCTTAGTGTCTTTGTTGAACCATTATGTCAACAGGCAACTACCTCTTGACTCCTGTATGTGAGATAGTTAAATGTCTTTAATACATAAGCCATTGTTATTTGGATATTCTGTTACTTGCAGCTGAAAGCATTTCTAAGCATTTCTACAACCAACTTTATAATTCTAGAGCCTTAAACAATGCATGAACATCATGTATCTTAAGATGCTTTGAACCCATATAGGAGAAGATATGGTGATATTTCAAAAAAAAAAAGAAATCTTCAGAAAATTAACATCATATCCATATGCATCTACGTATACTCCACTAACAATATAAATAAATCCTTTCAATGACAAACATAAAAATGCTAATTCATAACCATAACAATCAATTAAATAATAGGTGACCAAAGGAAAGAAAAAGAAATAGCAAAAAGAGTGCATTAAGCCCAATAATTGGAGAAAAGTTTACTTTAGCTCACTTTTTTAAACAACCAAACTTTTATCTCTAAATAAAATCCCACCAATATTTACCCATTGATTTTATTTTACTATTTGTTACGAAAACCTCCATTCCTTTGGCCTCACATTTCCAGAAAGGCTTCTGGCCTTTCTTTCCACTCTTACTCATTTCTCTTCACAGACAGAGTGAGTTACCTGATAGGTAAGTTTGAGAGGAGATTCTGGACATACTTCATCCAGCCTCTCTCTGTCTTCTCTGTTTCTAGTGGAGCAACTTGACCTCTGGATAGAAACACCTCTGCTAATCCATGCAGTAAAATTGCATGGATCTTGATCTGCCCCTGTATAGGTGAGGCCAGCAGTTGGGATGGGCAAGTTCAAATCTAAGGAGAGGTATTAGGAAACCCAGTTGTGGCCATTAGTCAAGGATGGATCTCCAATTCAGCTTTATTGGTAATTAAGTTGATATTTTTATCCCCATCAGTCTCTCTCTTGTGTCTACTTCTTAACTGGTTCTAAATATAGGAAGGAAAAGAAGTTTATTATTAATCAGTGACCTGGAATGCCAACTGAGAGTCACAAGTGTGGTACTCTCCTCGGATGTTCCTTCCTTGAGTATTAGAAAAGCCAATTTTCTCATTTTGGAATAATTATAATATTTTATATGATTAGTCATTTGTTCATTTATTTATTATCTATTACATATGCTATAAACATGCGGAATATACAGTGGTCAGCACAAATAAACATGCTTCCTATGCTACAAAAATATATATAAAATTAGACTATTTCGAGTGCTATAAAGAGAGACAGAGAATATGTTCCATGAGAACAGATAATAAGGAGATTTGATTTAATTAGGGAAATCAACAAAGGCTACTCTGTGGAAGCCATAATCAATCAAGCTGGGATCTGAAGAAGGAATTGTTGTTATCTAGTTGAGGAGGGCAGGAAAGAATATTCTAGGCACATGCCAACGCCCTGTCATGGGAGGGGGCATGGCAAGTACAGTGGGATTAAAGGAGTCCAGAGTGGATGGAGAAGGAGATAAAGTGACATTGGAGATGAAGTTAGCTAGGTAGGGGCCAAAGCATGCAGAACCTCAAAGGTCACACTAAGTAAGGAGTTTGGTCTTTGTCTTAAAAACAATGGGAAATCTTGGCAGGAGGTCAGACAGATGCAGGCAGTTTGGGCGAGGGTGGCAGTGATAGACATAGAGAGCAGGAGGCATGTTGGAGACATAGTTAGAAGATAATTGACAGAACTCAGTCATGAGTGGGATGGGGGGATACAAGAGGTGTCAAGGATGACATCTAGGTTTTCAGCTTCTATGACTAGATTGATGGGGTCATTTACTGAGAGAAGAAGCCCTTGGAAAAGACCGTATTTTGGAAGAAAGGTAATTTGGACCTATTGAGCCTGAGATCAGGTTTTAGACATAGAAAAGGAGATCCAGTAGGTAGTCGAATCTATGGGTCTTGAGTGCAGATAGGTAGTCTAGGCTGGATATGGTAATTATTATAAAACTATAAGGTTGGATGGAGCTTATTTGGGGAAAGTTTATAGAAAATAGAGCCAAAGACAAAGATATGCAGAATTCTAATGTTTAATGGTCAGATAGAGAGGAATCTGCCTGAAAAGGAGAATAATAATGAAAAATGACAGAGATAGGAGGAAAACCAGGAGAATATGATGGAAGCCAGGAGGAAGAGCTTAGGGGAGGGACATGTGCTCAACTCTGTGGGACATTGCCAAGGCAGAGAAGAAGCAAGATGAAAGGTGTTCGTTGAATTCAATCTCTGAGATCACGTCACCGGGGAGATGGGGCAGAAACCCAGCTGGAGTGAGTGATTTAAGTACTGAATGAGAGGTGGTGCACAAAGGAAACAGTAGGTTTAAGAAAAATTCTTCTAGAAATTTTTCTGTGAAGGGAAGGAAGACAGGCAGGACTGAATTTGGTAAGATTTTTAAATGTGACTCAGATGATTTAACAAATCAATGGGAAGGGTTTACTTGAGAAGGAGAGTCTATATGTGTGAAAGAAAAAGAATAATTGATAATGTAAGGTTTCTAAGAAGGGGAACTCAAGAAGGGGATGGCTGGTAAAGTGCAGGCCAAAGAATCAACTTTAGGTAAGAAGATGAACAGCTCCTCTGTCATAAAAAGAGAGAAAGAAAGCTTGGATGTTGATTTGTAGGTCAGAAGCCAATATTTCCTGACTATTATTGGCTGGCCTCAGTTTTCTGTGCTAAGTGGATGAGATCATCTGCTGAAAGTGAAGGGTAAACAAGGAGTTGAGAATAGCATAGAGATGATGTGTACTGTTATAGAAAGTAAGATATTGAGCTGACCGAGACACATGTGTGGATCGTTGAATACTACCGATGGTCTGTTTGGGGTAGGCGATCTTAAACTTAGAGTGAAATAATAATAATTCCTTGAACAATGAAACATACTTATTTTTAACTCTACGTCTAAACACTGTATCACCTATGGGTTTGTTTATATGACCTTTTTTTTTTTAATTTTGGTTTGTTGATTAAGTCTTGTCTCCTTGTATGCCTAGTATTTTGGTTGAGTGTCTAGTTGTTTTTTTCAAACATTAAACATTTATTATCTCACAGTTTCTGTGGGTCAGAAATTTAGGAGGAGCTCGGCTGGGCAGTTCTCGTTAGGGCTCTCCCATGAGCTTGGACTCAGGTGTCAGCCAGAGCTGTGGCCATCTGAAGGTGTGACTAGAGCTGCAGGATCCCTTCCCACATTAGCTCACTCCTCTGGCTGCTGGTAGAAGGCCAAGGGCACTGTTTCTGAGCATGTCAACTCTCCACAGGGCTGCTTGAGGGTCCTCTGACACAGCAGCTGGCTTCCCCAGGGCGAGTGATGTGAGAGAGCAAGATAGAAGTAGTGCTCAGCTATTTTTGTTTGTTTATGTGTTTTGGGTGTTTTCTTTTTTCTTGTTTTTTGGTTATTTTAGCCATTTTTGGTTGAATGTTTGATAGAGAAAATTTGAGACACGAAATGATGTTTTCTTCCTCAAGAGAAGATTTGCCATTGTTACTGGCAGGCAACTGGGTTAAGGGCACTAGTAATTACAGGCCACCTTCATCCAATCAGGAATTGAGATAAGAAACTTTAGTCCCTGTGAGAGCTCATATATTTTCAGTTCAGTTTTATTTCTTGGGTGTGGTCCTTGGGGTCCCTACTAATATCCTGGGGTGTTTACCAAGACTCTTTCTTCTTGGCAGGCCTGCCTTGAACTCTAATGTCTGCCTCCTAAGACCCTTGAGACTATCAAAATCCCTGCCCAGCTTCCCAGACTCTCAGCCGTGCTTTCAGAATTATAGGTACCTATAGGTTTGCTATTCTCAAACCTTAGGGGACATCGGCATCAGCTAGAAGGTTTGTTAAAGCAAAGATTGCTGAGCCTCAGCCCAGAGTTCTGATTCAATAGATCTGGGGCAGAGCCTGAGAGTTCATGTTTCTACCAATTTTCCAGGTGCTGTTGTTTGTTCAGTACCCACACTTTGAAAACTACTGTTCCAGGGGGAGAGGCAGCTTTAGCGGGCTTCGTTTCTCTCTGGGAGCCTGGCAATAGGATTTCTCACTGCTTTGGTAACTTTCCAAAGTCCTCAAGCTGATGTTGCTTTTCACATGCTATCTTGTGGTCAAAGAGCAGGTTGATCTGAGCCACCTCCTCTGCTGTTGCCAGAAGAAAAACTTCCAAACTAATAATGATGGCCAATACTTACTGAGAAAGTATTCTGTGTCAGATTATGGCTAGCATGGCTGTTGAGTTGCACACCTCCAGGGGGCATTATTCACATTATTTTAGATGAATGTCAGCCTAGCCACCTGGAGTTTTGTGAAGCAGTGGCCCTGTGCAGATGGGCACTGTGCAATGGTCTTTGCATATATTATTCACCCTCAGAAAATTCCTGTTATTCTCCTTATTCTCAGTTAAGGAAATGGAAACTTAGAACACATAACTTTCCCAAGGTCACAGGGTTTGTACCTGACAAAGTTTAGAGGTAAATCCAGAGTTATCTGATTGCTAAGACTGTATTTCTCGATTTGTGGAAACAAAACAAAATTTGCTTTAAGTCTTTGATGTTCCTACCTTCTGTATCTGTACAATGGGCACAATGGTATTTATTCTCAACCTCGTGCTGGGTAGAATGAATTAATGAAGCAGTGGACTTAAACTCTGGAGAGTTTTTTTGGGATAAAAGAATTAACTTTCATTACCACAGTTCTGTTCAGGAAAGTGGTTTTCTTACAAAGGTATAAACACCCACAGTTGTTAAGCAGGCAAATGAAAACAATCAATGAAGCAGAGCTAAGGCCAAGACAGGTGTTTCAAATAAACACTGCAGAGTGATGGTGAGAGGCACCCACCTTTCAAATGGTACCATGCTTTAAAAAGCAACAGCTTCATCCACTGAGTGATGTAAGATCAAGTTTTCCCTCCGCTAGTTTTCCTCTTTCTCTTATGAACATCAGGTGTTCATTTCTTCTTTCGTTATCTCTCCTTCCTCTGAGACTAACTACAAAGCAGTAATTTAAAAAGTAGGGATTTTGAGACCCCCTAGACCGTTCAGGCATTAATATTGCAACATAAAACCCTTTACCTAGAAGTCACAGGTTCAAATCCAGGCTAGGTCAGTAGTGACTAAGTGTCTAATGATTGGCCATTTGTTGGTTGTTTCATGGTTTATGTGAAATGAAGTGATGGTCTCAGCTCTCTGGCCAGTCCACATGAGACTGGGCATTGCCAGGCACTGGTTAGCATCCTTAGCACAGAGGCCAAGCCTCAGTTGGAAGCCTTACCAATTGAGATTGCCTTCTACAGAATACAGGAATGGGGCAGGAGGAAGGGCAGGAGTTGATTGGGAAAGGAGAGAACTGTTGTCTTATCTTTCCACTTTCTCGACAAAAAAGAAGATACCTCTTTTCAGACCTAGGAAATAGGTTGACTTCCTGGTTGGTCATTGACTTTTGCAATTTCATTCGGCAGAAAGAGAGAAGACAATTTCCTGCAGTAAATGATGTGGGTAATGTGTGCAGAGGAAACTGCTCTTGCTTTTTGGCCTAAACAGAGCCAGACTATGGGACAGACAGGAAGGGGAGCAGGAGAGAAGAACGGGCGTGAACATATCCAGAGGTAGAGACCTCCGTTTCCTCTTCGCACACAAAACAGTCTTGCGAGTCTGGAAGTCCCAGAGAAATGAGCGGTAGGATGGCTTGTCCTTTCTCTTTGGCTGAATTCCCTCCCAGCTGGTTCCTTGCTCCTGGCAGGAAGGCAGGGTCTGTGACCCATTGCTCTTATCTCTTACGGGGTCAATGTCAAGGATAGGTATAGACGTTGATATCCCCAACTCTCATCCCCAACTGAGAAGGGTCTAGGCATCTCTAGTCTAGACTAGTTGTGGCTCAGGAAACAGACAAAACTCTTTTTTTTTCCCTAAAAGGGGACAGTTGAATTTTAAGCTCCATTTTCTGCTTTCAGTTACCCCAGCGTCCCTATCCCCAAAGTCCTTCCCTGAATCCAAGGGCCTTCCCCGACTTGTGTCTGAGCCTCTGAATCTTTATTACACTGGAAAGGAATATGGTGAGACACAAATTTCAGTGGGCCAAGTTAGGAATGAAGTAGACAAGGTCATAGTGAAGAGCATGGACTGTTCTTTCCAAAAATCTGGTGGTGCAAGGGGCAGGTAGAGCCATGGGCAGGGGTTTGCAGGGAGCTTCGTTAGGAGGAAGGAGGAATCATGCATGTCCTTTCAGTCTGAGACAGGTGAGGAGAGGGAGAAGGAAAATGCATGCCCAGGGCAGAAGGAGAAATAACTTTTAATAAATGCCAGAGAAGGGGAAAAAGGAAAGGAGCGAACTGCATGGGAGGAGGAGGTGGAGGAGATGAGGAGGGAAGGAAAGGCTCTGCTATGGAGGCATGCAGGCGTGGAGAGGCAGTCACTGGGCTCTTCGTGAATAATGTGCTCGATTTTCTTTGCGAGGTAGAAGGCAAGGCTCTTCATGGAGAGGTGGCTGGGAGCCCGAGGAATGTGCTGGAGATTTGTGGGAGAGGGGTAGGAAGCCACGAGGGAGCAGAAGGGCAGGGCTGCTGGCAGGGCCTGGCTCAGACGGATTCCCGTCCTCTATCTGCACATTAGTGTTATCTCTGAAAGTCATCCGCCATAGTGTGACTTTCAGTCATGCAGAGAGATGGCTGCTTTCTATTATATAAGGACATTGACATGGGAGGAAAAACAGACTAGAAAATGCCGCCCAATATATACATGGAATAGGGGGGAAAAAACAACCAACAAATGGGGTCGTCAAAAAGTTTCCAAAGAGCTTTACAAAAAAACTTTTATTGAAGTCAAAACAGTATGGAAAATAATATTATGGTGTTCAAGCTCTGTTCTCTCTGTGAGGCTTGAAGAAAAAGAAAAGTGTATTCTGTGGTTAATCATATTTTAATTGGTCACGATATGAAGCAAAAGTTCAAAACTAAATACGAGAAATATCTCCCCTCTAGAACATTCAATTAAAATTTGTGGGGGGAAAAGGCCTCAAAATGACAACCAGAGAGTAAAAACAAAAATAGCAAGAGTCACTATAAACCAAGACTTTAGGCAAGCAGATGGCATCGAAGTGAGTCAAGTTTATGTGTGTGTATGTGAGGGCTTGGGGGGGTTATCTCAGCCACTCCTAGATGGAGTTCAGCCCCGGCCTGAGTGCAAGGGTGTTTTGCTCTGAGCAACAGTGTGATGTGCACAGAATTCATCCCAGGCATCTAAAGTCCTGCCTTTATGAATATCCAGCGTCTACTTATCCAGGGTTTGAAATGCATCCACACTTAGGTGAAAATAACTGAGGGTAGAAAAGGCCTCAGGAGTATTAACATTTGAATAGGGCAGGTCTTAGGCAAAATAAATGTTACTGAACTCTGCAATGGCATCACATGGATAGGAGCCTATTCTGCTTATTCATAAAGGCCATTTTGAGACCATCCTACATTCCTGCCCCAATAAGCCTAAACAGGAACACTCGTAGATTTATTGGGGTCCTGGAAGGGAACTTAGAAATGTTAACATGTTGTGTGAAGATGATATCAAATCACCATAATAAAAACCAAGGGTTACTCTAAACAAAATGGTCTTTCAGCTTTTTAGCATTTAGCATTCCATTTGATAACTTTTTTGTGTGGGCTTTTTTTTTTTTTTGCCTCGGAGGAGAAAATACGTATCTTACAGGTGCCACACATGTGTGTACATGTATGAGCATGTGCACATCTGTGCCCATGGGTTTGGCAAGATCCTTGTGGAGCAAACATAGCACCCGAAGTCCCTGTCCCTTATTAACTTAGCCCTCCCAGCCACCCCAGGCGGTAGGCACTGTTATCCCAAATTACAGGGAAGAGAGCCGAGGCATAGAGAGCTGACTGACCAGCCCAAGCTCACACAGCATGCAGGTGGTAGCACTAGGATTTGAACCCACAAATCGACATGGGCACAGTGTCTCAGCTCCAACCACCTGTGCAAACTGGCTTTGAGAGCTTGAGATGACTTCTCAAAACTGGACTTGAACTTGGACTTCACAGAGGTAATTGTTTTGTAACTAGGCATTGAGGGATGAATTTTCCAATTTGAGATGGGGTGGGCAGGGTTTGATTAGCTTTTCACAGGCGTGACAAACACAGTAGATTTGGGGAAATGCAGTAGCTCGCAAGATGGGTGGTAAAGGATGAACACAGGGCAGGGGGTGACCATACACCCAGTTAGCCTGTGGCAATCTGGGTTTTCATCTGTGGTCCCAGTATAATAATGGCACCCCCTTTACTCTCTACAAAGTCTGAGTCCGGCTGGTGTTACCGTGCCCCTGAACTATGGAGGCCTATTCGTGTAGGACCTTGAATGGCATGCTACCAAGTTTGGATTTGATTCTGCGGTGGGGGAAACATATTTGATGACCAAAATTGCTTGGAAAAATGGCAGAAGTAGAAGGAAGGAGACCTGTCCTTATGCTGTTAAAGGACTTAGTTTGTAGGATTGCTGTGAAATTAAATGAAATGGGTTTAGAACATAGTAAAATGCTCAATAAATATGAGGTCCTCTTCTCTTTCCTTTTTTTTCCTTCTTATTTTTCTCTTTCTCCTCTGGCTCTTCCTCCTCCTCCTCCTTTTTTTTTTCTCCTCCTCTTCATTATTATTGAGACCCTAACCATGCCCGCCCCCTCCAGCCTCTGCTCTCTGCTTGCAGCGAGGCAGGCACCAGGTCAGGATGGTGAACCCATGCTGCAAAACAGAAACAGAACCCAGAGCACCCAAGGTAATCTGCAGGTGGGGAGCAGCCTGTGTTCCCGAGACCCTGTTCCTAGCAGTTTAGCAGCTCAGCAAACTCAGCTGAAGGCAGCTACATAGTAGGCCTGTTCAACCTCAACCTGGCAGGAGGAAGGGGAAAAAAAGCCCAACAACCCAAAGCTCACATTTTAATTCTCCCAGCTGTGATTCTGGTCCAGGTCATGTTACCAATATAAACAGCACAAAGCCTGGAGTCTAATATTAATACCTAATAGATGGGGAATCACACATCAGTGTCACACATCAAACGCAGGGTGTTTTTGAAGCTGATATCAAATAATGCTTCTGCTCTTGATTATGTTGCCTTTGTTCTAGGGCAGTAGAAAAGAAATGAGTGAAGCGTCCCTGGTCACATTATTTTAGGAATTGGTAATAGCAGGCCGAACAGTGAGTAAGGGAAGGCCTGGGAAAATGATCATTTATTAAGCGCCATCAATACATCAGGGACACGAGGATATACACTAAGTTATTTCTTGCAACAATTTATGAACAAAGATTATTACGCCCATTTTACAGATGAGGAAAGTGTGCCCAGAGTTGATGATCATGCCAAGCAGTAACTGCTGGAGCTGCCATCCAACTGCAAATGCTTCAGAAGAACAGCCACATTTTTACAAGTACCAACACCCAAATGTCACCACAAAAATCATCCATAGGTAATTTCCTAGTGATGGGTCAGCCTAACACTGGATCTGCTTACAGCTTAAGTGAGTAGGAGGGACACAGTCACCTGAACTAAAAATGCTGAGAGAGGCACAGTGAAGCCTAAAATGAGTATCTAGGGTGGAAACCCTGGAGGGAGTCAGGTACTAAACACAGCAGATAAGCAAACTATGGAGTAGGGTAGTGACTGGTAAGTGCCATGGAGAAAAACAAAGCAGGCGATGGATGGGGAGTTTTGGGAAAAACTTAGTTTTGTTTGAAATTAATTAATAGTGTCAATATTAAGTAAATTTCTCTGTTCTTCCAGACCGTAAGCTCTGTGATGCCACAGTCGTGTCTATTTTTTCACCAGGTATTTTCAGTGCCTGGTGTGTAGTAGGTGTTCAGTTAGTATTTGTTCAATGAGCAAACGAATGACTGTGCAAAGGAACTGGGGTGCATATGCAATAGATGAGACAACTTCACACAGAGAGCGATCTTCTGGACGGTGAGTTCCAAGGCCGGGAATTGTGATGCGTGGTTTTCCAATTCCACATTCTGAAAGCTTAAGGGAAAAGGCTTCCGGGAAGCGTTAGGTAAAGCTGAAGTGAACGAGAGAAGGGTCAGAAAGCTAGAGACTGAGGCTGAGGTCCAGGAGCTGGGAAGTCCCTCCTTAGTGTTGCTCCTGAAGAACTCAGGTTGTGACTTGGGTAGCCAATGACGAGACCCAGCCAGTCCTGTTCCTCTGGTTATTGTTAGGAGAGGTGTCGATTCTGCACAATGGCTCGTTCAGTTTACATGTTCCTTCATCCGCGTGAATTTGGTCAGTTGACTGTCGTGTCACTGGGACATACCATACTGCGAACGTGGGTAGAACCTTGGTAACTACAGGGAAGTGAAACAAAGCCAGGCCTTTCTGGATGAACAAATGGTCCATTTTTGGGGAGTTTCTTGATCACTTTGTTTCACTGTTAAAATGTTTCACGTAAATGGCTAGATTCAAAATGTGGCCTGCTCCTGTGTTCAGTTGTGTAAACAGGTTGTTCATGCATTAATTCTTTACTTGTTAGTTCAAAACAAAAACTGACCACATTTGCTTAACTTATGTGGATAAAATATCAACTACACACTGCCTTCTTTTCCGCTTGCAGAGAGTGGCAATATTAGTATGTGATAGGACCAGGATGAATTAAACTAAAACTACCACGCTTTTTTGGGGAGCAAAGAACAGAGACATGAGATGGCTGGTTCTAGCCACAGGGGTTTAGTGCAAGCATCAGAGGCAAGGAAGGAAGCAATGAAAACCATCTCAGGGGCCCTACTGGCCTCTTGTAGCCCTGGAGGCTCATGGAAAGCTGCAGAGTGAAGTGAGTTTGAATTCTAGTTCTTCTTGCAAGCTATGTGACCTTAGGCAGGTGCATAACTCCTTCAGTTTCCTCAGCTATTAAAGGGGAAAAATAGATCTACCCCATAGGGTTGTTAGGGTCATGTGAGTTAATGCATGCAAGTACTTGTAGTGCCTGGCATCTGTGGTGCCCACTCCAAGAGCACTGCCTCTCATTGCTATTGTTGTCATTATTCAGCTCATCTAGCATCCAGCGGCAGTGACAGTCACCCATCAGCAGCTCTGGCTGTTGTGCTGTCATGATCTCAGGAGCGGATGCCAATTTTCACTTCACCACGTTCGGAATTCAGCCTCTCTCTGACTTAGACTCAGCTTCTCCTCTGACCACTTCTTTAGCTCTCTACTCACTTTTCTTCCCATCTCTGTACCACGAGTATTTTAAATCTTCTCCCCCAGCCATCCTTCCTCTTCCTTTCACTCTCCTCTCAATAACATACACCAAAGAGATGCAACTGTCCCTTCATTTCGCAGAGACCAAAAGGAATCGGAAAGGAATTCTCTCACATTCCACCAGTACATCTACAACACCACCTGCCCCAGTCACCATCTCACCTCCTTGCCTCTTGTTATGTCACAGGAGTCCCTCCTGTGTGGATGGGTCCCTCACTGTTCTCCGAACCCCATCTCCTCTTACCTCTGAGAAACTCTACACTATCACTTCTCACGTTTTTCAACCTCCTTCCTTTCCAGGACTTTCCTATACACAAGTGCAAATTTCCCCCATCTTTAAAAATCTTCCCCTTTCATCTTTCTCTCCCTCCTCCCCAGAAAGCATCTCTAGTATGAGCTGTCTCCATCCCTTCTCCCAGTCCCACCCCAGTCAGTGTTTGAACACTCAACCCAATCTGGCCATGAAAAGTTGCCAGGGACTTGGATTCTGCTAAATCCAGTGGGACCCATTTGGTAGCATCTAATCTATTTGATCATTTCTTTCTTCCAGAAAAACTGCCTTCCTTGGAGAGGGTCTCCTGACCTTCTTACTACTTCTCAGGCTACTTCTCAGTCTCCTTGGCCAGATCTTTCTCCCCTTTGGGAATTTTTAAATCTCTTTAATCTACCCACACTCTCTCCACTTCCATTGTCACAATCTCAGTCCAAATCATCAACCTCTTCCATCTTGACTAGTTCAGTAGCCTTCTGGACACTCGTGGTGTGCCCACTCTTTCTTCACTTGACTCACTGCGGGGATTATGTCTCTACCTGGACTCTTTTAATGACTTCCCAGTATGCTTAGGAAAAAAAATAGTAGCAATGGCCCTTGTGGTGGTCTGGGACACTCTGCGTGTTCTCACGGCCTCCCTCTTCAGTTTCGTCTTAGACCTGTTTATCAGTCACTTTATACTCTGGACACAATGGTTTCTTGTGGTCCCTCAGATGATCATATTTCTTTCAGCATCAAGGCCTTTGGGTGAACTCGTCTCTTTTTTTGAATGCTCCTGACCCTCTTTGCCGGACACCTGTTTCTCCTTCAGGAGCAAAACATTCTCTAGGCAGTTTCCCGAACCCCTCAGGTCTGTATTGAGTCTTTCTAATATGGGATGTCATGATATCTTGTACTTACTTCCCCTTTGTGATGGTTATTACCGTTGACTATTTGTGTAGTTTTGGTTTCATCTCTCTCTGCTGTCAGTTCGTGAGTCCATGAGGACTTACTCAATCTTCTCTATTTCACCATTACACTTCCAGCCTCAAGAATAGCGCCTGGGCCATGTAGAATAAATGAATGAGAGACAAAACCAGCTTCAATTTTCAAAACCGTTACCTTCAGCGTAAGTCTGCAAGGCTATCGTGTATAATATCAGTGCACTCCTGAGGTTTAAACTCAGGCCCCTGCCTTCTCTACCCCTTTCTCACCTCAGCTCCCCTTTCCAACTGAGTTTGACAGACACCTAGTGTTACCATCCCCCTCTATAAGTCCTGACTTTAGTATGTTTCCCTCCCAAACCCTCTCTAGTTCTTATCTTCTCTATTTCAGCTATTGGTATCATCATTTCATTTACCTCTTTAATGTCAAAACCAAAGAAACTTTTAAAATAGTATTTGGAGTTCTTTTTCAGTCACAAAAGTAATACATATTCATTGTAGAAATTTGAAAAATATATTTAACAAACAAGCAAATTGAAATCACTTATATTCTAACCAGCAGTAATTATTGTAACTATTTCGGTATATACTATTTCCAATCTTTTCTATGTATATACATACATTATTCTGAAAGTGTGGTAGGGTTTTGCCTTCCTTTTTATTTTTTTTCTTTTGTACCAATTCCTCCCTTACCCTCTAAATTGCCTTCCTTTTTAAATTAATGTTTCTATCCATAATAGATTTTAAAAATAGAGAACTGTATAATTAATAATTATTATTCTTATTTGATGGAGTTTCTTTATTTTTGAGCATTGTATAGCAAATCCCAGACTAATTTTAAGACTTCAATATGTATCTAAAACAGAAAACTTTAAAAAATTGTAACTAAAATGTCATTATTATTCCTAACAAAACTGACAATAAATTCTCAATTTCATCTAGTACTCAGTCCATGTTTGGTTTCTCTGTCTCAAAGGGGTCTTTTACAATTAACTTGTCTAAATTAGAATCCAAAGTCTACATATTATATTTGATTTATATATACAGATTTTTAAAAATTAGAAATATATTGTACAAGATGTTTATAATCTGCCCATTTAAATTAACAACATATTATGCACATTTTGCCCTGTATTGCAGATTTGTCTTCAATGAGTCTAATGTCTATACAATAGTCCATATTTTTTTACATCCTGCATCTTATTATTGGGCATTTAACTTATTTTCAATTATATCTCCCATGAGTAAGGCTTTGCTGTGCACAACTTGACATGAGACCTAGGTCCAGGCAAATAAACATATTTGTTAGCTTTTTGATACTGCTAAATTCCACCCCAGAATAACCTTCCCATGAGTGGTGTATCCTTGTAAACACTCATTACTGTCATTGCAAAATCATTATTATTTTTACCCAAATCAATAAGCAAAAATACCTAGTTATTGTTTTCATTTACATCCCTTAGTGTGGTTAAAGATGACTCCACATGTTTAATAGCCTTTAGATTTCTCTGGAAAATTGCATGTTCATATTATGTGTCCATTGTTCTAATTTGTTTTTCATTTTATTATTGATTTGTAAGGGCTTTGTACTTTACAGAGGCCATGTTATGAATGTTGCCAACACTGCATTTCCAGAGTTGATTGTTAGTTAGCCTTTTCTAGAATTATGTTTTTCTTTCCTCTTATATCCATGATTGACTCTAATTTTTAATCACTTGTTCTTTCACAGTTTCTTAAATGTGTCAATTCTCTGATATCACAGTGCTGTGACTCGAACTGAACTTCTTGACAGCATTTCCTCCTGGCTGATTTGTTTGTTATCTCCACTCTCTTTCCTCGTTTATTGTGAAGGCTGCTGCCTAATGAATATTTCTATGACCACTTATCTCATATTGCTCCTCCATTCGTGACTGGACAATGGCCTTTTATAGCACATCAGATCAAATCTAAACCTCTCAGCCCAGCATTTAATAACATCCACAGTTTGACTTAACTTCTCCTTTCTGCACTTACTTCCCATTCTGTTTTCACAGGGGCCATGTACAGCAGCCTGGATGGTTTCTTCTCTCTCCCATCACACGGCTCTTCTGACGGCTTCTATGCTTGTCCTTCTGGGAGCTCACTCCAGTGCCAACGTTTCCATTTTCAAGGTGCAGCTGAAGTTCCATCTGTTCTGTGAAGTCTTCTGTGAGTCGCCTCGGCCCAGAGCTCTCTTCCTCCATCTCTCCAAATACTTACAGTTAGCTCCACGTGTCTTTTAGCACCTCCTAATTGTTCAACTATTTAATTTTGGTTTCCTCAATAAAAGCATAACACCCTTTTAAAGAACAGGCACTGTGCGGTCTTCTTTTCGTTCTTTTACAGCACATGGGCCCACCCCAGGCTGAACACTTACCAACGATAAATTCTTGATGACATTACTCTACATGGTAAGATGGCACTACTCACTTGCCAAAGGCCCAGTAGGTACTTTTGAATATTTCCCAGGCAGTGCGGCCACAGAACATCTATAATCCTTAATCCTACCTTCCTTTTGGCTAATGCCATGCTTGTAAACCATGAGTGACTGGGATTACTGAGTATCCGGAAATTTCTTCAGTTAGCAGGAGTGGAATAGAATTTCCATCTATATACAAAACTGACTGACTCACTGAAAACAAGTTAGCGATCTCAGTAAATGGACCTGCTGTGTCGAAAGGCAGCCAACAGATGGGGAGTGTCCCTATCTGAGCCAAGGGAGAGAAAGATGGGATTCAATCTGGTTTTTAAAAAAATGAATGATAAACTGAAGATGATGTTCATAGAAACCATATTTCCATTGTTAGCGGAAAAAAGGTGAGCTTAACCTTCTTTTGGTAAAAGTTAAACTTACAGGTAAGAAAGGGAATCCATTTGTTCATGCTCATATCAGATGAGAACATTGAAAGTCAAGGGGATATGTCCAATGGTTTTGCAAAGAGTCTCCTCCTCCTGGGGACTTTTACAATCAATGTCATCCACAGAAAGTCCCTGTCTTTGCCATCGTGAAGGGCAAATCATCTCCCAGTTGGTCTGCTTTTCAAGATTCCATGATGAACTCTACTTCTGGAAATGTCTGAATCAAAACAGAATCTTAAAAAGTCTAACTCTAAACACAAAATTGATGTATGAGATCATTACTGTGGCTGTATGGCAGGTTTTTAAAGAAAGTATTAATATTAGAATGGCATATTTTATTAAAATATATGTTGTTTGTCATTTTGCTCACTAGTATGTCCTGTCCTAAACACCTAGAAAAGTGCTTTGCAGTTAGTAGGTGCCCAGTAAATATTCTTTGAATTTAATTTCATTATTCTTGAAGTCTTGGTCTCATGGTTGGGTATGTACATTTGTGTACAGGTGTATGTACTTCTGAGTGAAGAAAAAGAAAAAGAAAAACACATGCTTACTCCTTGTGCTATAATTTTCCAAATAATAAATCAACATGCTGATAATAGTGGTGGTTTTCAATTTAACATTCTTTCGCCATCCATTCAATCAGTCAGTATTTTTGGGGTGCCTATAATGTACCAGGCACTGTGTGGGCACCAGGGATTCAGACATGGTGCATGCCTGTGTGTGTTTATAATCCAGGTGGGGAAAATAGGCGAATAAATAGACTGCTACGGTGCTTGTGTGAAATACAGTGGCAGTCAAAGGGGACTTAGGAAGAACAGCTATGCCAGTTGCATGGCAGCAGGGATGGCTTGCCCAAGGAGGTGCTACTCAAGCTGAGATGAAAGGCAGAAAGCCCCACCCAAGGGTCTGGCCCAGAGGGAAAAGGAAGGACAAGTATGTCTGCTCTCCTGTCCAAAGAAGATCCCTGTCCTGCTGTTTCCTCAAGCACCTGCCATCCCCACTATCCACCCCCAACTGGCAATGGAATGGGGCCACGTGGATCCCAAGGAAATGCTGCTGGTGCCCTTGCTGACCTGGAGCTCCCAGTCCTCGGCAGGGGAGGGTGCCAGCTGAGGGCTGCTCTGCATGTCTGTAGTCTGTCACCACCTCTCTACCCGTGCCTTGCCCAATGCCCCAGACCAGTGGCCGTGGCCTTCAGGACTCTGCCACATGCTGAGGGGCAGTGCCACCATTCCTGCCTAAGTGCTGTCCCTTGGGGCTTGGCACCTGATGATGCCATCACTTCTTCAAGGAAATCGTTTGCTCCCTGCCCCAGCCCCTCAGGGGGTGCAGGCAGGGTGATGTCACTCGTGAGCCCCTGTCCTTTTCTCTATGTGAGGAAGAAAGGGGAGAGTAATGTATTGTGTTAAGCTCATTTACCTGAATGTGAGGGGCCCAGAGTTCTTTCCTAGGTCTCCTCTCCTCTTGGGGGGCAACTGAGGCTCTCACATGCCCTCTCTTCTCAGCTGCTGTGCGGAGGAACCCTTCATGAGCACTGAATGTGGCCCTTCACTTACCGTCTATGGAGTCAAGGAAATATAATGAGAGCTGTGATTTAGTGAGCACCTACTATGTGCCAGGGACTTTGCAATCATAGTTTCTAATGCTATCAACAACCCTTCAAAATAACTGCCAGTATCACATGAAAAGGCTGAGACTCAATGAAGTTTAATCACGTGCCCAGCGTCATCCTAAGTTCTAGAGGTGGGATTCAGGTTCTGGTGCATGTTGCTCCAAGGCTATAGTGTTTATAGAATGTCATGGGACTACCCACCCTCCCCATCATACTCCTAATACCTTATTTCCCAGACAATCCTCTAATGGAAAGTCTCAAGCTTTTTATCCCACCCATCTTTCTGCAGTGGCAGGAAAGAGGTTTTTGCCTCCAGGTTATCTTATGAAGTCTTCTGACCCACCATGCAAACAACTCCAGGATACCTGGGGACATTCTGCTATGTTCAGGAGCATAACCCCCTTCCCCACCTCCTAACTCTAAGAAACAGTGGCAAATTATGTCTTTGTAATGTCTTTAAATTTTTGGATTTATTATTAAATGGCCATGATATACCAGCCACTGGGAATACAAAGATAAGAGATAAATCCTGCCTTCTAGTCTAGTAAGAGAGCAAACTCAAAAATTGCAATGAAGTATAGAAAATGTAAGAACAGGATTATGTGTAAGGGATAGTGATAAGAGGGAGGCAAGACCAATTCTGCCTGGAGAGTCGGGGGAGAATTCACCAGGAAGGTGATGCTTGGGCCAGACCGTGAAGTATGGGTAGGAGTTTGGGGAGTAGATGATAAGGGGGAGATAGAACGTCAGAGACAGAAGGGGTTAGAGTCAATCAATATTTTACAGAGAAAATATGGTACAATAGCTACAGATCTTTACTGAAGTCCTTTCTGGCTGGAAACAGACAATGCTACATCAGAAAAACCCGGGCCAGTTTTCTTGCTTCCGCAGATGAGCATGAAACTCCTTGGCCCTAATGTTCTCTGCAGTGGGAAGGGCATTCGCCCTTTCAAGCTTCCAGAAGCCCATTTAGTAAATTAATGCTGGAGCTACTGTGGGATTGGATCACAGCTTGCCGTTGTCATCAGCTTAGCACTCCTAGAGACAGGCTCACACCCAGGCCACCCGGCAGCCAGCTTAGGAGAGAGGGGCTAATTGTCTTCCCATTTCCTCTCCAATTATAGGGATCCTCTTAATGATGAATGTGGGAAATGTGGCCCAAAAGGAAGGAACATGTAATGTTTTAAAGCAATGTTTCTACATCTAATGGCAAAAGTTACACATCCTCGTTGTAGAAAAGGTAGAAAAATAGCAGGGAAGAAGGGATCACTTATCAGTTCTCTGCAAAGAATAATCATGTCAACATTCTATTCTTAATGCATATATTCAGAAAAATATACAGAGAATAACAGTGTGTGATAAATACTGTCCATAACCTCTCTTTTCAGCTTAATAGTATGGTGAAAACATCCTATCATTAATACTCTTCTGGTGCAGTATTTTTAATGGCTTCATAATGTTCTGTACCTTTTATGGTTCATTCATGATTTATTTAACCAGTCTTCTATCACTGGGCATAGAGATTTTTTTGAACTTTTCACAATCATAAACAACTCTGTGACGAACATCTTGTGGCTAAATCTTCGGGTACATACATGATCACTCTAAGCCTAGGAAGGGTGTTAAGCACGCAGACTGGATTTAGAAATAAGCCTTGTGCCGGCTGCAGGAACAGTAGCTTTGTTTAGAAAGTGTTGTTTCCCTGGTTGCATGTGCTTGGGATGGTTGGCCAATCTGAGCCCCGTGGCACATCCTGCTGAGCTGCGTCAGTCCTGCCACCTGGCACCGCCCTGTGTTCTCCGAAACTCTGCCACAGGGCTGGAGCCTCCCAGTTGAGAGCGAATCTTCGCAGGGTGGGAAGGCACCGTGGGGAGACGGAGCGGGCCCTCAGCAATTTTTTTATGACACCAGGCTTCTGTTCAGTGCTTTGGATAATTAAAAATAGACCCCCACCCAGGCCACATCTTTAGTCTAAAATGTACTGCGTGTGGATTTTGGAATTGGCTCCTGAGGGACAGGGCGGAAGCATGGTCCTCCGGGACATCTAAGCTAGGCTGGAGAAAGTGCTCCAAAAGTATTGTGTGGAGATGAATCCTCCACAGGCAGTGCTTGGATAGATGACCTCATAGGTCCTTCCCATCTGTAATTCCTGTGATTATTGGAACAGATTTTAGAGTGTGACCAGACTCAGAACACAAACATTTAAAAAATAAACCAGCCCCTATGGAGTTACACACAGATCTTCCTTCTCTATATTTTCAGCCTGAAAACCACCTCTGTTCTCCCTGACATTTGGGGCTGGCAGCATCCCTTGCTTGGTTTTGTTGGCTGGGAGAAACTCTGTTTTCCTGCGGTGACGGCAGAAGCACATTCTAGAGTCCACTCTTCCCGGGCGATGAAATTCACAGACAGCTTCTTACTGCAGCCCTGCCTGGATGCAGAGGGAGGGAATGAATCCACACCCCACCACTGCCGCCTTTGGTAAACTGGTCCCCTGATTTAATTGGGGTATTGGGGTTGGGGCTGCAGGCTTCCTGCTTCACCCTCTTGGGGACTTGATACATGTCCTTAGCTTTATTTTTTTTTTTTTTTCACTTGGAGTGAAAACTATCACCGCAGCAGGAACACACATGTGGTTGTGAGATGGTGATGATACTATAATATTATTGCTATAAACCTGGCCTGCATTTGTCCAAACCTCATTCATTTGATAGATATTTATCGGTAGAATGGGATAAATTCATCTATTTGTCACTAAAATCTTTGAAGGCAAGAATCTCTGGCCAAGTGCAGATTACATACCTGTAATCCCAGCACTTTGGGAAGCTGAGGCTGGCAGACTGCTTAAGGCCAGGAGTTCAAGACCAGCCTGGGCAACACAGCAAGCTCCTGTCTCTACAAAACAAACAAACAAACAAACAAAAAAACCAAAAAGTAATTTGCCTGGCATGGTGGCACATGCCTGTAGTCCCAGCTACTCAGGAGGCTGAGATGGGAGAATTGCTTGCGCCCAAGAGTTTGAGGCTACAGTGAGCTATGATTGCACTGCTGCCCTGCAGCCTGGGAGACAAACTGAGACCCTATTTAAAAAAAAAGTGAGACCCTATTTAAAAAAAAAAAAAATCTTTAATTTGTTTACTGCTATCTCCCCAAGCATGTCATTCACCCTCATAAATACTCTGAGTGAATGAGTGAATGAATGAACGAAACATGGCAAGGCTCTGCGCTAGATGCAGGAAAGCAACACAGCATAATGGAAGGGCACTGGATTCGCAGTCTCGCGCTTCTAGGTTCCAATCTACGTGCTAAGACTTCATTTCCTCTTCTGAAAAATGGGAATGACGATGCCCACCTCCTAAGGAGGTTTCTGGGATTAAATCTGTTGGTCAGATGCCTGGCATAGCACCAGGACTCAGCAGGCGTCGTGTGAGTCCTTATCGTCCTCCTCCTTACGCGCGTTCTGGACTGCACCTGTCCCTGAGGGTTGAGCCAGGCTGGGAGGACGCGAGGAGGGAGGGCTGGCTGTTTATGTGATCCACCGCCCCTCCCTTGTACCTGGTGGAGGAACCTGGCTGTGCCTACACTAAGTCATCAATCTCTTTTCAGGCCACACACCTGGAGCTGTGCACTGAGCGGCATCCGCTCCAGCGGCAGCTGGTTCATCTTACAGCTACAGCCCAGACACACGGAGAATTTAGAAGAGAGAGGAGAAGGAGGTTTTTGCTCCTCTCCACAAAAAATGAAGCCCTCGCTTTTATTATGTACACTGGCATATTGGCTTGGCAACGGATGTACTCCTTTTATAGCAGTGATCTGCATAAAACTGCATGATTCCAACTTATGGCACACCAGAATTTGATTATATTTATTAATAAAAGTCAAACATGGAAGGTGTCCATTCTCTGCATCAGGAAGGAATGAATCACTATTCTTTGTACACTTATATTCCCCAAACTAATTGCTCATTTTCTAAAATAAAAGTCTCCGAATTGAGTACTGGTCATTAGCAAAGGCAAGCTGATTATATTTCATGAGAATGTTTGGACTTCTTAAGCCTTATATTTCATACCAGAAACCTAAGCTGAAATATTTTCATGTGGTAATGCTTTTGATAGAGGCAAAATAATTTAAACAAATAATTAGTCTTGAGAATAAAAGTGTACACAAAAGCACAATTAATGAATTTACTAATTGTTCTTCCCTGCTGTGGACATTGCTCAAAGTTGAATTTTAAGCTCTTGCATAAATATAAATTACTGTACCAAGCCACAAAACTGGATGACTCACCATTAGTCATTAATGTTGCTTTAAAAACAATCTCAAGCTCTCAGAGAAAATGCATTCACCTAGGCAGACATAATTTTGAAAATAAAGCAAGTCTTAGATGATAAACTGGTCTTTGAGTCTTTGGAAAAAATACACACACTCAGGAGATTTGTGGGTTTTAATGCCCTATGTAAATATCAGACAGGCAACATTTACCTTATTCAAAATTCTCCATTAGCTGAATAGGAATGAATTTGGTCTGTCTTGGCCATGTGGTCAAATGTGTCCACCCTCCCTCTCTATCCCACCCCTTGCTGAAATGAAATCAAAATGTGAATTTCAGGGCCTTTTGTGTTTGATATCCTCTATGTGTGATGGAGGTAGATTCTTCTTCCTCTTCTCTGCCCTTGCCTTCTTCTTCTTCATCTTTTCTTCCTCCTTTAATTCCTACATAAGTAGCGTTTTCTGGATTTGCCTAGAAGGCTACAAACTATAGACTGAGCAATAGAAATTGTTCTCATGTTTTCCCAGCCTGGGAACAACAATGGGAGAAAGCAGTACAGAGATATTCAAGGGTTAGATAAATTCCTGGCAGATCAGTTGGGTGTTTCCTTAAACAGAATAATAACAGCAAAAAATCTTTGTACCATGGTTGTTTTCAATATGTTTCCAAAAGATTATTCTTAATTTATATATGTTATATTAAGAAAGCATTGCAACAATCACCTATAAGCAATGCATTTTAAAGCAAACCTACTCATATAAAGAATTGCTTATGTATATCTGCAACTTTGGCATCTTAAGAGACTGCATATGAGTTGACATCAATCCATAAAATGGAACATTGGGACACATATCCCATTGTGGGTTTTTCTTTCCTTTCATCTAAACTTTATAATGTAATGGACTGATCTATACTATTATGGGCTGATCTTAATAGGGGAAATTGCAAACAATAAGAAGCCCTATGATTCCGGAAATGGTTCAGGATATACAGTGATGCTATATTCTAGCGGGGAGAAAAAGGACAAGAATGGTCTCAAAAGGGGTTCAACTACTAAGCATTACTTGAAAACACTGCTTTGTGAAATTCCATTGGGTAGGAAGGCCAAGGCTGCAGAGTGTCTGGGAATGGGAGGAGGAAGAGAAAGTGTTGTTAGCAGTAAGTACCTCTTCTCATTGCAGCCGAAGCAAATCTCCATATTGTCCTAGCTTACCATGGTATGGTTCCATGATGAGGCTAGGGCGGCAGTACAGGGTAATAATGTGAATTTCTTTGTTTTCAGAGACAGGGTCTCCCTCTGTTGCTCAGGCTGGGAGTGCAGTGACATCATCATAGCTCACTGCAATCTCAAACTCCTGGGCTCAAGCGATCCTCCTGCCTTAGCTACCAACCTAGCAAATTTTTCTTGTTTCGTTTTTTTGTTTGTTTGTTTGTATTTTGTTTTAGTAGAGACAGTCTCGCTATGTTGCAGTTACCCATGCTGGTCTTGAACTCCTGGCCTCAAGCAATTCTTCCCTCTCTGCCTCCCAAAGTGCTGGGATTACAGGTGTGAGCCACTGCACCTTGCTCAATGATACACTTTTAGAGACTTCATTGGGGTCTTCTCTCTTCACCATCATGAGGCTTGTATTGTAAACACTTACTCACCTCTCCCCCTTCTAGAACTGACCCAGAGCAGAGCGGGGGAGGAGCGGAGAGGGGAGGGGCGGGGCCGAGGAGGAGGCTCTCTTGCCTTGGTCTTCACTGTTGGCAGTGTGAGGGAGGTCACGATCTCTTCAAGTTTGTTTGTCCAGACAGTAGTGCATTTCTGATGATTTTGATAATTTCAGCAGAAGAGAAGGCCCCCGCCTGCAGGCGTGGGAGGGGGCGGAGGAGGGGAGGAACAGGGAGCGGGGCTGGGATGTGCCTTTGAGGGGACAAAGGAAGTGGGAGAGGTAGGCAAGCCAAGGTATTTTTCCATCTTTACATTTTGCTCAGGGCCATCTAAGTCCACCAGTGCAAGCCGCGGATCCCCTGAGATCTACTGGAGAGCAAATTTCTACAGGCAGAAAATCTAAGCAGAGAGGGCTCTTTGCAGCCTCGCAGCTGGGAGCGCTCCTGCCGCAGAGGTGGCCTGTGGGAGGAAGATGTCCTGGGGGCTCTGACCATCGCCTCCAAGCAGGTGTGGGGCTGCACTTGCTATTCCCTGATCATTCCTCTCCCAATGAGTCCTGTATTCAGGATCCCAGAGTGACGGCTGGGTGCCCAGGCTCCTGTCTTTCGCCTGCCTTTGGATCCTGGCTCAGCCATCTCTCACCTGTGTGACCTTGGGACACAGTTATTTGACCTTCTGGATTTCAATTTCCTCCTCTGTAAAGTAGGGCTAATAACAGGACCCACCGTATAGGCCTGCTATGAAGATTAAATGAAGTTGTCAATGGAAGACAGTAGAAGAGTGTCTGGTACCACCTAAGTATCATAAATATGAGCTCAAATCCCACTTGCTTTCCCCTCCAAAGAGTGCAAAATTCGCCCTTGTATCCAAGTGAACAACGAATCAGAACTGCTTTGAGGTTTTTTTTTTTTTTTTTTCCTGGAATGGTTTCTAGAATGATTTGGCTTCTGGAGAGGGAATTATAAGGCAGCTGAACTTCTCTGGTTCTGTCTTCGACTCATTATCGTGCAGGAGTAACACAGGTTAATCGCATAGCTAATTAAGAGATAACATTAATGGAATCTGAGTTGGTGCCCTGATAAAGCTGAGTCCTGGCAGATAAATGCTGAGGTGGAGCCAAGCCATTTATTTGAGGAGCAGCAGGGCTCCTATCAGGGCACCAACTCTGCTTCCATTAAAGTTATTGATATTACACCCCAATCTACAACTGTAAGAAAATTCGATGTGTCTTTTTTTTTCCTGTTTCTGTTTTCAGCTTTATCCGTCCGGCCGGACGAATGCAGCAGAAGCCAGGTGAGACAGCCCCTTTAATTGCACACCACACTTAATAATGAATTAACAAATAAATGAATGAATGAACATTAAAGAAATTCATTCACAGCAAACACCGCTGCAATTAATATGCTGCCACCCGCAGGGCGATGTTGAGGAGGCCTCTAGCAGAGCCGATTGCCTCACCGGATTGATCAGTTGTGGGTTTTTTTTTTTTTTCAGGGCTTTGCCTCCGAGCAAATCAATGAAGGACCTGAAGTACCATTTCTCTATTTCTCCCTGTCTCCTTCTAGTTAACTTGATGAAAGGGTTTTGGAGATTTCCTCCCCTCCTTGCTTTAATAAATTCTCTCATGGCTTTTTTAATTGTTGCTTTTTTTACCTTTCTCGGGGAATAATGATCAATTACTGCATTCAGCTAGCTGATGGCTGACAAATTCTATTTGACATAATGCAGCCGTGATTTAAAGAAAGAGCCCTGGTGCTAACTACACGGCTGCTTCAGGAGGAACAATGGGGATTGTGTTGCACCTTCCATGATGGCGTGGCTTGGGCATTCTGCAGTTAGCCAGGCTCATTCCTCTGATAGCCTGAGACAGCCTGGGAGAGAACCGAACACTGGCTCAGGCCACTGTCATCTCTGGTCATGGATCCGGGGACATTTTGGCCGACTACATCCTCACAATGTCTGGGGCTGCGTCTGCCCCTTGTCCCTGCTCCCTGAAAACCCCCACATGAGCAAATTCCCTGCAGAGTCAATAAGCTTCAACAAAGGCCTTCACCAGGGTGAGAAGAATCAGCCGCTGAAGAAATGAGAGTTCACTTGGCATTCCTGTGCTGAGAATGTTAAACACCAATTCCGTAATGAGAAGTAAACACTGAGGCACTCTGGGAATCACAAATCAGCAAAACACAGACTCATCCACAGTACAGGCGTAACTGGGAGTTGGTCAGAACTGTGTCCAAAGGCCCAAGCTGACACTTGTATACACCCAGAACTCTCCACACCTTGCGAGAATATAGCTCAAACACGGAGCCTGGGATGTATAAACTCCTGACACAGGATAGTTGCTGTTATTCGCTGTGATTGCTGTGATGGTCATATGTAGTTATTTTATAGTTCAGGCTTGAGTGAAAGCAAAGCCAAATTCCAAAAGGGTGTCATTTAGGAGGAGAAAAGGAAAGATCTCATCACAATTATTAACTTGGATAACAGGAAAATTCACTCTGGACAGTGCGATTTGGATATTTTATATTATGATTTCAAGTAAGAGTCAATTTAAATTCCAGGAAAGTTCTGTCATTTTTTCTAGCTATATAAATTAAAAATAAGTTGAAAATCGAACATCCACACACTTGTGTGCTATTCAAAATTCCCATTTATTGAGTCTCAAAGGCAGATATGCTCCTTTCAGCAATTTGCTAAATAAATCTGAAAATACCCGAGACACTGTAACTCGAGGGGAAAAGTCTTTTTCTCCTGAAATTTTAAGTTGAAATTTTATAAGAAGATTAGATGTCAAAATTGTGTCTTTACATATAAAGGTCTATCATGAAGGCTTATAAACACATGATTACATTATTTATCTTAATTGCCACATTAAACTAGTAACTCCTAAGCACGTAAATGTATGATAAAAATAGTCTACGAAAACTACATGCAGAAGTTCCTCCCGTTAGGAAAAGGAACTTGCAAAATAAAGAAACTCACAATTAAGAATTAAATCTCTAAAATCTACACACAAAGCAAATCAGAGTTTTATGGAGATGGTGACCCACTGCACCTATGTACTAAAGAGTAAATTCTATCCCGTTCAGTCCTTGATAAATACACACAATTTCCATGTCGAGCTCACTCTAATTACAGACAATGTCAATATGAGATGCGTGCCCAAGAGCACAGAATAGCTAGCGGACATGAGGATTTTCTTGATTTTTTTTTCCAGGGGACAGAACTTGAGTTTTTGAACCCCTAAAAGTTCAGTTCTTTCTGTGTGTGTCCCTCTATATCTCATTCCTTGTGGAGTTACAGCAAGATGCTATCCATGTAATGGTTGGGTGGGCAAACAGACACACCTGACTTTGTTAGAACGTGCAAAACATGCCAAGTTAAGACTCAGAAACTTGCTACCTGACCCAGCCTATCTCACTATCAGGAATCAAAGCTTCTCTTTCTCCAAAGCCTTCATCATATCCATGTTTGCCTCAGTCTCTTGCCTTAGTTCATCTCTTTGTCACACCTCGACTTCTACAATATGTTACACACCCTTTGCATTCTTTCACCTCATTCTTTGTGATTCCTTTCAACCCAGTTTTTATTTACTTCATGAGGGCAGAGACAGTTTCGTTTATTTTTCCCTATGCCCTGAGCCAGATGCACAGTCTCTAGCAGAGAAGGTGTTTCTAAAAGTGTTTATTGAATTGAATTATTGAATGTGATCCTCTGACCATCACTTCTCATTGCGTGTGTGTGTGTCCATCTCCCCTGAAATTTTTTAATAAAACTGCTCTTAAACATTACCCTAACTCACTATACACAGTCCACCATATCTTTCAGATGAACTTATGCTTAACAGATGCATACCGAAATAGTTAAGGGTAAAGTGTTAATAACGTTTGAAACTTACATTTAAATGGTTCTGCAAAAAAGAGAGAGAGAGAGAAAATATGGCAACGATTGTCAACAACTATCAAATTTCAGTGGAAGGCATGTGAGTGATCATTGTACTATTCCTTCTTCTTTTCTATAAATTTGAAAATTTTCAAAATAAAAAGTTTGCAGTAAAAAAAAAAAATCTTTCAAGTGGTCAACTTCTTCAGTTCTAGTGGAGTCTAAAAAACGTCCTCAAGCCAGGCATTGTGGCTCACTCCTGTAATCCTAGCATTCTGGGAGGCTGAGGCAAGAAGATTGCTTGAGGTCAGGAGTTCAAGAACAGCCTGAGCAAGAGCAAGACCCCGTCTCTACTAAAAATAGAAAAATTAGCTGGGCATCGTGGCACACACCTGCAGTCCCAGCTACTCAGGAGGCTGAGGCAGGAGTATCACTTGAGCTCAGGAGTTTGAGGTTGCAGTGAGCTATGATGACACCACTGCACTCTAGCATGGGCAACAGAGCAAGACCTTATCTCAAACAAAACAAAACAAAAAAGTCCTCAGCTCCTGGGTGTGGGTCCCTTGCTCTTTCCTTCCCTCACATTTTCTCACTGGGAAATTGCCTCTGTTTTGTTTGCTCAACAAATCACCTAAGTGGCTTCTGGACCAACCTCACTTTCACCTGTGCCCACCATGACTGTGAAATGGTGTGACACTAACACCCCAATCTGCTATAGCCATGGAGGATTTTAACAGCGATTCGCAGGAAATGCCTTCGACTCTATGCTTCTGCTCAATGAGAGATGCATCTTGAGTCTTGGTCCTTGCTAGAAGTTATTCTACCAACAGAAGGAGCAATGTAAACCCATCTCTGTAGCATAGACAGACATACAGACCATCCATAAAGTAGACGGAAACCATTCTCTAGTAATAATTAACTGCCAGCAGATATTTTTGAAGTGGGCATGGGGAAAAACAAATGCTCTTTAGTAATAAATTAGTGCAGTCCCTGTTTTTTTTAATTGGCAAAACATGTATACTATCTGATCATTTTCTGCAGATAGCAATAACTGCCTCAATCAGCCAGAATCCAGCCAGAAAAACAGAGCTCGCATCAGCTCAATAAGAGGGAATTTTTACTGGTTACAGAAACAAAAACAAATAAAAAACAAGTGATGAGAAGGCAAACCAGAGATTTCTAACCACAGAAAACCTCTAGGACTTGAGGGTCTGAGGAAGGCAGTAGTGTTTCCAGAGCTCAGATGCTGTCTGATGACAACAGGAGTGACAGAGCAAAGGCTTGTCCCAAGGACCTGGGGCTGCAGAGGAGATGGCAAAATGCCACCCGAAGAAGAAAGAGAGGGAAAAATTATTCTGGACATTTTCCCTCCCACTTGAAATTACCAGGCTCAGAACCCAGGACTTTGCACTAATTGTAGTGCAGACTTCTGCGTGCTAAAAACTGCAGTCAAGAGGCTTTGAAGCACCCAGGCAAGGTGAGAAGAAAATCAGTCCCAACCAAATCAGAACAAAGACTCTAGTCTTATCCATACCATCTATGAGGCTTTTGTTTTGTTTCGTTGTTTAACCGTTTCTTTTGTGAGGAATAAATAAAACTTGATAACAGAACCCCAGTATAGTTCCATTTATAGTTTCTTGCATATAATTATACTTTATGGTTTATCACATATAGTTCTCATTTCATAGCATATGTGCAGTTATTTCAATAAATATTTTTATTGTCTTCCTATAGTCTAACATTGACAGATTCTTCCAGGTATTGTCACAGATAGATATTTGAATATCGGGGATGGTTCCTTGTTAACCATTACAGGAATAATATTGGTGCCCAACTTAGACAAATAGGATATGGCCTTTCTGACATTTCTTTTTGGCTGGAAAAGCTACATGTCACACAGCCACGAGCACATCTCTCACTTCTTTTTATCTTTTACTGCAGGTCATCTCTGACATTTCATTCCATGAGACAAGACAAATAGAGAATTTGTTTTTTATTGTCTCTTGAAAAATCTTACCCAACCTTTCATCAAACTGTGAGACACCAGAATATTTTTGTTTTCCTAGAGAGTACCATAGGTCTCCTAGTTCCTCTCTTTCTTTCTCTTACTCTTTCCTCCTCTTCCTTAAACATATTTCTCTTTTCCTAACCAAGTCCCCATCCCAGGTTCTGATTATCTTATATTTGAACTTTCACTGTTTCCCTCTAGAAATTTCCTTTCCTTTTTACTAGAAGGAAATGTCCTCTCTTATCAACCAGGACAACCCCATTGTTCAGGAATCCTCTCTCTTCCCCGGCCCTAGGTGGCCTCCTGCCTCCAACCCGGTTTTTACCCTATACAAGTTCTAGAATTCTATCTTTTCACAGCACGGAGGGAAAATATCCCATTCTCTGAAATATCACAGAGAAGAAACTCCTGTTAAATTTTTTGAGAAATATTGACAAGTCAACATGTTCGTCATATTCAACAATTGGAATAACAACCTTCCTGGTTTTATTCCAATCCACATTTCATCTCATGAAATGGAACCTGTTCGCTTCACGCACTCGCTTCTGCTCTTCCTCTCTCCTGACTCCACTGTAAACATCTTCCCCAAAGTACTAATCAGAGCACAGAATCCATTTTACAGCAAGCTCTGCGGCAATCCAGAGCCTTAGACCAAACCCCAAGATCCTCCAAACCCCAACCCTGGTAGTCAAGGAAGGGGAGGGCTCCTGTCATTTCAAGGGCGGGGACCCTCTGTGGAGATCTCTCAGCCTCTTGTCTTAATGAGTTTAACTCCAGAGATGGGCAGCCCAACCCCCCCTGCTGAGCGTAATTACCATGATGGGGCACCTGGGGAGAAATTGTCACAAAGATAACCGGGTCTCAGGCTATTTAGCACTTTGCAGATGAGAGTAGGATGGTGACTTGGAAAAATGGGGTCTGGTTTGGGTAAGAAGACTGCTGTGGTTCATTTTCCTCTCTCCTGTGGAAGCGTAAACTCTTGTGTTTTTAATTGATGTGCATGAGCCCAGGGCATAAAATGGACTCACGTGAGAAATTACAGGATACCAAGACCGGATGGGACTGGAGGGGTCATTCTGTCCACCCCCAGCCTGCTGGCAAGACTGCCTGCAGACCCTCTTGGAAGGAGGGCTCGCTACCCTTTCAGCACTACCTCTGGAGCACTGAGCACAGCAGATAACCAAGGGCTAGCTGGGCACTGACACGCTGCAAAGGACTCTGTGTATGTGTTTATTCTGGCTGTCCTTGCTTAAAAGCCATAGTCAGGGGCAGGGGCAGGTCCCTAACACGGGCAGCTTAGAGCAGCACACTGAAATGTCAAATATTCACCGGGCAGCATGAATGTACTGAAGAACACACAAGGAAAATATATTGAATCATCTTGTGCAAATTCACACCTCACGGAGGAGCTGAATGAGGAGAGTGATCTCTTAACCACTGCCAGCCTCTTCCTGTGAGTGCAGCAGGATGGGAACGGACTTTTGTTTTTCCAAAGAAAAGCCCATGGAGGATCAAAAACAGGGAGTGGTGGAAGGGGGACTGGACAGGTAGTCCCGAGGCTCTTAGATGCTGGCATCCAGATCCCTGAAGCAAGTGATCCGCTAACCTGCAGGTGGGGAGAAGGCAGGGGTCTGGCAACTGCAATCCCATTCTGGCTTTAGCGCCTCCCTTGTCCATATTCATGTAATAGCATGGACAGGTTGTGCCTAGGACCCAAGGTAGGTGCGCCAAGGGGTGTGGGTTCTGGGAAGTGGCAGACAGAACCAACTGTCCCATGACACTGGCTGGATTAGAGGACGTCCATGGAGAAGCCTAAGCACGGTCCCATGATTTCAGGGCACAAGGGAGAGTTGTACAGCAAGCAGGCCCTGCTCCCTTCAGAGAACATACGGGGAGATTTCTCTCTGGACTGTCCACACCTACAGCCACTGGATTTCGCATGTCTCTGAAGCTTCTAGAGGAGGTGAGGAACCCCTCCTCTCCGCCAGAGGTCAACAATTACGATTAGGCTCGCGGGCCAAATCCAGCCCGTGGCCTGTTTTTGGACAGACCATGAACCAAGAATGGTTTTTACATTTTTAAAGGGTTCAAAAGAAGAAGAATATGCAACACAGACCATATCTGGCCCACAAAGCCTAAATTATTTACTATCTGGCCCTTTACAGAAAGTTTGCCAACTCCTGCTCTAAGCCACTAAATCTCAAATTTCCATGCTCATAAAAACCATTTAGGGCACTTAATAAATACGCACATGACCTCTCCTTTTGACTTCTGACTGGGCCCCTCATATTTGTATTCTAACAACCATCGTAGGTAATTCTAATGCATGGGAGCCTAAGATGACCTTACCAATGTTTCCTTTCGCTTAATCATTAAATATGTATTTTATAATTTCTCTGTGGCCAGCACTGTGCTGGGTGTGGTGGGAGATACAAATTGTGGATAATCACTCACTCTACTCCATCAAATAACTTGAAATCTAGTTGAAGAGAGGAAAGTCCTTCTATTAGAGATAACTCAGGTCACTTGGCTTGGAGCCGATGCCACATGACCTGAGAGTTTGGAGGCAGGGCCACCGCATGTGACTGTAGTTGCCCTGACAGCAATCAGTGTGGGATGGAGCATTTGAGTGAGAATTTGGCAAGTCTGGGATATGGGAAGGCATCACAGATGTTAGGAAAGGCACAGTATGATAGTTATGGAAGTTTAGGCAAAAAACAAAATGGCTTGACCACAGAGCATGGTCTGGAAAGCAGCTTCCTCTTCAAGGCAAGAATTACTCAGGAGAGTAACTGTGCTCTCTGCTTTTCTTCCAGCCTTGTTAGATCCTAAGCCACAGCAGTCAGGATTTTGTGTCTTTCTACCTAAACTGTTTTTGCCACTTCCCACCCCCTCCCCGCTTGCATCCACATATACTCTGTAAGTTTCTGCTTAACTGAGAGTTTTTTTCATTATGCACTATTTCTTTGCACATGCTATTCTTGTAGACTAGATTGTTCTTTCCATATCACCTTCTTATTTTTAGAGACGATTCTGTCTCATATCTCAAGATTCAACTTAAGCATCATACTCTCCATGAAGCAAAACTTTCTGGAGTCTCATCCCTTCTTAACGAAGCTAAGGAATTTTTCATTTTGCACCACACTCTAGTATCTTGAACAAAGCGAAAGGATAGGGCTTACATTGTATTAGAACTGTTTCTCTTCATTTCCTTCTCCTGAATGAGACTCTGACCTCTTTGGGATCGAAGACCATGCTTATCCACCTCCATTTTCTTGGTACCTACAACATTGTACATAGCAGTGGTCAGTAAACCTTTCTTCAGTGAGTGATTGTATGATTCCTGAGCAGAGCAATTGTAGCTTGTGGAGGTGCCTAAACATCAGAGAGCATGGCCTTGCCCATTCTGACAATACAGGTTCTTAAATAGGGGGTGGCAGTAGGATTCCATTGTAGATAACTTATAAAGAAAATATTAATGGAGAGTAGGAGTCTGAAGATGATTCATTCAATAGGTAGGAAGGCTGGAGCTTCTCCCTAGAGGAATACAGCCTCTCATTTCTTCTATTAATATAATAACTCCTTGGCACCTCAGAATCTTTAAATTTTATAAATACCTGCAGAGGAAGAGCATGCATGAGAGCTGAGCTGGGCACTGTCATACATATTGTGCCTCGGCTGGGGCCCCTGTGATTTGATAACCTGAGCTTCCAGATGGCACAACATGGGAAAAGCTCCTGGTGCCCTGGAAGTCCTAGAAGACCAGAAGAAATTAAAAAAAAAAAAATACTTTAGTATCACCCACCACTGTAATCTCAGGAATCTTGTTAAATTTGAACTCAAATCTGTCCACAATGAAATATGGTCTATAACAACTAAGGCAAATGATTAACTTGAAGAACAAGAACGAATATTACATGCATAGAAACTGGAGAAGTTCCAGAGAACAACTAGAAAGTATGAAGATAAAGAAAAATAGGTGTATGAAGTTTAGTAAAAGACATTAAGAGGGTAGAGATGGTGTAACAGGCTACCTGGGACCAGGGCAAGTGTCAATGATGGGGGGTTTCTGAATCCAGGGAGGAGATCCAAGGTAGGTAGGAATATTTCCAATTGGTGGTCCTAGGATTCTGAGTTTTGTTTGTCAGGAGATATGGATATTATTTTGGGGCATATGGCAGAGCCAACTCTTTGGAGTCTAAAGCTATCTAGCCAAGGCTTACATCTATGTAGGACCAAGTGACCCATGCAGGCCAATGGAATGTGAATGGAAGTAGCAGGTGTCACTTCCAGGCTGAGATGGTTAATTACTAATGGGCCTTCCCCACATTCTCTTCTGCTTCTGACGTCGCTGGAGAGGCTCTTGGTTAAAGTTGGAGACAACTCAGGATGGGAGAAGCCCAGGTCCCTGTGTCATGGCTTGAAGGAGAGCCACCCAGGAAAGCTGCCAGAAGAGAAATATCCATATGGGTTTTAGTGTGTGAGAAATAAGCTTTTATTGTGTTAATCCTTTGAGATTTGGGGTTGTCCCTTTCAATTTATTAATTCAGGGAAGGATGCTCAATTTCCAGGAAATATTCAAGGAGCTGCTAAGTTACAGCCTAAATTAGCATTTTGGGGCAGGGCAGGAACAGAATAGGAAGAGTTCTGGGTGGTCTTGGGGCAAATAAAAATACAGGCGGGATCTAGGCCAGCCGTCCTTTTCCCCCCATTGATTTTTGCTGGGGGGCAGCAGCCTTCAACTCATTGATTTTAGCTTCTGATTAAGTCGTGCTCTTCCGTCTGTCAGCAGTCACTTCACTCCCTTTCATCTCATGTTTTCACCTGCCTGAAGCCCCACAACACTCGGAAGCTTGAGGTCGCCACTGAGCACTCGGGAGGGCTTTAAAAATGGCTCCCTTCCCTACGTGGCAGCCACTGTTCAGCCCTGGCTCTGCCTCCCTCCTCCAAGACAATTGTTCTTGGGGCTGTTGCCTGTTAGACACAGAAAAATGCTAAAGCCAGAGGCAGCTGATCTTCCCAGAGGCTACGGCAGGGCAGAGTTCCATCTGGAGGAAGCTGGAGGCCTGCTGGGAGTTACCTCGAGACGGAAACGCTCCTTCTCGACCACAGAACGGGCTGTGAAGATACCCAAGACCAAAAGCCAGATTTACAGCAAACAGGAACTAAAGAGCTTACAGCAGGTGGTTGCTCAGATGCCAACGCAAGCATCGTTCTGGTTGAAGAGGGGGCACGAAAATAGAATCTAATACGGCCCAGGAGGCTTAGAGAGGGAAAGAATATTCTGAACCCCAAGACAGATCTGTAAGGCAGAGAAGGGGTGGAGTAGTCTCCCCCCTCTTTCTCGCTCACACCTGTGGTTGCTGTGACCGACGAAGCAAGATGGCTGCTGGCGGTGGCTCCTGAACACGCAGAAACATCCAGGTGCCGGGCTGGCCCAGCGGTACACACGCCACTGCTGATCCCGCTGTGGAGCAGGCCACACCCCACGGCCGATCAATCTGCACACGACAATTGCTTGATTTACAGTGGGCCGGAGTAGCGCGCACAGACGAGGGGGCCGGACGCAGGGGGGATATCGCCCTTGGGGTTCTTCTGTGCCCCTGCTCTCCTCCTCGTCCCCAGTGGGAGAGAGTGAGGAGACAGTGAGGGCCCCTCCCCCGCCTGCACCGCACCGCCTTGCATGTAATGCCTGGATGGACAATGTTTGGTGCCACCTCCACCCGCTCCTGAGGAGGGGCTGAAAGAATCGAAACAGATTGAGAGCTTCGGACAGATGGGAGATTGGCTTCCTCTTTGCGGCAGATGCAAATTCTGTCACCGGGCTTGGGGAAAGCCGGCCGTTCTGCATCCTGGTTAGGATTTCTGACGCGGATACAGATTCGTTTTGTGCCCTCTTTTTCCATCCTCACTGGGATAACAGGCACACCAGAATGTTCCCTCCCTGCACAGCGCTGGAATCTGTTGTCCTCAAGGAGGTCACTCCCTTGGCAGCCCAGCCCCAGACACAACGATGGTAGGGGGTGGGGGGAGTGGCCAGGTTAGCACTCGTGTGTGTGTGTGTGTGTGTGTGTGTGTGTGTGTGTGTGTGTGTGTTTGCGCGCGTGCACGCTTTCGTCAACATGTCTTCTGAATGTTTCATTACCAGCTTGAGTAGCCATCAGAGGGGCTCCCAGGGAAAGCTGGCTAGATCTAGCAAATAAGAGAAGTCCCAGTGTCCAAATGGCAGTGTGGGATGGAAAGTTCTGGAAGGCTTGGGTTATGCTCCTGTGCCCTCAGAGCAGCAGACTCAATGCATTTCCAGGGTTCTTGCTTCTCCTAACCAAAGTCTGTGCAGCAGCAGCAGAGGTCTTCCTGTCCTTCTCAAACTCAGCTCCCCTTTCCTTGCCTTAATAATAGGTTCACGCATCTTCCCTACGGGCCAGAGTCCAGCCTGCTCTCCCTGCAAAGCCTTGCCCATCACCTTAGCCAGAGGGCCCTCTCCCTCCCCGCTATGGGGTTTATTGCCTGAATATCCCATACAGTTCTGCTGTGCATTATATGGTTTGTGAACTCCACTAAATAATTAGTCCAGTTGGTGCTGGTAGCCTGTCTTGCACATTTTGGTGTCCCTACACAGTGCCAATAATAGTGCTATTCAACTATTAGTCTTGAAATACATTTCTGCTAAAATGAATGAGTTCTCAGGAAGTGGCAACTTGAAGACTGGCCCGTGCAAACTATATGCCTCAGAAAAAATATTAGCAACAAAGACCCTTACATGTACCCCACACTCCCCCCTTTCAAAGCTTCCTAAGAACCAGAGGTCCCGTTGACTGATAAGTCCCACCGAACTTCCCTGGCCATTGCCCTGCCCACTGTGAAGCCACTGGAAACTTCCCTCATTCGCTACTTATCACAGGCTCCAAAGCCAGAATCATTCATTGCTAAGTTTTGGTTTTCAGACTCATGCAGAAGCATTTTCATTTGTGTCCTTTTCCATCTGACTCTTTAATCCTCCTCGACTTCAGATCTTTGCACAAACCTCCCGTGTCATCATTGGGGAGCTGTGGGCCCAGAGCAAAGGTAGGAGGCAAAAAGCCCCAAATCTGCACGTTTTATTTCATTGGTACATGTATTTAATCCATCTGCAAACTGTTCATTGGATAGCATTGTAGACTTCTCTCTCTGGGAACACTAAGGTATGTGTATTCAACAGTGGAAAATAAACATAAGATTTTATTACAAAGTGCCACTGCCGCTCCTGGCATGAGTAATTTGTGCACCTGCATTTTTAAAATGTTTCAAAGTTTTTCCCCTCTGTGGGTTCTGTGGTAGCACACATTAGCTTCCCGGCTGTCACAGCCTGGCTCTTGTAGGCTTCTGTCACTTCTGCCCATGCTATCCAGCCGTCATTGTTTTCGGAGCAGATAGCAAACAAACGTGATGACTGCCCGTGGAAGCCTTTGAGAGTGCAGGTTCCGCTTTTGTCCTGGTAAATGTCTTTCTCCCAAGAATTAGCAAAGCTGTGGGGCATTGTAATCCCAAGGAACAGGAGACAGATCATAAAGAGAGGAATAAAAGTCAGAATTTATCCCAATAAAATGTGGGAATGGTTTTGGAGACGAATGCTGAGTCCATCCCTGCTGCTCTGCTCTTTGCCTTGCAGGCTGCTGTTTCTTAAGCACAGGAACCAAGTCACTTACAGCTCATGACGGAGGTTCTTCAGCAATAAGGCAGCCCAGTCTGAAGCAGGTGGAACTGAGATGCCCAGTCAGTGACTGAACCTGGCTCCAGGGAGCTTCAGGTTTGGAAAATGGCATAGAGGCATTGGAAGGTGAGAACACTATTACTTGGAATGGGATACAGCTCCCTGGCTTTCTTTTATCTTTTCTTTCCTTCTTCTTCTTCTTTTTTTTTCACAATGATTCTGATTTTTGCAGGTGTCTAAAGTCAATTTTGTGTGCACAGTGCTAACTAACAATTTCCCCTGCGATATCTGTAATCTCCTGGAAATGTTCATTGATTCCTTCCAATGTCCCCCACAACAGCCCAGAAGACTGGCAATTTCAAGTCATCTTAGGCATGTTAATACTCTCTTAAAGTCATATCGCATCATATTGCACACTTCTCCCCCAAACAGCGGGTCTCAGAGGAAGACGGTAATGACCCAGAGCTACACCAACTTGATCGTTAGAGTCTCTGTCTCTCTAAGCAACATCAGGCAGATAACTTGATCTAAAGAATATTTATTTATCTGTCTAATGCTGCAAATGGAGACAGAGAGAGCTCTGCTGATAGAGTCGCTGGGTGTGAAATCTTCATTGCTTAGTGTGATTGAGAGCAGTGGAATGCTTGTTTCATTTAAATAATACCAAGTTTTCAAACACTGTGCACCATCTACCTCAGGAACCACTTGGCCCAGGCACAGAATTTAATGTACGTGGCATTTTGAGTGGTTTAAATGCAGGCTTGTTCTGATTTTCATCCAAGGGGCAGTAGTGAAGTAGTAGGTGGTATTTTCACTGCTGAGGCTCAAATTCCTTGTTCTTGCTGTGGATGAGGCCTCCATTGGCCAACTGTCCAGCTCTGAACTTGACTTTCCAGGGGAATGATTTTTATATAATTCCCTCCTGGAAGAATACGAAGAATCTCGCTTTGATATCCTCTAAGATTTTGAACACTGATGTTTATAGTCAAGTCCTAAGTTTAAATTCTGGAAAACATTACTCAAAGAATCCCCTAAAACTTTTGAACCAGGCCCTCTGGTGAGTTCTGCCTTAAAGAATGTATGAAGCTTTGTCCAAAAGCAAAGAGGCTTTGAATTGTAACTAAAACCAAATAACACACACCCACCCCCCAGCTTATTTGGAGAAAAATCAAAGACTTATTTTGGCATGGTCCTCTGTACAGTTTTATGCCTTGGTTGTTCGTGAATGTTATTCCATGTAAAGAACACTAGAAGCAGACTGGGTAATAACTGAGGAAGTGATTTCCACATTTGGCTATGTTGTGCAGTGAGTACCATTTGATTAATATACCTTGATTTGGATTCAATATTGCTTAAGCTGTGCCCACAGTTTCAGGAAAAGAAGCTATTTGAACTGATTATCTCAACAATTCAGCATAAGGATACTGTATTAGGATAAGTAACTCTAACTGCTCAATTTAATATCCCTACAATTTCAACACATTAGCAGAATAAAGGTGTATTGTTCCTCCCATCACCATTTTAATATGATTTGGGGAGACAGTGTGAGGCTCTGGCCCATGAAGTCATTCAGGGCTCCAGGCTCCTTCCATCTCTTGTCACCTCCATCTTTACTGTGTGGTGTCCAAGGTAACCACAAAAAACAAAGAGAAAAAGAGAATGTGGAACATGTACACCCGCTCTTACTGCCTTGTTCCCAAAGCCCCTCCTCAATACAAAAGGGCTAGCAAATGTGATCCGGGGCCAGTCTCTGCCACTGACACCTTCACCTTCATTATCTAGACATTTCACATGAAAATATCCAGCTCCAATCATAGGTAATTATTCCAGTTTTCTCCTTCTCATTATGTCTGGGAGCTGGTGGAAGGAACACTTGCAGAAAGTCCCCTTTTCCTGAAGTATTTCTTCATGAGTATGTCATGTCTACGCTCAGGCCCAAACTAGTCTTCAATCAGTTCAGGACTATAATCTGAAAAAAGGCAATATCAAAATTAGGCTATAAATATTATTTTATTATTCTAAATAAATATACAATAAATAAATTAGTCAATTATTATTTCTTTATTTATTATACATTAGTAAATTACTATTTCCTAATTTATTTATTAGACATTAGTAAATTACTATTTACTGATTTATTTATACACATTTGTTATAATAATACAATATTTATTATAAATTGTATTTATACTAAAATAAAGTTTGATTTTGTTATAGATGCTATACTCTGAAGCATTATAGTGGCTTGCAATATCCAATTCTCTCTCACTGCCCATTATTTAAGTACTTAAACTTACTTTTGACATACCTGCTCCTAAAACAATGCTTCTGACATGTCGGGCCTACATTGTCAAAAATGTTAATAACATTTTTTCTGTTGTCCCGAAATATTTCTTATATTTGTGACTTGTCCTATTTTTAGAATGGTGATGGAAAACAATAGAACAATGGAATTACTTCCAAAGTTTTGTTGAAGGGAATTTGAACCACTTGGAATAGAAGCTGCATTGTTCAGGGCTCTAGGTTCGTATGTTCATACGCATCCACTCTCTTGTGCTGGTAATAAATTTGCTGTACTCGTTGTCTCTATTCTAAGCACACTGTACCAATAAGGGCTTGCTTCTCAGGAGAATAACTAAGCCAAAGATGTCATGTTCCATCTTGATGATGAAATGCAGATTTGTCATTAAAAGGCAAATTCTTCATTTCCAAAAGCTGAATTTAAATGATGCTTTAAAAGATTTTAGCTAATGAAATTTAGGCCCCTCTCCTTCAAAAAAAAAAGAATTGAAGAGAATGCTCTGCAACTTAGCCAGAGTATTTCATTTGGTTGCAAAATGTATATACTTTCTTTTAATTTGTGATCCTGCCTGATGGTATTTTGTTATCCAGAGGCTTGCAGACAAAAGTCCACAGCCTTGTTGAGTTCAGTCTTACTGCCTGCTTGGTTTCCCTGATTTATTTCCGTGCCTCGTGGCTAGTTAAGCATAACTTGCATGGTTTCTGGCTGTTCCAATAGAGAAAGGCTGTATGTACTAGTAATGGTGCCACCACCCTGTACACTTTGGGTGAGCCCGGTCACCTAATTTGTGCAAGAAAGAAGAACAGAGATGCCCCCTTCCTCTCCAACATGTTGGTTTAGGCTGATTTTTCAATGTAGGCTCTGTTTAGAAGATTTCTAGGTTTTGAGAGGCTTTAAAGACTCTTTCGCCAGCTAGTCTTTGTAGACTTCAGTTTTGGGGAGCCTCTTCAGTCAGTTTCCTGCAAATGTTCAAGCATGAAAATCTCACTTGGCTCCCTTATTTCTGTTCCCCTGACTTGGGTGAGCCACAGTGGACTTGAGCTGCCACTGTAGACTGGCTAAGGAGAACTGAATGCACGAAACTCTGTAACTCCGTTCAGTATAGCTGCCTTCAAATACCCGAGGGCTCTTCTGGGGGTGGTAGCCCTGTGCAAAGGGAGGTTCTGCAGGGGAAGCTGCCAGACCTTCAGGAAGCTGTGGTAAGTGCAGTGACCTGGGAGAGGCATCCACTTTCTTTTCTGTGGGGTACTGGGGAGCCAGGCATCACATTTAACACTTTTTTGTGTTGTGTTTTTTATTTTATTTTGCTCTTAACTCCAATGTGACTTTGGAAAATTCCATTCCAACCTGTCTCGCCCATTGCTCCCGTCAAACCTAGGAGTGAAGGAGTCAGACCCATGCATTCACAGAGATGATGGTGGGGTAGAGCAGGCTGGCAAAGGTGGTTTCTACATGCCCCTGGCTCCTCCATGCTGAGGAATGCAGACTGAGGAATGCAGATGTTGAGGAAGCATCTGTTAGACTAACATGGTGGTCTCTGGGGCACCCAGCAGTCCATGCAATGGCTCTGCCTAACCACCCATGGGGAGACAGGCAGCAGCGACCCACTACTAGAGGGGCCCAATCTCTTGAGGCAAGGCTGTGTGGCTCACCCTGGATATGAACTTGGTTGAAGAAAAACCTTGAATGACATTCACAACCCGAAGTGATTCCATTTCATCATTTTGTACACATACATTCATGATGTGCTATATGTTATATATAATTTACTAAAGCATGCTTTTAAAAATAGATTTGAGGAGCATGGAGACCCCACAATCGTATGTTATTGTACTGGGCTTGAGTTTCTCTTTCCCTCCCACAGGGGACCTCTGAGGGTCTATTTGAGGGCATGAATATGGAAAATTCAGCTCCAGCTCCCCCACCTCACTCCCTGAACAGCACTGCAGAACTGTGCTAAGCTCTTGTGGTTTGGAAAGAACAGATGCAAGAGACAAAATAAGTATAAAAGGAATTTGAGGAATGGGTCCTAAGAATCACCGCGTTTCCTATCACTCTCAGAAAATGCATCTATTTTCAGGGGTACTGTACATCTGTACGGCTCCAAACCACCTATTATTTTTCCAGGCAACATAATTACAGCCTTCTCCTGAAAATGCCAAACACTCAAATGAAATACGGCTTCAGAAATTTTCACTTAAGTTAATTGGTTCCAATTACTCAGACCCGCTTTGGACCCCCAAAACACATGAAAGCCAAGTTCTGTTTTTTTCTCATCCTATTCACTTTTTCCAGAGAGAGAGAAAAAGAAAGGAAAGAATGAAAAAACAAAAAAGGAAAGAGGGAAAGAAAGAAGGAAGGGAGAGAGGGAAAGAAAGAAACCTACACGTGAATTCTACATATCTTATTAGAACACAACCCAACCAGGACAAGAAATACAATTGGAGGAGGTAAGGAGAATACTGTCCCAGCATGCATCTGCTCCCCTTTGTCTGTTTGGGCAGTGAAAGGTCACAGATGTCACTGGCCTTCCTATTGAACCACTCTGAATATAATCTGTTGGGTTTGGTTTGCTGAATGTATATGCATGTCAAAGATTGTGGGCATGGATTATTTATAAGATGTTCACTTCCAATTAGCATTGCTTAAAAAGTGAGCTTCAACTTGGCACGCAGCAGCAGCAGTCTATTCTGAGAAGGTTGGGCAGGTCTAGGGGAGTAAGCAAACCTCTTGCTGAGCAATTGTGTGAACTCTTAGCTAAGGTAACATTTGGGAGCTGCCCTGTTTTGAGACAGATTCTCATTCCGCATTAACAACCCTGTAAGTGACATGGTAAAAGACATACGTTTTCAAAGGGCTGCCCTGGGAGCAAAGCCTACAGGCCCAGAGACAGTTAGGTCATTTGGTTGGACCCGTTGGGCCTCACGTGCCCACTTGTGCAACTGACCAAGTCTCCCTTAGGACCTGTGTCTGCCCCAGGGGAAACCCCATTTTATAACTGTTTGGAGACTCACAGTCATAGGCTTCTAATTCTAAGATCTGGTATGGTAGGAAGAACTTCTGGGAAAATCATTTTAATTTACTCATTTTTCACCAAATCTAATTAACCAAATTTAATTAACCCATTTTCTGAGGTTAATGAAACCCTTGTTAACTTGACTCGGAAGGTGGATGGAAAGGAAGGCCTTTTAAGCTAAGAGTCCTAATAGGCGCTATCCCTCCAGGAGCCGTGAAGCTGTCAGAGTCAGGGCCCTAGGTTAGTGCTGTGAGCCTGCTGACTTCGCCCAGCAAGGGAAACAAGGGGACATTCTGAACAGGGAGACAGGATAGGAAATGTGGCCAGCACTCTAGTCTCTCCCAGTTATTCCAAACCTTGCTTTGCTATTTAGTCTAAAACATGGTGGATTCCCAGAATCCTGGACGTGTTCCACGGAAAATGCGTCAGGACACTCCAACACCGAACAGAAATGATTTGGGGATGATCTACACCGCCAATTAGCTGCCCCGCTGCTCCAACCTGCCGGAGACTCCTCCTCAGTCTACGGCATTTGCGAGGCAGCCATAAAGGCCCGAAGCTATGACTCTCTTGCCTGAAGTTTAGCGTTGATACAGTGAACTGACAAGCTCAGTCTGTTTTTTAGTTGTCAGGAGTCACTGTCATAAAACTCCCCTTCATGTGGCATTGGCTGGGAGCCCCGTCAGCTGACTCAGCTGAGAAGGTTTGAACACCTCAAAAGCTAGTGCCCTTTCCTCCTTTGCAATGGTCTTTCCATAGACATTCCTTAGCCTGGCTGTGTTTTCTGACCCTGGGGGGACAGTTAGCATGATAAGCCGGTCCTCGCCAAGAGAGTGGTTCATTTCTTTCCTGCATGTAAAGCTTGTGTGTAGCAGGTAAAGAATCGGGAAATCTTGGCAGACATATGGAGGGAAGGGGTGAATAGGAAGCTTGTGCAGTCAGGGAACATTCTGTCGGGACACAGAGGAAGTTGAGAGTTCCAGAGGGCACAGTATCAGGAAACCGTGGAGGTCTTTTCTTCTTGACTCAAAAGATGGTGAGATCAGCTCAGAACCGGCCTGGCCAAGTGAAAGATGTACAGATGTCACACATGACTGAATGCAATGAGCTCAAAATCTCAGGGTGACAGAGGAGGGGCCCAAAGCAGCATGAGATGCACTTTCTCCCACACTTAAAGCCATTGCTTCCAATCAAACCCTCCATGCCAGTGACCTCGAGGCAAAAGAGCAGAAATTCAAAGTGAAACATTTCTACTACTTGAAAGGAATACATTTGGCAAGCCCCTAACTCCTTCAATCTTTTGTAGAAGACTGTGCCAAATGCTAGATGAACAATTTTATTCCGGATCCCCCCCAAGAGGGAAAGGAAAAAAAGCTACTGAGCACTATAGGAAGGATTTCCATAGAACAGAACAACGTCAGTGGGAAAACATAGTAACAAGATTTGGATCAGATTTACAACAGGAGCATTATTGATTATTTTAAGTCTTTTGCAGAAGAATTTTCCTGGGACTTCAGAAAAACTCAATGAAAAGACATTACGTATTTGCTCATGGATGGAGATGGCATTTTCTTTTTCTAAGTAAAAGTATATATGTATATACCTGAAATGAAATTCAACATTACTTAGCATGGAAAATATTTTGGGGGAGTTTTCCTAAAAATTACCTAGCCTTTTGGAGACAAAACATCATTTTCTTAAAATGTCTTTAAGTTTCAGCCATCTTCCTCATTCTTTACCCAGATAAATGCCTCCGAAAAACCATTTAGAAAAAATGGTTTAGGTGCCCCAGGATTGAGATATTCCCGTGTTATGGACTGAATGGACAAGGGTGAGCTCCTTGTGACTCCTCATTGCACGTCCCCTCAAGAGTCAGCAAGACCAAGAGTTTATTCGTGGAATATTCATTACTGCTATTGAGGATTCAAAAGAGTGCAAGCCATGGATTCTGTTTTCAGGGAGTGATTCGCTCAGTTAGTGAAATAGGACCAACATGCACGAAAAGGTTGATGGAGTTAGAATCTCCCACACTCTGCCAGCCACGGGCAAGTCAAGTCAGTATTGACTTCGTTACTCAGATCAGCACCAGACTGGACATTTTTTAGGAGTGATATCACGGAGGCCAGCGCTGAGGCCTGCAAGGGGAAGGGACACGCTCAAGGCCACAGAGCTTCTAGGTAACAGAGCTGGACTCAAGCATACGTTTGCTGATTCCAAATCCAGCGCTCCCATTAAGGTCATAGTGAAAAGTACTTTCCCCCCAGCTTTCCCTGCTACCCTGGCAGAGCACACGGGTACATGACAGAGATGCACATTCTGGCCCCAGCAGTGCCATTAGACTGGCCATGTGTTTTTGGACAAGTCACAAAACTCTGGATTGCAGATTCCTCATCTGAAAAATGAGGTACGTAGACTCATCCATTGCTCTCCAACATCAGTGAAGTATCCCTCATAGCAGAGCAGAGTGGAGAGGGGTCTGGAGACAGGGCAGGAAGTGATCTCCTGCAAGCAAGAAGTGTACTCGATATATTGGAATTCGTCTGTCTTAATAATCTGTGAGATGTCTACATTTTACTTAATAATATGTCTGTATTTGTTTTCATATGAAAATAACGTTTGAAATGTCTTACCATCCGTGGAAGTTGGTTTGCCACAGTGGGCCTGGTTCCCCCAGGGTACGAGGACTAGAAGGTTTTCTGAGGCCACCCCTCCTCGTTGATCCTGTGTCCTATGCCTGTGTTTCTCATATTACCACACCCCCCTCTTCCTGGTTCCCAGAATATAAGTAGTTCTCCCTCCACCATGCTCAATGGCCCTCAAAAATGCCTGGCTGTATGAAGATGGGCGGGGCAGGGAGAGAGAGGGAGAGAGAGTGAGAGAGCCCCTGGAGAGAAGATTAGCACTGTGAGCAGAATCTAGAAAGGTCCACAGACTTTTAACAGGTGGAAACAGGAGGGCTGCTACTCTAGAAAGTTATGGGCAGTGGCTCATCAACCTGGACTCTATCTGAAGGCTATCTGCTTTGGTGTCTAGCCAAATCTTAATCTTTTGCCTTAAATCTTTTCTGGAAAGAGGTGGACTATGAATAAATATTTGGATTTAGGAGGAATTAGTTTAAACATCTCTGAAAAATGCAACATTATCTCTTATTCAGATGCAAATCTTTTGAGCCCCTAATTGTGGGTTTTCCTCCCTCTGGAGTCAACACCAAAGCAAATGCCTAACTTTGTCTTTGTCCTATGATTACGGCTCCCAACACCTCTGGAGCTGTAGGGTGACTCTTGGTATAGAAAGGATCAAGCTGGGGGTACAAAGAAAGGTGATTCTCACCCAGTCCCTGGACATTCATCAACAGAGGGAGGGCAGCCAAATTCCTCCTCTGCCTCAACAGCAAAGGCATTCTCCCCGTGGACTTCTCCAGATGGAAAAGTGCTCTGAGCTTCTGACCATTTCCCAGAGGACGAAGTGAATTTGAGTAAGAGAGACTTTTGCTCTTCGAAGCAATTGAGCCCATGTGAATCAAGCTGTTTGTTGGCATCTTCAAGCACCTTGCACATAGTAGGCACACGGTACTGATGTGTCAGATACACAAATCAATACCAATTCTCTGCCAAAGAAGAAAAGTTGGCAAGTGGCTTATGGAAAAGAATAATCCATTGCAATACAATGTCTCGGCTCAGGTTTAATTTTCAATCCTATGTTTAGGGAATAACATAGGATTTAGATTAACCTGGAAGATTATGGAATAATCATCTAACCAAATGGTTTCAACTCTGACTGCATTTAGAATCACCTGGCAAGCTCTTTAAAGATACTGATGCCTGAGCCTCACTCCAGAGTAATGGAATCAGAAACTTTGGGGAGGGGCCCAGGCATTGGTTATTTCTTTATTTATTTTACATTCCCCAGGTGATTCTGGTGCACAATGAGACTGTGAGTGGTGCACGTAATGAGGCAGGCAGAGTGGTTTTCCCAGGATCCCACCAGGCTGGTGCAGAGCTGGGAGGAGAACCCAGGTCTCCCCATCTAATCCTGCTCTCTTTCCCACACACCACATCAACTGTCTTTGGCTCTGTGGCCTGTGGGATAACTTGCACTTTTCCACCGGGAAAAGGGAGCAGTATTTGACCCACTAACCCTCTGGAAACAAGTGCCTCAGCACCATGGGAATTTTCCTGGTCCTATTTGTGGAAAAGGTCCAACCTTGGAAGTTTTATTCAGGGAAGGATGTTATGAGCAGGGTCCCTTTGGTAACTGCCTAGGAGCATTCTTTGTGAGACGTGGGAAGATTCTAGCCCCAAAATATCCCCTTTGCTTTCAGCTACTTATGCTGAATGGCATCTTGTAAGGATATTTTAGGGAGTTAAGAGACATTAGTTATTAGAATATAGATAAAGCTGTGGGTAGCCTTCTCTCTCACTGGTCTGATGAAGAATTGAAGGGTTAAGTACCTATCACAGTGCCTGGCTCTAACATTAATAGTCTTGCAGCACTTATATGGCAGCTGCCTCTCACTGTCTTCCTACTATGTGTGAGAAAACCTTGCTGGGCCATACATACATCCTCCAATTTAATTATCACCCAAAACTTAGGAGGTTGTTATTATCCTTGTATTAAAATGAGGACACTGAGGCTCACATTCTACAGGTTTAAATTAAACTGGAAGATCCTATGAGTTTGAACTAACCCCTCTGCTTTACGTTTGAGGGAAATGGGGCTGGGGAGGTGCTGTGAGTTTCTTTGGGAATGTATAGCATGTTTGACTGTTTATCAATGATTTGAGCCTTATAATAAACTAATGTATCAGTTCCTTTCAAAGTTGAAAAAAGGAAAGACTTTGAATCTCAGTTTGGTCACAAAGGCTGGTCTGGCACCTGCACCGGAATATTTATAGCAGCACAATTCACAATTGCAAAGATGTGGAAACAACCCAAGTGTCCATCAACACATGAGTGGATTAATAAAATGTGGTATATGTATACCATGGAGTACTATTCAGCTTTAAGAAACAATGGTGATAAAGCACCTCTTGTATTCTCCTGGATAGAGCTGGAACCCATTCTACTAAGTGAAGTATCCCAAGAATGGAAAAACAAGCACGACGTGTACTCACCATCAAATTGGTATTAACTGATCAACACTTAAGTGTACATATAAGAATAACATTTATTGGACGTCAGGCAGGGGGGAAGGGGGAGGATGGGACGGGCATATGCATACACAAAGAGTGCAATGCACACCATCCAGGGGATGGACACGCTTGAAGCTCGGACTTTGGGGGGAGGGGAGACAAGGGCAACATATGTAACCTAAACATCTGTACCCCCATAATATGCTGAAATAAAAAAAAAAGGCTGGTCTGACTATTTTCTGGCTGTGGAAAAGTAACTGAACCTCCAAGAGTCCCACGTTCAGAAGGAAAGGAGGGAGGAAGGAGTGAACAAAGGATGAGAGAAAGGAAGGGAAAACAGGAGGAAGGAAGAGGGCAGAGAGGAAGGAAAATAAGGAAAAAGAGAAAAGAGAAGAGAAGAAATGGGAAGGAGGCTGAGACCAAGAAGATGTGGGGAGGCTGGTCGGGTGGTGGCCGAGTCAGGGAAGGTCCTAGGCACCCGGGCTGCTCTCCAAAGGGCACTTCTGCTAACCCCGGACCCCAAACAGAGAACAGGACCTGCTGCAAGAAGGGGGACAAGCAGAAGGAGTAAGTGGATATGTGAGACTTTCCCCAGAAACAGGCAGAGGAAGAGCTGCATTTGCTCCAGACAAACTTGGCGACAAGAAACGTGGCAAGGACAGGCAAAGGTTGGGTCTATGAAGGCTCTGAATGGCTTCCCTCTAGGATGTGCCAAAGAACATCGTAGGAGTCTAAGGCATGAAACACAGTATTTTCCACCAGAAGAACATTTGTCTTTGAAGTAGCCCCCCAAAAAAGGTGTATGGTGGACTATAGCTTTTGAAGAAAGAAGAAAGAAAAAAGCCTGGTCAAAATAAATCACAGGAAGTGATAAATCCGTCCGTGACCCTCTCCTGAAACAAAGCACATGTAGCTTAATTAATGCATTTAGCTACCTGACCAGAGGAGCCTCATCGACAAGCCCACCTCAGGGGCCTCACCTAATCCTGGGGTTCTTTGAAGATGGAAAGCACTTTTTAAATGCTGACTTAGATGATGACCACGAATGCTGTTAACTCCATGGGACAGAAATAAAAACACATATTAAATGTGTTATAATACTTACGAGCGCCTCTTTAAAGGAAGTGTCCTCTAAACATAGGAAGGCATACGTAAGGAAATTAGGAAAAGGAAGAAGGGGCAGAGGGCGATGAGGTCAGGCCCAACAGGGCTGTTTTCTGGTGCCAAACCCTGGGCGGGTGGCAAAGAAGGCTCTGGCAGAGGAGGAGGGAACGGCAGGAGGGAGGATGCTTACAGCATGAAATGTCAAGTGCTGGGCTCTGAGAGGAGGAATCTGAAGCCACTCTGAGACTGGGCCATGTGAGAGGAAAGGAATTGTGTCACAGTGAGGTAGACGGTGTTAAATTTCTGCAGAAGGTTGAGGCCAGGAGTTCAAGAGCAGCCTGAGCAAGAGTGAGACCCCTGTCTCTACTAAAAATAGAAGAATTAGCTGGACTACAGGGCATGGTGGCAAGCACCTGCAGTCCCAGCTATTCGGGAGGCTGAAGCAGGAGGATCGCTTGAGCCCAGGAGTTTGAGGTTGCTGTGAGCTATGATGACAATGCTGCACCCTAGCTGGGACGGAGCAAGACTCTGTCTCAAAAACAAAACAAAAAAAACCCAGAAAACAAATTTCTACAGAAGGGACATTACCCACATTTAAAGGCATCCAGCACCAAGGCTTTACTACAGGCGTGGGAAAACAATGAAAGGATGCAGACCAACAGTTGTGGAAAAGCAAAATGCGACTGCTGGGTGGGCATCCTCTCTCCTGTCTCTCGGCGTCTCTGTTGTCTCTCTGACTCTCCTCAGAGTTGGCTGAAGTGACAATAGGCAATACTCAAAAATGAGAAAAAGCAAAAGTGGCGCCGGGAACAAAGGTGGAAACCCGTTTACATGGAACCATGTGTGTTTCTTCTTTGTTCACATAGGGAGATTTCTAAGGTAATAGATGGACCATTCAAAGACTTGGAAAACGATAGTGAAACAGAAGAATAAATGATAATAGTAGTGATTCTTGGAATTTTTTTTTTTAAGAGACAGGGTCTTGCTCTGTTGCCCAGGCTGGAGTGCAGTGGCACAATCATGGCTCACTGCAATTACAGCTCAAGTGATCCTCCCACCACAGCTTCCCAGCTTGTGCCACCATGCTCGGCTAATTTTTAAATTTTTTTTGTAGAGATAGGGTCTCACTATATTGCCCAGGCTGGTCTTGGACTCCTGGCCTCAAGTGATCCTGCTGCCTTGGCCTCCTAAAGTGCTGGAATTACAGGTATGAGCCACCATGCCTGAACTTTGGAATTCTTAATTTCTTTATTATCATTGTTTGAGTCAAGAACATAAGAGCATTTCTGAGGTTTGATCATAAATTTGGGGAGACTTTAACACTGTCGGGCTAACCTTGGAGGGGAGGTTAGCAAGCAGAGGCCACATGGCGTAACAGAAAGAACACACGATTAGGAGCCCCAGGCTCCAGCTCCTTTTCTTTGTTCATTCTGGAATATTCAGCCTTAGCCTGTTACCAGACTCTGGGTTTCAACTTTCCCCGTTTGTGTCAGGACTAGGGTATCTCAAGAATCAGACTCTAAAAATCTACTTTTCTAAATTGACATAACATCAGGAACTTGTGAATAAGATTTGAGAGCTGTGGCATTTTCATTACCTCCTAATATCAGTTTCTGAAAAAACACTTTGCATGTATCAGCTTACGAATTGAGGAGAAGTAGAATTGGTTGTGAGTAAGCCTTACTTTTGCTACCTTCCTGGTGAAGGCGTGGTTGAGTTTGATGCTTCTTTCTAGGCAGCCCCTGTATAACTTTCTTGGAGGGAAGTATGCTTCAAGGTACTTCCCTTTCCTACCCTAATGAAGCAAGTGGAAGGAGCCACCTCTTGAGTGCTTCTGGGCCTCCTCTTCCTGGAGAACCTGGGCACATCCATCGAGAAGGTCACAGAGCGTGCTGGGGCTCAGACCTAGGTGCCAGTCCAAGCCCTCTCACACACCAGCTGTATGGCTGGGGCAGATGTTATTCTTGAGCCTCCGTTACCTCATCTATGAAACAAGGACTAAAATCGTGCTTTATAGAGTTATGAGCATTAAATAAAATAATACGTAAAAAGCACTTCACGCTATATCTGATACAAAGTAAAAACAGTAAAATGTAAACTACTATTATAATGTCATTGTCATTAATACAATTACCAGGAACTGATTACATAATGAGTAGCCTGAAATTCAATTCTGCTCACTGTTCTGGTTGTTTATGACTCAGATGTTTTTTTCTTCTCCTTTCTGATTCTGATTGCTGGGTAGTTTTTCCAATTAAAATGTAACAAGCCAAATATTGTTTAATAATAACAGTTAATTCAGGAGAATTACTTTCTCTTTATTTTTTAACACTTTAATTCATTCCACCTACCTTTATATTGGGGTCTTCAGGGTTAATTAGAAGCAGCTTTGTACTCGGATAGTTGGTTAATCACTAAGTAGAGTGTTGGAAGAAAGCTACACATATGCTTTTCATCTTAGCATCCAATTCCCAGGACACCTGGAAAAAAACATTTTACTTGTCTAAGGCCACCTACAGTATTAGGTAATTATTAAAGCTGATTGCATATCAGAGCCTAAATATAGTGCTATAGAACTGTACTTCACTCATGCTCCCCTCATAGCAAATGAATCAGAGACACCACCATGTATTTTTGAAGAGTAAATCTTTGTGCTAATTAATTATATTAATATCAACATGTTGATATTGATATAATTAGCACAGTGGATGACACTGATATAATTAGCACAAATATTTACTCTTCAAAAATAAGTGGCAGTGCATATGCATATAATAACCTTAATAATAATACTGAGTGGTTACAGCGCCACTTTCTCTGAGGGGCTTACAAAATACATAAATAGCAAATAACTGAAACTCAAACTTCGTTGAGAGCTTTGATAGCATCATTGAGCAAAGTTGCAGGGGTTTATGCAGTCACAGAAACCTCATACATATATCCTGACGGGGGCACTTTTCCCCCCAAATAGAAGTGAATTTCCAAGCAGCTATTGATAGGCCTAAAAGATATATCAAATTATGTAACTGAATTGAAATTGAATAGGGCTCCTTCACTTTCTTTATTCCAATTCATGTTCAGCTAATCTAAAAGCATGATTATTTTGTTTGAAAACAAAACAGAATTGACTAAAAGCAGGGATGTTGAGGTTCAAGATAGAAAATATATTCAGGTCTCCTTATCCCCAGTGGCTTGTGTATAGAAAGACCATGGGCTCACTACATCTATCTGTAGGTCATTTCTCTTTTGTTTGGGGATATAGATTCCTTACCTTATCACATAATTGTGTCAGGAAGAGAGGGTTTGGGAAAAATGCATGAAGTACCATGAGAGGAGGAGGTGGCATGGTGCCTAATGGTTCCATTGGCACTCTGCTGTCAGGGGCCGATGAGAACCAACTCTCCCACTGTGTTTGTGATGGGAGATATTAATCTCTACCAATTTCTTATTTCTTTTTTTCTGAGAACAGGCTAATTGAGTTTCATGTTTTCTTACCATAGCAACTATGTTTACAGCCCCCATCACAGCGCACATACACACAGATATGTCACGTACATATCTGCTCATGCAAATATACAAATGCAGCATAACCGTGAGTTCAAATGAACCCCACTGATAAGCATGAGAAATACAGGTCAAGAGACTTTTAAAACATGTTGCATTTTACAAAACACTGAGCTTACTGGCAAACATCTGAAAAGTAAGCATCGTTTTATGGACTGACAGAAAGAAACATAAGTTATTTTAACCCTCTTCCTCTGAGCACTAACTCCTATAATGGAGTATCCCAGATGTTTTGCTTCTTAGAGCCTCTTTGGATGTGAAGATTGCACAGCAGGAGGCAACATCTGGGGGAAAAAAGGAAAGATTGTGAGAGAGACTTAGGATATTGGTGTGTGGCTGGATGTGATTTTTGGATATGTTTCAGAGATTTTTTTTTTAAAAGGCAGCATCCACTGTAGATTATTATTTATAATTTCCAGGTACAATAGCAAAAGAGTATTTCAATATTTCTTCTTAAGGTTTTAATTTTGGAATTTTCAATTTTTTAGAGAAAAGGAATTTTTCTCGCATTCATGCAGATTTAGAATTTCAGCTGTAAATTAGCCTTCCTCCTTACCACAAGCCATATTGTTTTGCAACTTTTTAATACACAAAACTGCATTGGCCCTTCAATAAAGGATTTCATTGTTACCATGGTAAGAAAAAGTAGAAAGTCTCAGCATCTCGTGAACATCACCACTCACACTGTGCTTGGTTTGGGGGACTGGGGAGGGGTTCAATCCTGGTGCTTATAATTTTCCGATTTCATTTTGACATCATAATTGAGACTAATCTCCACCGATTTTCCCCCTACATTCTTGTTTGCAAGTTTAATCTTCCACTGCAATTTGGACATAACAGCAGTGAAGAGGGTGCTTTCTGAGAGACACACATTGGAATCATTTTGCATTGTAGCTTTAGTTCATGACGTTCTGCTAAGCAGGTATCCAAAGGCACACACTGAAATCATTTTGCCAGCATAATCTTGCCTTTTAAAAGCTTCCTAACAGGGTATCTGAAGAAACACTCTGGAAACATTTTGCCCTCCTAATTTCATGTTGTAATGACATCAAAATGTCATAAAGCAATTACCATCCCAAGCACAAAATGATCTTTAGAAGTTTCTTTCTCCATAGGCTCATTAACTTCTTTCTAGCTTTAAAAATATCTTGATTGTTTAAAAAAATGTTTAATACTAATTGAGAGACTTCATTTAAAACTGAATACCATTTATTTAGCACAATCCTTCTCTCTCTCTCTCTCTCTCTCTCTCTCTCTCAACCAAATTGCACTAGGCTGACAGAACCCTAGATTTATAGATGCACACACACCTTCTGACCTCTCCAGTTAAAATTCTAAGTGAAATTGATCTGGTGCAAAGCAAAAATCATCATAGAGCATGGATTGCCTTGGGGACAAAGGGAACGGTAGATAGTGGTGGTGTCCTTGGCAGCAGGCACATCCCAAAGTTTCTGCAGTGCCTGAAAAACATGAGGCTGAATACTATAATAATTATGGGGTCTGGAAGAAATGTGAGAAGTTCTACATGTCAACACAATCATCTGATTCCAACTACCCCTGGTTCTAATGATTGAGATCTTCCAGGTATATTTCTCCAAATGAAAATGGTAAATAAAGGGAACAGACAGTGACAAATTGGGTTTGGTCATTCTGTGATAGAGGCTGTGATTTGCAGCTGTATCCTCCTGAAACACGTATAGGAAGAGTTCAAGTTTATGTTTCTCTCTGGGCTATCTGAAATAAGTAAGGAATGGCAACCAACCTCAACAGCCTTTTCTAGTTCAAACATAGGAGCCAATTTGCTTGTTCCATATGTGCCAGGTAATATTCATAACTTAACCTTTAACTCTCTGAGCACATTCTTATCTGGATAATGGAAGGGTTGAAAATGAGCTCAACTAATTTGCACAAAACAATGCCAAAGATGTCATGGCCTCTCTACTCAAATCAAGAGATAAGATGGCCTCTGATTTCTTCTATAGACTCTCTGTCCATGACTAAATAACACAGGTATGTTCTTGCTAAATATTTTTTTTTCTGTTTTAAGCTTCTTCAAAGGTGACCTATAGAGTACTAGCAACCAATTCAATCATTTGCTGGTAGCAAAGAGGCAGAACAATTGGTTCAGATGTTTGGAAATAAAGCTAAAACTGGGAGGAGCTATTTGGTTAATAATAAATAACAAGAAAGATATATGAATAAAAATACACATCTTAATGATTTACCATTGCTATGAAACCAATAGGCCAGTGATCCAATCCGATATCTGCAAATTTGTATAATCCTCAGGGTAAAACAATTTAATGGGCTGTCTCTTTTATAGTTACAAAAGGCCTTTCGTGTGATCAATTATACATAAGAGTACAATAAATGTAACTTTCTTCATACTAATCACATCTAACTTAAATTCTCTTGTTGGTCTTTGGAGTGTACGTAGCATTCCCAATAAAGTTTTTAGTTCTGACTCTTACCAAAAGTTAATCTGTCCAGAACTTCCAAATAAATCTTCAGTATGAGGGCCCTTTTTTTTCACACTAAATAAAACTGTTCAAAAAATACAGTTTGTTAGGAAACTGCCACCTCCTCCTGTTCCGGCCCCTTCCTCAACACAACGATCCTGCTGCTTCAGTCAGCCAGTGGGCAGTGGGGGGTTGGTTTGATTGTTTTTCTTCTGTTTGGTTTTGTTTGTATTTTGTTGAAAAGGCAGCCTAACACTGTGTTAACACCATCACCTGAGGCTAACAAAACTTGGCTAAGAGAGGGAGATTTCCAGTCCTCACTCCAATGACAGGTCCCAGGAGGCCCTCAGACCCTCCCAGATTCCTATAAAATCAAAATTCCCATCTGTTTTATTATATGTTTAATTGGTTTGCTCCTCGATGGAACAGGAAAGTAAAATGAAACCTCTCATCATGTGCCACTTAAGTTGGGGGTAAAGGTCACGTAGGCTCTAAAAGTCAGTGTGAAAAATAAAAAAATGACTAAATTCCTCAAATTGCCTTAGCCAATGAACTGATGGCTGACTATGAGTTAGTTGATTCAATAAACAATTTGTTTAGCCACTACTAAACACCAGAAAGTGTTCTAGATGTTGTGGATACAGTCATGAGTGAGAATTAACTCTATATTTACTTTGAAGAGTAGACGCTTTCCTGTTCCTACACACACTCTAGCTACAATTTATTTCAAGGTGTGAAGCATTTCAGGGCATAAAAAATAGAACTAAGGAAAAGAATAGGGAGAGGCAGTGGGTACTTTTTCTGCAAGTATACAAGAAGAGAATGAAAGCTTTCTAAATAAGGACACTTCTTAAGGTCCTTGTTGGAGGATTACTTAGTGCCTTTAAGATCAATTTTGGGACTACATATCCTGAGAAAGTTATATGTATGTGAAAATTTAGGAAAATCCAGGTCTAACTGTCAAAGTGGAAAGTGAGAGAGAGTGTGTGTCCGTGTGTGTGTGCAGCTTGCCCAAGAGTACCTAAGAAAACATATTCTGAAGGCTCACTTGTTGCCGCCTGCTCCATGATTTTGGCCTTTCAAGTATGGCTTGCTAAAGAAATCAGGCTGCCAGCACAGAACAGCAAATTGGAAAAATGAACTGGAATATCATAATCTACTTCAGCTCTAGCAAAGAAAAAGACATCTGGTAGACCACTTGGAAGCCAGCCAATGATGAAGACTTCAATTAAAATAAAGAACATGTCCTCAGGAGAGCATCTCTGAGCTCAAGAAGTTATAAGTCCAGTGTGCTACTTGAAAGCCAACTACTAGAAAAAGTCATTTTCAAATAAAGCAAAACACAGCGAGTGTGTCTTGAATTCTTCTAAGAAACTTCTTCCTGAGCGTACTGTCTTAATGATTTAATTGGAGTTGGAGGTGCCACGACTCAATGCTGGAAATAGGATATTACACAAGAAGAGAAGCTCCAGGTCTGCCTGTAATGTTTCTGGGGAAACTGAAAAATTAGCACTAGGTTGTAGGGGGTACCATAGTGGAGTAGACTAGGAGTCCGCAGACCTGGGTGCCTATTCCAGCTCTGCCACTTTTTATTTGTGAATCTCAGGCAAGAGATGTTATCCATGCAGTTCTCAGTTTCTCCAGCTGAAAAATTAGGATACTAAAACCTACATCATAGAAACAAAAGGCAGAGTACATGAAATATTCCATGGAGAGACACTTAGTGCAGTGCTTGACATACACTATGCTTACCACATGTTAGTTAAATAGCACAAACCAGATAGAAGAGAAAATCATCTTTGCTAAGAATCAGGGATTAATTTTTATATTAGAGAATGGAATCTGATATAAAGAGCATCTATGAAATAAACCCCTGACCCGCAAGATAATGTTGTGTTTTCCTGAAAGAAGAATCGTGTGATTATGGAAGAGATAATAAAAATTTTATAGCATCCCAGAAACAGTCTTAAAGATTGAACATAGAAACAACTGGACACCAAGGCATCGAATCTCCACTCAGTAAAAGAAATAAAGGGTCAGTGGTTGCAAGTGTAATGAAGATTCTATAAAAACTGCAGTTACATAGAAATTCTCAATAGACATGCTGTCTACCTACTAGTTTCTTGATGTATCAATAACAGATTGTTTCATTAATTAATATTCTTGATATCAAATTTCTAACAAGATCATTTCTAAATTGCAATTATTTCCAGAAATGCTAGATAATCATGAAATCAAACACCTGGGTGAATTCAGGAGAATTAGCATGGATTATGCCCCTAATCCTTTCTAAAATTTATTTTTAAAATTTATTTTAATTGACATAAAAATTATATATATTACATTAATCATAAATAACATGTCATTTTGAAATATATATATTAATACATTGTGGAATGGCTAAGTCTAGCCAATTAAGGTATGCATTACCTTGCATACTTTCATTTTTAGTGGTTAGAACACTTAAAGTCTACTTTCTTAGCAATTTTCAAAAGTATAATACATTGTTATTAACTATAGTCACCATGTTGTAAAATAGATCTCTTGAACTTATTCCTCCTGTTTGACTGAAATTTTATATCCTTTGGCCAACATCTTCCCAATTCTCCTCCACCCCCAATCCTTGGTAACCACCATTATATTCTCTACTTTTGTGAGTTTAGTTTTTTACATTCCACATATGAGTGAGATCATGTGATATTTGTCTTTCTGTGCCTAGCCTATTTCACTTAATGTAATGTCCTCCAGGTTCATCCATGTTATACTAATTGGCAGTATTGCTCTCTTTTTTAAGGCTGAATAGTATTCCATTGTGTATACATATCACATTTCTTTATTCATTCATCCATTGAAGAACACTTAAGTTGATTCCACATCTTGGCTATTATAAATAATGCTACAGTGACCATGAGAGTGCAGATATTTCTTCTACATACTGATTTCATATCCTTTGGATATAAACCCAATAGTGGGATTCCTGAATCAAATAATAGTTCTATTTTTAGTTTTTTGAGAAACTTTCACACTATTTTCCATAATAACTATACCTTCCTACCAATGGTGTTGAAGGGTTCCCTTTTCTCCATATCCTCTCTAACACTCATCTTTCATCTTTTTAATAGACATTCTAAGAGGTGTGAGGTGATATCCCACTGTGGTTTTAATTTCTCTGATGATTAGTGATTTTGAGCATTTTTTTCATATACCTGTTGGTCATTTGTACATCTTATTTTGAAAAACATCTATTTAGATCCTTTGCCCATTTCTAAATCAGGTTATTTGTTTTCTTGCTATTGAGTTGTTAAAGTTCCTTATATATTTTGAATATTGATGTATGGTTTACAAATATTTTCTCTCATTCTGTAGGTTGTCTCTTCATGCTGTTAATTGTTTCCTTGGCTATGCAGAAGCTTTTTAGTTTGATGTAATCCCACTTGTCTATTTTTGGTTTTGTTTCCTGTGCTTTTGGGTTCATTTCCAAAAAATCATTCAAATCTTCCATTTAAGCCTTTAAACTATTTTGAGTTAATTTTTGTATATAATGTGAGACAAAGGTCTAGTTTTATTTTTCTGCATGTGGATATCCAGTTGTCTCAACACCGTTTATTGAAGAAACTCTCCTTTCCCCATTGTGTGTTCTTGGCACTTTTGTCAAACATTAATTGACTATAAGTGTGTGGGTTTACTTATGGGCTTTGTATTCTGTTTCATTGGTCTATGTGTCTCTCTTTATGCCAATACCATGCTGTTTTGATTAGTATAGCTTTGTAGTGTATTTTGAAGTCAGGTGGTGTGATGCTTCCAGCTTTGTTCTTTTTGCTCAAGATTGCTCAAGGATCCTTTGTGATTCCATACAAATTTTAGGATTGTTTTTTCTATTTTTGTGAAAAATGTCATTTGAATTTCGATAGGGATTGAATTGAATCTGTAGATCAATTTGGGTAGCATGGACATTTTAACAATATTAATTCTTCTAACATGAACATGGTATATCTTTCCATTTATTTGTGTCTTCAATTTTTGTATCAATGTTTTATGGTTTTCAATGTACAAGTATTTCATCTCCTTGGTTAAATATATTCCTAAGTATTATGCCCAAAGCCTTGAAAGGGTAATTCTCAAGTGACCATCAGTTAATATCTTAGAGAGAATTTGTTTATTGAGCCTTTCTTATTCATTAAACAAAAACAAAACCCATCTATGCTGAGCCTTTTGTATTACTTTATTATAGTATTTACAATTAATCTCTGTGTGTCTTTCTCTTCAGCTAGTCTGGACTACTTTGAGAGTGGACATTGTCTCTTACTCCTTTTTAAATCCTCAGTTCCTATCATAGAGATTGGCATATGGTATATGCCTAAAAAAGAATTCTGTCCAATGAATGAATGAAAGAATTTACTAGGTGCAATGCCATGTGGAAGTGGGATATCCAAGTGGTGAGAGCAGCATTGGATACCCATTAGGACTGGAAAAGGAGAGGAGGGATTTAACAGAGGGTAGGTTATAGAAATGAGACTTGCCTTGTACCTGAGAATTCAGCCTGGGAGGAGTTGGCCCTTACCTTCCCAATTCCAGGCAATTGCTTTGTTGGGCTGTTGACTCCAGGAAAACGAATGTTCATTAGTAAACACCATCTTCCTATTTGGCAATTGATAGATGAACTTTGAAAGGAAGAAAGGCAAATGATGACTCCCCAAACTAATGACTGCTGATTACAGTAGGAGAAATACCTCATCCCCTGCTAATAGAGACAGCCTAACCCCTGGCAGATGCGGAGAAATAATGTCCTTGCTCTCTTGGGAGGATTCAAAGGGATCTGAAAATCTTTCAGGCCTTGGGAAGTGGGAGTAGGTTTTCTGTAAAGCCAAGGATATGTGGATTCCAGGAGAAGTTGAGTCTGTCCTAGAGAAGTAGGGCCTGAATGGAAAAACTCAAAAATGGTGGGAGAGAAGAAACCAAAACCAAAATATAAATAAGAAGCACAGAAAAAAGTGGAAGAAGCTAGTTTTTGACTGGCTTTGCAAATGTGTTGAATATAGTTGTGAAGAAGAAGAGAAGGAGGAAGTCCAGGATCCTTATCTGAGAAGGCCTGTGTAAACACGTCTCTCTTTGTTGCCTTTCTCTTTTGACTTTTAATGGAAGAGGAGCACAGATAATAAATGAGTCTGCATCATGAGATAAAGTGTTGCATGCATTTGGGCTGATTTCCTCCTAACTCTCTGACATTCATCTTCAATTCAAAGGAGACACATGCGCAGATCTGCCTTTTCCACAAGAAGGAAAATCAACAGAGACAACAGAGGTATTGTCCATCCCATTGCTCTGGCCTATGACAGATAAGGATCGTAAAAATCCACAGCCCTTCCTGTTAACCACAGGCTGATCCCTTATCCTGGGAGTGGCAGGAATGTCAGCAGCGAGGAGGGGAGACGGTTTTTCTAAGGTATCTCATTATCCCACCAATTGGGAGATTGCCCTGAAAGGGAGAATCTACAACTGCCTCATCTGACACACACACATGGAAATCATCTTCAGAAAATCTCCAGAGGACACGAGAAAGTTCACCAATAAGCTTGCCTTTTCCATGAGCATCTCCTTTGTTGTACTTGGCCTTGTGACCACACCTCCTATAGCACTAGAGAATGGAAAGGAGTCACACAGTCCTGGAGTCTAAGCCTGGCCTTGCCCTTAGCTACCTGCCCTACCTTGGACAAGTTGGTCACCTTCTCCAGGACTATTCAAACTTTTTGGAAAATAGAGATTGTATTACTTCTCTCAAGGGTCACTGGAGGATTGAATGAGTGAGCCTGTGCAAAACTGCCTGGAACATGGTAAAAATCTAATAAATATGAGTTTCCTTGATGTTCTTGTTCCAGAGCAGAACTATTCACCCAATGGGACCTGTCAGACCTAGCCCGTTTATGCCACACTTGTCCGCACTCTCCACTTGGTCAGTGTTATGTGACAATGATCACCTAGCCCATGTTGCCTGATCCCATGTCATTTTCTAAAATGTCTATGCAGAAGTCTATGATACCGCCTCCCAAACTATTAGCTAAGTATAGAGCTACCAAACCCATTGCCCTCCATGATTTTGGAGTTCTCTTGGCTCCTGAAAATAATATTGATAATAATAATAATAATAATGAAATCCTGCTATTTTTAATAGGTTACAAATGAATTAAATACCTTGCTAGGAATCTTATATAATAATTACAACTTAAATGAGTTATTATTTTTGAACACTAGTTTTGTGCCATTGTAATGTGTCTTACCTAACAACAATCATAAATAAAACTAGCTAACATTCATTTAAACATTTAAAATCTGCCCATCTGCTATACACTTTTACTTGTGTTGATCTCATTTGGTTTTCTCTGTTGTGTAGGAAGATGAGGCTCAAAGAAGGAAGTGACTTGGTTAAGGCTATACTGCTCCTACATGGCAACGCTGGGGTTTCAATTTAGATCTGACTCTCAAGGGTGTGCTTTTACCTACTATACCTTACTGCTTTTGTGAGAAACCAAAGTTTTCAAGGGAGATTATCTCAGAACATGGAATGTTCCCAGAGGCATATAATAACCCTCGAAATAAAGAGCTATCTTAAGTCAGACAGTATCTACTTTGGCCCACTCTAAATTTGGGTGCCCCAAACCCCACCTGCTCTTCAATCTGCACTCTCCAAAACATGCCCCTTAAAGAGGCGGTGGCTATAATCTGAGAATGTTTATGTCCCTCGATCCAGCCCAGGATTAGAAACCCTAGGTCAATTTTGGATGAACACCCTTCCCTACCTCCCAGCCACAGCCAGCTAACCCACTGTGGGACCTGGGCCTGTATGTAAGGGGAAATGATTTATGCAGTAACTCCACTAACGGCAGAGGTGCAATCACTTATTACCGTAATTTCCAGGAGATGGAGTAGGTCTCCCTACTCTGAAATGTCTTGCCCCTCTTCTTACTGAGGTCTGACACCTCCTTAACAAGAAAAAGTCCTTAATTTCATGAGGTGATTGGTCCTGGAAGAGATGACTTAAATGCAAACCAAGGTGGAAATATCTGGTATAATTCTATAGTGGAGATTTCTGTACTGGGAAGGAGAGGGGACCTGTATGCCTAGCAATGGGAGGAGAAAATGATGCACTTAGACAAGGCCAGAGTTGGTCCAAACAATAAACCCCATATAGCTCAGGCAAGGACAGAGCCCACCCTGAGTGCAGTTAGTGTGACAGCCTGCAACTAATGGCTGGAGCTATTTGGATGCGGGAACGTGGCTGAGGTTTGGGAGGTGTGAATAGGAAATCAGTCAAGTTAAGAACCTGAGCTCTGGAATCAGATGGGATTTTGAACTCCACTTTTGCTACTCACCAGCTCTATGTGACCATTGGGAAATTATTTTGTTGTCACCAAGCCTGTCTCCTCCTCCATAAAATGAGATAATACTAATCCCTCCCTTTCTCTTAGGCATGTTGTGTTGATTGAATGAAATAATGCATATAAAGCATTTAGAACAATGGCCGGCAAATAGTCGGTGCTTAATAAGTATTATTAATAATGACCATATTAGTTAATATCACTAAATTTCCCTAACCTCCCAATTTTTCCTTGTTCAGAGGGATTAGGAGGAGAACTTAATCTTGATGGCTTTGGAGAGCTGACAAGTGTCTTATGAACCAAGACCACAGAGGAGCAAGGCACTGAGAAAGAAAGAAGGAGCATGGATTCCATTAGGCTTTGGGGTCTGGTGGCCATGGGGTTTCAGTGGCACTTCTGAGAGCAGCTGAGATTCCACATGCCTCGTTTTTACAAAGTTTCTTAATACAAAGCACAAAAACTTTGTTATTTTCACTAAAAACTCAACCCCTTCTGCCCCCACTCGGTGTGTAAGTATCCTCATCCCCATTTGGAGGGTGGTAAAAATAAGGCCCAAAAGACTCTTACCAGAGTCCGAGTGTGCACAGCCAGCCCTCAGGCTGCTTTCTCCCGGAGCAGCCCCAGGTCTGCAGGCTCAAGCAAGTCACTGGCTGTCAGGGCAACTCATTCTCGCCTCGTTCTTGAGTCCTGAGAAAACCATCAGATGCGTAAGAGGATGTGTTACAATTCAGTGCTTTTTAGGCTTCACTAACACTGTTTCTGCAAAAGGTGCTCAATCTCAGAATGATCTTTTTACCAAACCTTGATTTCTGCAGGTTGAAGTCTTCCTGTGACACATCCCAAGCAGGCTGGAAGTCAAGTGGTGTCTCCCTTACAAATTACCCGGAATGCGAAGGATGATATATAATCCTGTACTGGAGCCCATGAGCTCTCTTAGCGGTGGTGATGGAAACCAGGTAGCTGTCTGCTTGGAGTCACACATGGCTCTTGTTCCGAGAGCACAGTGCCAGACAGCTGTGGAGCTCCCTTTTAGAGGAGGAAAGAAACAGCTTTGAAGGAATGAGTAGTACCTTGAGGCTGTGAAGCCTAGAGTCACAGGGAGTTTTCTCGTAAAACCAAGAAATATGGCACTATCCTCCAGAGAGGGGGACAGCACGTGACCTGCTTTATTGCTGTGCGTTTGAGCCCAGTGAGTTGCCGGTTAACTTCAGTGGCTCTTCCTGGCTGACCTGTTGCATGTGGTGTTCATCTCCAGACAGCTTCGCAGTTAACACAGGAAGTTCATGGTGCAGATCTAGTTGAGAAGCAATTTAAGACTTGAGGTGCTAGTGCTTTCTTCTTTTCCCACCATCGTTTCTCCTGTTGCTAACGTACTATCTGCATATTCTCTTTCTCCATGTCACCTGCTGCTTTAGCCAGCATTACTTCCTATAAATCCTACTAATAGGAAAGAGAAGGCCTCCAAGAGAGAACCATTTAGGTCTAATCTAATCCTCTGCAAGTGCAGGGTTTTAGGCTCACTTGCTCACCACTATGTGTTCAGAGCCTGGAATAGCACCTAAATCAGAATAAGTGCTGAATGCAAACTTATAATAAACTAGGGAGCCCTGAGACTCATTACCCGAATGGACGAGCTACCAAAAATTACACGCCCCAACTCCACTCCTTTTATAAGACAAGGCCCATCTACAGTTGTCAATCACCTTCTATAACAGTTAAGCTTCACTTTAGTTAACTAGGAGGTAAAAAAAGTTAACATCTCAGCAAAATAATAAATACTTAAGATTTTACTGCAGGAATACTGGGCTATCTCTCAAAGGTTTGTTATTAGCACCTCTTACAACACCCTTGGAGATTAGCTACTTTATGACTAGTAGGTCTCTCCTGTCGTCCTTTGATTGTTACAAAAAAAACCCTCTTCTCTGAATAGCATAACCCCACCCCCACCCCCCATTTCTTCCCTTGAGGATCAACTCCCTATTCCTGCTGACCGAAGGAGGAGGCAGTTCCTGGAAGGAGTCTTGGGTTATATTCATGCATAAAAGAATATGTTAAGGTTGCCCAGGGTCTTCGGTTGGATTCCTTAGAAGCAGACCCTGAGATGAAGATTTGTGTAAAGTGAATGTACAAGGTGCTCCTAGGGAACGTGGTAGGGAAATGGGGGAAACAGGTTAGGGAGGGGGAGGAAACCAACCAAGCGTGTGATCTCAGCCAGAGTCCCACAGAGGATGGCGTCAACCTGATCTCCCAGGGGAATTCTGGAGCCTAGATTGTGCCTTGGAATTGTCCTGCTCTAGGGCATGGGGCTTTCATCCTTCCACCCTCAACAGTCAAGGGATTCCTCAGGAAGAATGAGAATCTCCAGGCATGTAAATCTCTTGTGAACGTGGACAAAGCAGACTCCGGGAGCCTCAGTGTGGACCCCAGAGGACAACTACAGGTGTGCTGCGTGAGTGGGGACAGGGGCGTGATGTCTGCAGAAGGGGGTCCCAAGGGATCTGCGTGGGGCACCTACACCCACTGCACTGACCCTCCTATCATCCTGCAATGCAGCTCTGAGCAAATAACAAAGGCTTTCTGAGAAAGTCTGACTCTATGATCTTATTTTCCAAAGTATAAGCTATATAAATGTCCTCAGGAACCCAGGAGGAGTCATTTAAGTGGAATGCATTGAGGGGTCCCTGTTCAAAACTCTCCCTTACTGTTGACCTAACTCATTGTCTGAAATCTCACTATCACATGTTTCTTTGGCCTAGGGCATCTCCTGTTAAAATATTTTGTCTACAAGGGGCACTCTACTGACTTAATCATAGCCAATACCCCTTTCATGAGGGATAATTGATCAGATTCTCTGGCTGGTTCCCTTTAAGGAGAACAGGCTTCACGTGGTCAGATGTGACACAGTGAACGTAGAGAAGTGAGAGTCAGGAAGTGGGGTTGAGGTGCTGTCTGGAAGGCAGCCACGGGCGAAGAGACAAGATGCAGGCAGTTAACGGGGATGGGGAGTGGATGTGAAAGGGAAAGGATTTGGGGCTGCAACAAGTGAAGCCTGAGGTTACAGAGAGCCAGAGAGGGGCAGCACCGCTTAGGGACGGTTTGTCCCACATTTCTGACCTTTGCCATCCATCGGAAGGAATGTGCAGCATTCAAAGAGAGAACTCTGGCAAAATAGCTTCTGCCTTCCCCAGCATCTCTTCAGGAATCCCGCCTCCCCACCCCCAGGCATCCAGATGCACTTAGTTGACTACACAATATACATTCCCCTCTTCCACCTTAGTAGGAGAACCTGATTTTGTTGCATGTGTCAATATGCCCAATAAAGTATTTTCTCCTCCCTTGACTTCCTTGCAGCCAGGGCTAGGGAGCCACTTGCTCTGGTTCTGGCCATTGAGACATAAATGGTCACCAGATGGGCTTTTGGGAAGCTTGTTAAAGGGGGCCAACTTAACCAATAAATACCTTTTTGGCTCTTGCCTTTTGTTCTTCCCCTTTTTCCCGCCTGGAACTAGATGCAATGACCAGAGGGAGAGCAGCCATCCTGTGTCCATGAAGACAAGAACACAAACCAAGGAGGACGGAACAGAAAGGTGGAAGAGCCTATATGTTCTGCGGTTTGATGGCACTGCTGCTCCAACTCTGGATTATCTACCTCTGCACCATCTGAAAACAGTGCCACCAATCTGATTAAACAATTGTTCTCCAGTTCCTGTTACATCTGTGATCCATCTGCCACAGGCAGATGGGAGAAGGAACCAGACATTCACATTGCAATTCTTTCTGGGCTTCCTCTTTTTGTGAAATGGCCTGTCCTCAGGATACACAGATCCTTTGCTTCTCTTTGCACCATGCTCACCATGAGGGGACCACCCCTGGTGTTGGTGACAGGGCATAGTCTACAGCTTGAGCAGCTAAGTTCAGCTCAGACAGGAAAATATGAGGAAGCGCAACTGTGGCCACACATCTAAGTACTCTGTGAACTCCAGAACTGCCTTTTCAGAGACAAAGCTATTATATTAAGTTTCTCTCTATCTACCTAACTTCTGTGTCCATCTCTTAATAGGCCTACAACTTAAAGAAGAATTTCATGGAAAGGCACTTTGGGCCCCCCACACTCCAGGACTGTGTTGTCGACTGGCAAACCTGCCTAAATAGCTTCGTGAACCTGTTTCCTAGTAGTCCGTTCCCCAGGTATGCCACTGAGAGATAGCAAAATGATACTTCTTAGTGCAAAGTACTAAGCGAATATGATACTTCTTAGTGCAAAGTATCCACCACCACCTCCACCACTGCCCACACAAATGCCCAGAGCACATGTAATGCTCTCACGCAAATATTCTCTCATCCAACTGCTCCAGAGATTTGTCTCCCTGAGAGATGCATGCTTTACAAGCCCGTATGTGAAATCCAATCCACTTACTAGTGGGTGCCCCAGGGAGCATTGCCTTACTCTATCTATCCCTCTACTAGAGAGAAGTTCCATGAGGGCAGGTCTTGGTCTTCCTTGTTTGCCACTGTGTGCCCAGAGCCTGGAAGGGAGCTTGAATCAGCGTTAAATACTCAATAGATTTTTTAAAAAATATATATTTGTTAAATGAATGAATGAATGAAGTCATCTTAAAGTAAGCTAAATTATTTAGCCAGTCTCTGTCTATCTAAGTGGAAACTAATTTTGGATGATTTTCTCTACTTTTTAGTCAACTCAGCACTGTTCTTTAATGATTCAATCTCTTGAAAGTACCTTCTAATGGGTTTGGTTATTTTATTTATTCTGTTTTGCTCCATCACAGATAAATTTGCATTCGATTGGACCTAAATGGTTGGCAAAGACCCATCCTTGGCTAAGGCCCATCTAACCATAAGAGGACAGGCTGCATCTGGGCACTTTTCCATAGAAGTAAAAAATATTTCCCACATATATTCAAATCTTCATTTATGGGTGAACTTTTCTGCTTAAATATTATCTATGTGTTTTGATTTCCTGCTTCCTCTAGGATTTGAGCTTTTCTTCTAATAAATGGTTGGAAGGGTAAAGGAAGGGAGATGCATCTCAAACCAGTTCATTTTGCCAAGTAAAAGTAGCTCAGTTACCCTCAACTCCTGCCACACTGAACTCGAAGTCTGTTTTCTCCTACTTCTGTGCTTGGCCTGTGCTCTTCTCTCTGAAATGCAGTCCCCTCGCTCATCTGCATGTGCAAACTCTATCCTGCAAGACCCAGTCCAAGGGCTGTTTGCTTTGTGAAACTTCTCTGTTGACAGAGTTACATGCTCTCTCATCTCTCTGCATCCAAAGGTACCAGGTTTGAAGGTCTCTTAGCACTTACCACATTTTGCTGGAAGTTCATCAGGGTGACTAAGCACATAGACTCTGATCCAGATTGTCTGAGTTCAAATCCTGGCTCTACCACTCACTGGCTGTGTGATCAGGGGCAAATGACTTTATCTCTCTCTGCTTCAGTTTCTCATCTGTTAAAACAAACAAACAAAAAACAAAGGGAAAAGAAAAGGATATAATAGTATCTACTTCATACTTTGTTCTGACAATTCAATGAGTTAATACATGGAAAAAATAAAACACCCCAAATCACACAGAATAATGTCTGACTGGTAACCAATGATCGATAAATGCTGGCTTTCAAAAAAATTATTGCCATTCTTTCACATATTTGCCTCATCAACTAGATGGTGATCCCCCAACAGGGCTTGATCTGTGAATTTGGCATCTTTCTACTTCCAAGTCCTAGAGCAGTATCTGGAACACAGTGAACTTATATAAATGCTAAAGGAATGAATAAAAGCTAGCCATTGATGATGGTGACACAAGCATGGTTTGAGCATTTTCTGTGAATGAGTTGCATATCTTAGAAAACTTTTGTAAGGGGCTGTATTCTATGGAATAGTAGCCATGGTGAAATGATCTTCTCTAGGCCAGTTTTTCTGGAAAAGGCCTATAGTTCTGAAGCTGGACTAGGCCCAATCCAGAGGCCATTCTTCTGGCCCCACCCAGACTCCCACCCTCACTCATGGGTAAGTGCTGAACCCAAAGCCACTCCAAGATAACAAGAAGGATGACTTTGGCGGGTGGCTCACTGTTGTAGACAAGGTGTCCATGGTACCTACCAAAGCATTTACTACCATGCACATAATTCAGGCTAGTGTTCCAAGTGGTTAGGGAGGGGCGCTAGCTTCTGTCTATACTAACGGCAGCCTTACAAGCAAGCGGAAAAGTTGATTGCTAGTAAACTATACTTTGTAGGTTATTGCCAGCATTCCCGTTGCAGACCCCAATTCTCTCCCTTCTTCATTGCCCACAAAACTGTAATACCCTTTTTAGGTCAGTGATTAATGATCTCAAGACATTGTATCATGTTTGGCTTAGGCAAGAAATTGAAATTCCATTTTCCCTTGTGAAATAATCACTTTTCGAGTCTTCATATGACAAATGGCCTATGATAGTATCTAATGAAGTATAAGAGGAAGCGTTCTGGGTGGATGTTGAGGACAACTTTTGCTTTCCTGTTAAAAGGATAGGTATAAGAAAAGAATTCTTTGGCACCACTTCTTTCACTTTCTTAAACCCAAATGTGATATCTGGAGCTATGGCAACCATGACACTACAAGCATGAGGATGAAAAATCAACATCACAAAGGATGAGAAAGTACAACAATAGAAAAAGCCTGGGTCTTTGATGACATTGTGGAGGTGTAAAACCAAGAGGCAGGCCTGAGAGTGCTACCTCTGGGCTTCTTATTACGGTTTTAGCTATGGGTTAGTAAACATTTTCTCAACAGGTCAGATAATCAATATTTTAGGTCTGTTCACCATGGGGTCCTCATGGCAATTGCTCGACTCTACCATTTTAGTGCAAAAGCAGCCATAGACAGTATGTAAATGAATGGGTGTGGCTCTGTCTATTCTAATAACATTTTATTTACAAAAATATGTACTGGCCATGGACCTTAGTTTTCCAACCCCTAGTTTTAGCCATTCTTAGAGGGATATTCTTTTATTTTCAGCTAAATGAATTTTAATTAATATATTTCTCTTCCCTAAATTCCACTCACTAGCTTCATTAACATCTAAAATTACACAGTTAGCACTCTATTTCTTGTTTTATTTAAATGGAAGCTCACTGCCCCTATTGCTGTGTAAATGGTACTAATCCTTATCAGTCATTTCTACCTGAATGCAAATTATTTCAATAGACCCTTTGTCTATTGAAGAAAGTTGTAGACTAGATCAGTTTGCAGAAAGTAGGGCTTGGCCATGTGATTTGATTTGCCAACAGATGACTGGTAGAAGTGACAGTGTGTCTGTTCTGACCCTTAAGAGAACTGCCTTCTTTCTCTTGTACTTAGTCCATCTGCATGAGTAGAAATACCCCATTGGCCCCAGAATAGGGCAGACCCAAAACCTACCTAAGGCAAGCTGAGATCAGCAAAATCCTGCCAATCTGCCCATCCGTGTTAGGGCCCAAAGCTCCGAAACCAGCCCAGCTCATGTCAGCAGCAGACCCACTGCCTGGAGCAGTGGCTACAGGTAAGTAAATAAGAAATAAATGCTTATCTTGGCTGCCACTGCGATTTTGTGGTTGTTTCCAGGTAGCGCTGTTGGACTGACACATGGGTAATTAAGGGAGAGTAGGAGAAGCTAAAACACAGGCTTATTTTACCTTCTTTATACTTTGGTGAGGGCTGCCCCACTTGATTTGGAGAATCCTGTGGCCCATGGCCTATAGGGAAGAGGTTGCAACCTGCCTCTGTCTGCTTTTGTGACACACAGGAGACTTAGAGGAGACTTGCAGAACTCCTCATGTATATTTTCCTACAGAGGGAAGGAGGAAGGCTGGGACAATGTGTTCTCAAAGGTAAGTAACATTTGAGATGTCTTGGCCAAGTACTATCTATGCAAGTTGGAAGTCACACGTTTTGGTTGAGTCAGGAAGGGGGATGGATGGCTTCAAGCACTGTGAGTAAAGCCCAAGTTCTCCAGAGACAACATGCTGGAGTGGAAGATGTAAACCTGAAGGGCTGGAATCAATACGATTTTGTTGGACTCCTGCCTCCATCGGGTGTGACCACAGGCAAATTATTTAACTTTATCGAGACAATTTCCTCATCAGCAAATTTAGGCTAGCAATATCAACTTTGCAGAGTAATTCAAGAGCAAGTGAGATGAAGCATGCAGATTCCCTGGTTCGCAGTAGATGGTCAATAATAAAAAATAGTGATTTATACCATTTTTCACCAAATCTCTCATTTTCCGACATGAAAAGATACTAAAATTGATCTAATGACATAGAAATCTGTACATGTTATAATTTAATTATTTATGTTTAAAATCTAGTGCTAATCATGGCAGGATGCATCTGGTTTTCCCAACAGTGCACTAACACTGCTCCATTTTGGCTGAGTTTAACTGGAAAGTGTACGTAATACTCCTTCCCTCCTCACTCTGAGTATCACGGAGGGGAGGAGAGGCCCCTGGGAGGCGGGTGGTGGAGTACCAAGAGAGGCCTTAGGCTTTCCAAGCACACAGAGAAGTTTGCCAGAGAAAGGCACGATATTATTAAGACTAACAGTTTTCAGATGGAATCAGCCTTTTCAACGGACTCAAGTCAGACTGACTGGTAATGATGTTCATGAGATGCCATTTCCTGCCAAACAGTAAGATGCAGAATTTGTTAAATTAAGCCATGTGATGGGTCTGAAATGTATTAAATTAATCCATAATGAATGTCATTCCATTCCTTTTAACATGCTTCCCCAATTAAGCTATTTAGGCCTCAGATATCTAAAGGAATTGAGCTGTCCCACTTGCTGCCAATTGGTTAATTCCTTGATGATGGATAAAAGCTACTAACTGCTTTTGTTTTTAAATCTTTGTTTTCTTCAGTAATAGCAATCTTTTAATCAGCTGTTACAAAGAAAATGCTTAATACTGCATAAGCAAATGCTCAAGAAGGTCAAACAATGAGTAAGATCAATGCAAGGAGCCCTGTTCAGCCTGTCCCTCTGCAGTGGGACCCAGCGTGGCTGCCATTGCAGTTGCCGGGTTGCATGAAGGACCTGGTGGTCGTTTTTTTTTATTAGCACCATTTGAACACACAGTAGTTGTTCAGTGTTCATCAGACTGAACTGAACTGAACCCTGGAGGACTCCTAAGGTTTCTGACAACTGTCTCTCTACAAGACAAGAATTTCCAGATTTTAGGAGGCCCTTTTCCTTCCCAGGGGTGGAGAATGTGATAGAAATTCTCAGTAAGAGCAATATGCCTCTACTGCACTTGTATCCACGGGGAGAAGGGACACTCCTTACATAGAGAAGCCACCACCACATGTCCCTGAGCAACTTAGCCACTTTAGGCTGCACCTACTTTGGCCACCAAGGTAGGCATGATGCCTAACAGACATCCAGAGACTTTCTGGGCAGCGTGTTCATAGCTAGTAGGGAAACAGGGACCTCAGCCCTGCAACCCAAGGAACTGAATTTGGCCAAAAACCTGAATGAACTTGAAGGCGGATAGTTTCCCAGACCCTCCAGCAAGGAGCACAGCCCAGCTGACATCTTGATTTTAGCCCTATAAGATCCAGTTTGGACTGCTGACCTATGGAACTGTGAGATAATAAATTTGTGTTCGAAGTCACTACATTTGTGATAATTTTCTATGGCAGTCATGGAAAGCTGATACTGGTCTAACTTCCTTTCACCAATGGAATGTTAAGAAACAGGATTCGAGTAAAGGCATCAAACGTGCCTGGGTTTCTATCATTGCCATAAGAAATACATGACCCAGCTAATCTGCTAGTCTAGCGAGGATGAGAGACACACAGAACAGACCTGGACCCGACCTGCAGCTTGGAGTTGAGCCCACTTGAACCCAGCCTGGAAGAGTCAATCCCCAGGCAACGCATAGATGCATAAACAGTGACATGACTTTTTTTAAAAGCCACTGACTTTTGAGATGGTGTGTTATGAAATATTATGGTAGATGAACAATGAATACAGAAATTGATACTGGAAACAGGTTGCTTCCATAACAGAAACCTAAACTATGTCTATGTGGCAGTTGTTTGGGAACAAGATAGCAATTAGTGTAAAACCTACTATAGGCAGCTGGGAAAAAACTGCCCCAAACAAAATAAAACAAAAACAGACACACACCTGTAAGAGGAGACTAAAAAACTGAGAACCCATGTTATGACATGGCTATGCCCATGTTACCAGTGTACAAATACTGGCAAATCTGGTGACCTGTTGCCTGCAATAATCTGGAAGGTAGAATATGTGCCTAATGAATTTGCAGATTTGAGGGAGGAGATATGAAATAAAATGTTAAAAGCTTGAGCTATTTCTACTAGCTGCATTTGATAAACTCTGAAAGGAACTCAGAAAATATCTGGCTATTTTTGCAAGAAGAGTTTTGAGGAAATCTAGAAAATTCAGAAATCTCATTGTTGGAAATAAAAGATATTCTTACTAAATCAAAGATGTGGCTACTATGATAGAGATTGAAAACAATCAAATTCATGGTGCTGCCAAAGATATGTTCTCAAAATAAAGATCAAATCAACCAGGTACAGTGACACATGACTGTAGTCACAGCTACTTGGGAGGTTGAGGCAGAAGGATTGCTTGAGCCCGGGAGTTCAAGTCCAGCCTGGGCAACATAGCAAGATCCTTTCTCTTAAAAAAAAAAAAAGACCAAGTCAGAGGAATGGTTTTAACACCCTTTGTTTGACCTATGAAAGAAATAACATGGTGCCTAATATATATCTTCTTGGCTGAACAAAAAGGCTTGCAGAAATAGCAGGGCATATTTATACAGACATCTGATGAGGCCACAGTGCTCTTAACTGATGCTAGAGAGAGAGGCATGTCTTGAAAATAATTAAGAATATGTTTTTGGCACATGGAGTTGACTAGAATCAAATATATAGAAAACCCACACAACTTTCAAGAAACCTATACAGTCATCCACAAGGGTATGTTCTAAGATTCCTAGTGGATACCTGAAACTGCAGATAGCAACGAACCCTATACCCATTGTTTTTTTCCTATACATACATACTTGTGATAAAGTTTAATGTATGAATTAGGCACAGTAAGAGATTAACAATAATTAGTAATAAAATAGAATAATTATGTACTGTAATAAAAGTTATGTGAATGTGATCTCTCTCTCTCTTTCTCAAAATATCTCAGTGTATGTGATATTTGACTGTGGTTGACCGTGGGCAACTGGAACTGTGCAATGGGAAGCCGCTGGCAACGAAGGCTACTACGTGGGCAAAAGCACTGCTGGACATATAAAAAGACTGAAGCTGTTGGAGCTGTAAACAGCCCTCGGAGCCCCCAGGTTTCTGGAGATATAAAGCAATCTGAAGAAGCCCGTCAGCCTTTAAAAAGATGATATTCTCTGCTTGCCTTCATCAGAGTAGCCAAAGAGGATGTTGGCGGGGGGGGAAAAGACCTTCCAGAGGGTGAAGCCAAGAGTGATGAACAACAGACACAAGATGATCCAGAAGGAGCAGAGTTGGGCTCTATCAAGAAACATCCTTTACTCCCAGCAAAAGGGCCCTTGACACCGGTTGTCCAGTAGAATTTCAGAATTGCTGTGAATTAGTGGCAGAGGAGTAGGCCTGTTCCTGTCCCACTGTTATGTTGGGTGGGAAGGGAGCACACAATTTGCCTTTTCAGTTCTTGGGTCTTTAAATCAAGAGGAGCAAACACAGACGTGGGCTTCAAGCCAGATGCCACAATTCAATGAGAATTTTGAGGATCTCAGGATGGTATTTCTCCCACTGACAGCACCTTTAACTGAGTTTGGATTTGACCTTGCAATTTGCTTTGTTCATGTGGGGGACCAGAAGATGCTAACCCAAAATACAAAGGACTGTTGATCTGAAGGCAATTAAGAAAAAGCAGATACAGAGAAGCTCCTTGCCCTCCCTCTATTTGCCTAAAAGCAGGATATAGATTTACAAAGACAAAAAGCTATCCTGGCCCTCCACCCCACCCTTCTACCACAGAGTAACCACTGAAGACTTTAGACCCTTATTGGCCTGGAGATGGTACTAGAGGAATCCACATTAATAAACTTTACCAACTAGCCTTTGTCTACCAGTTATTTGCCTTCCCCCAAGTTGCTACCCCTAGAGACTCAAAGCCTTTTTCATGTGTCTTGTCACTTCTCTAAAAATTTACTGTTCTTTGTTGAAGATGCTATATAAGCTGGAATTCAAAGCCACCTCTTCGCGAACTACTCATTCCCTGGGAGTCTCCATGTAGGTATGAAATATACATGTTAACAAATTTCTGTTTGTTTTTCTCTTGTTAATCTCTATTTTTACAGGGGTCTGTTCCCAACTAGGAACCTATGGGGGTTATTCTTCCCCTACAGTCAAAAGAATGCTATCAGAAGTGACACACGTAAGAGATGGGAAAAGTCCTTATATGGTGAATCTTATTCTCCTGTGCTTCTGCCATTGCCATAGGAAAATGCCCTCACTGGTCCTTGGTCCAAGGAAGATGAGAGACACACAGAGCCAAGCTGGACCCAAACTGCAGCTTGAAGCTAAGCCCAGCTGAGCCCAGCCTGAATCAGCCAGCTTCCCCTGATCCACGATACCTGATGGTTGTTTTAATCCACTGAGTTTTGGGGTGTTTGTTACAGCATTACTGTAACAAAAACCAATGATACAGGGATTTCTTTTATTTTTTCCCTTCTCCCAAGAATTTCACTATGACCACCAGTGGCAAGTTCTACCTTTCCTGTTTTTTTAAATATGCTTCCCAGTTAGTCTTGTAACTGACAGACCTCTACTTTAGGAGCCAGAAAACCTGGTTTTAAATACCAGCTCTGCCATAGACTGGTTATATGATCTTGAGCCCATAAATTAAAACTCTCTGGGTCTCAGCTACCATATCCATGGAATAATGAAAATCACCCTAACTTCATAAGGTTTTGTGAGGTTGAAATGAGATAGCAGATTTCAGAAAACAGTGTGCTACCTGACAGAAAGCAGGGCTTCTGTACGAGTTGAACCTAAATCGTTGTAATAGGCTACTGGATGTTTTCCAAGGTTCTTTCCAGCTCAGCAATACCATGGTGATAAGAGATCATTGGTTTCCACCACAACACTTGCTCACTGATGCTCATTTAATGATGACAAACATTATTATTTCACTATTTGAGACAATCCTCACATTGAGAACATGCCTGGAAGGGTTAATACATTGACTTAAATTTATACTCTGTTGTGAATGACTAACAGTGGAGCACATTTTAATAGAAATCCATGGGAAAAACACAAAACATTTGGGTTTACAAATGAGTTCCTAGTGCATATGAGGTCCATGTGTGGAACTGAAAGAGAACGTGTTCAGTTAGTCCATGAACCAAGCAACATTTGTGCAATGCCCATAGTCCTAAGAAAGACATCCAAGAATGTGTGTATATTATAGAAAAGGCTCCATAACCACTTTCAAGAAATCACTGAAGTCTAAAGCACCCATCCAAATGAAATAACAAAAATTGGTCCAACAACTTATTTAAATTTTTTAAAAGATTCATTGTGTATTTCTAAGTATGGTAAAAAAAAAAAAAAAAACACAAAAAGAACAACTGTATACTAAAACTGGAACTTGAGACTTCTAACTTAAAATCTTAAATTTTTTAGTCTTTTAATTTAGTCTTTACTATTGAAAACCATGCATATCATATATAAATTTGTTTTATTACAAGAAATGAAAATTAGTAAGCCTATTTTTATTTTTATTTGAGAATTCTGGGTGCTCTTTAGTCTCTGGGTCGTCATTATAAATGGGAAACCTCTCAGTTCAGGACTGCAGACATACAAGATACCAGAATAAATCTCAACTAATTACATGAAAAATCCTGAAAATGAACTTTCTGAGTAAGCCCCAGATAACACCTTATTTTCCCCTAAAGCAGAATATAAATAGAAACAAACAGAAGCAAATAAACAAAAACACAGTTCAGATTATTTGAGGATTCTGTTCAACTGGGTTTCAGTTAATTGCAGTTTTGCTGTATTTCCTCATGATGCCATTTTCCTTACCATAACTCAGCAGATTACCAGAGTGGACTATTTCATGCACAATTTATTGCAGAGACAGGCAGTATTTATCAGCTCCTTCATGGCAAAGAAGAATCATCTGCTTGAAGGCCATCACTCACGCTGCTGTCAGCAGAGTAGCTAAGAGCTGAATAATAAAAGAAAAAAGAGCCCCCACAAATAGCGGATCTGTGATAACTTCATTAATTTGAGAATTAGGGGACTTTTAAAAATGGGGGAAAAATATCCAACCTTTTAGCAGAACATCCTAGATAAGATAGAACCCAAACCTGGGCTCATCCATCATTGTTTAGAATTAGCTTTCATGCACTTGACCTTAACCATCACTCTTTTTGTCAAGCCTGGGTGTCAACACAAAAGAAATTGGTTCATGGATGAAAGTACTGAATGAGCATCTGATCACACTTCTTTCAGGCACTTACCTTCTCACAGTAAGGGATCAATTAAAACCAAATGGAGCAGATTTCTCTGGATATCTGGGTCGTCAATGTGGAATGCTATGGTTTGGGCAAAGAAGCATTTAACTGGAGAAGAGAGAAGCTCCCGGGCCCAGCACAAACAGGCCAGGCATGTATGTCATAAGCTGCGGGATGTAAACACATTCAGCACTGGACACAAAAGGACAAGGACACAAGAGACCGTCTGTCATGTCATTACCTGAATATCTAGCTGTATTATTTATAAACCAACTTGCAGCAGATGTTGTCTTTTTTAACACAAATTCTCCTTCCAGGGCATTATGCATGAGGCCTAATTGTAAATGCCTATATTGTTTCTTTCCCCTGCTGATTTATTGTTCTATAGACAGCTACATGGGAACGCAGTGTGGAACTGCACTGTTTTTTCTATTAATTATTTTCACTCTTTGATTACTAATTTCAGAAGACAAACTTTTCACTGTTGACCTCCTTGGGAGTGGATTGTTTTACAACGAGACTGTATTAGGGAAATGAGTCCCCAGTGAAAGCAGAAGGGCATGAAAACCTTGTGTCTTATTTACATTAACCCAAACACAAGTTTCTCAGTCATTTCCCTCTTAAATCTTTATCTACTGATGAAAAAAAAAGTCATAGATCCAGGAACAATGATGCCACGGGAGTTACTACACATATTGTGCAAGACTAGAGCCATTACATTAGAACCAAAGTTGGCAAAAAAAAAAATTATTATTGTTATACAATAAGACATGTATGCGTACCTCTGCACCGAGGATGTAAAACCACCAAGCATTACACCGGGCACACAGTAGGTGCTCAGAAATTATGGGTGTTCTTTAAATTTAGAATTTGACATGATTTCCAAGTAAGTTTTCATGATATATGAGTTAATATTTAGGGGAGGGATTGGAATTCTTTTCCAGAGAAGATTCTGAATGTTTTTGTTGTGCCATGGGATTTGGTCGGTCCCCTTGACAAAATGCTGACCTGTATGTGCAATTCTCCATCCACGTGCCCCCTAGGGGAGAATCGTACCCCTGGGGGAGCACCCAGGGAGTCTACTGCTTCTCACTCCTTCCTTCTCACCTTCACTCAGAAAGAGGCTGCATCCACACAAGCCAGGACTAAAATGCAGAATTCAGTGGCCACTGGGGCTGTTGTCCTGAGATCTGGAGGGGAACCAGAGGTGGACATGACAGGGTGAGCATTTGTTGTCTGTTTCACGTGTGGCTGTTCTCTGCCTGGGTCTCCCATCTTCCGCAGGAGTCCTTTCTGGCCTTGGCTTGAGGAGTGTGAACTCAGACTTGGGAAGGTTGGGGCAGACTGTCTCACTCAAGTCTCTATCCTGGGAGTCAATCCCTTCCATCCCATGTCACTTAAACAACCACTCAGCTTCTGCAGGGATGCCCCCAGGGATGGGAGCACAGTCCTCCTCAGGTAGCAGCTCATTCTCTTTTGGTAGAGCTCTAATAGTTAGAAAGTCCTTAATTGTACCAAGGCTCTGCTGGGAGAAGTCTTTATAATTTCCACCCTTCTGTTCTATCAGCTTTCTGGACCCACACAGAGGGAGCTTAACCACTCTTCCATATGACAGATCTTGAATTAGTTAATGAGATTGTGCAGGGCTGTTGCGCCATATTTGATTTCTGTGCACAGGGGAGATAGACACTTTCTGCCCATCATGCTTTGCTCCTCTCAATGTTGTCAAATGTGAGCAGAGGTCCTCCAGCCTAGGGCGGATTGAGTAGGTGATCCTGGTTGGGGCAGACAGGGCTGTCCACCATCTGGAGGGAGGATGGTGGGGGTGGAGAGCATGGAACTCATGTTCCAGAAAGAGCTCACATAGATGGTTTATTTTGAAACTTGATTTTTCCCAGTATAATGTTCTTTATTTCACTCCAGAGGCATTATTCCATTTCAGGTACTAAAAATCTGACCTTGTAGGCCTGCTTCAGTTCTTAGGGGCAGCCACATGCTCACAGAGGCGCAAAGAGGCTTTGTACAAAGAAGATCTGGTGACTTCCTTCCCTTCATTGTCAAAGTGCTCACCTGCCCTTTAGAGTAAGGGTGTAGAGATGAAAAATTCTGACTCTCAGGGCCCCAGCACTGGAAGACATTGTCACTATTACTATAATTATGGTTAGTTTGTTGTTCCAAGCCCTGTTTTTATAATCAAATATACCAACCACCCTGTATGTTCAGAGTCTATATTCCACTGCAAACCATGAAGCTATTTTGCTGTAGGAAGAGACAATTGTGACTGCCATCCAGTTGGTGTGAGAGGTTTTTCATTCACTCAGTGATCCAACATCTATTCTTTACTACATGTGTGAAAACCATGCTAAAAATACCTCCTCAGTGCCTGCCACCTTAGTAGGCCTGCAATAAAATGTCTATTGTGAAAAGGACGGATGCTGTAGTCTTATTGTAGCTAAAAAATGGACAGGACCCATAAACTACTTTTCTAGGAGTAAAAATGTTTGCTTAGTCTCACCATGCAATATTGAAAACTATTTATTTTGAAGTCATTATAGATTCACAGGAAATGGCAATGATAACATAGAAAGGTCCCGTGTACCCATCACCAAGGTTCCCTGAAGGGTAACATCTTACCTAACTATAGCACAACATCAAAACCAGGAAATCATACCAATGTCAATGTCAAATCTCACCAGCTCTACACATACTCATTTGTGTCACCACACATTTTCCGATTGTCCAGCATTCAGTACACAACATAAGACTACTATCTGGCATTTTAGAAGAGCTTACTTACAACTTTTAGATGCACACCTATCTCCCTAGGGTCCACTTCTAAATTGAGCTGACTCTCTCAAAATCTCAGAGTCAGCATATTCTCCCCCCACCCCCTTTCTCTCTCTCTCTCTCTCTCTCTCTCTCTCTCTTCTCCTCATCTCTCAGGAACACAAGCAAAAAGGGTTGTGATGTGCAGCAGTGATGAAGGAGATAAGGTCTGCTACTTGTGTTGCTGATTAAAGTCTGTGATTGGATCCAGTGGATGGGGTGGAGGGCTGGAATCATGCAAAGCAAACAGGCTTCAGGCCAGAGACTGAGAAGAGCCTCTGTCCCCAAATACTGTAGCAAAAAAGGGGCCTAAGGAAGAGAAGAGCTAATCTGTGGCGGCACATGCTTACTATCTCCCAGCAAGGTTAGATGTGCTGGGTCACAAGGCTGGGAGCCGGAACAATCCCAACATCGCTCTTTCAGCACTTTGAGCTCCCTGCTCGCCAAGCTCCTGGGGATCAGGAGGATCCAGGCAGTGGGGTGGGGCGGTGGGGGAGTCTTCCCAGCCCAAACCTACTTCAATGGATCAGCCAGGCTCTGAATAGCAGCTTTTGACATCTCAGTGGGTTGTGAGGGAGGTGTGGTCATCACAAATGAAACAGACCACAGGGGGTGCAGGAGGCCTCTGCAGGGCCCCTAATCAATTACTAAAAACACAGAGAGGGTCCTTGGAAAATGAGTGAAGGAGACAGATGCATGCTGACACTCAGTGGTATCGCTGGGCACCAAAGAAGAAATTGGGAGATTTTCAACTTCACAGAGGATGGGGTGATTGTTTTCTTTCATCAGCCGTTGCCCTCAGAAAACAAAACAGAAACCAGAAGAGAAACATTGCCTATGGAAAAAAAATACACATATAGAGGCTGAAAAGAAGGAAATAGGAGGAATGGAATTCTGCTTTTATGAAATAATTTAAATAGTTTTGAATGCCCAGAGGGCCCAGGCACTATATTAAGTGTTACAGAGAGGTTGGTATCTCCCAAAGGAGATATGAAATGGGAGATGAATATTATTAATCATCCCTATTTGCTACATATTAGGAAATGGAGAGAAAGTGAAAATGAGTGATTTTTACCTCCAGATTCACATGCTGTGCCAGCCACAAAGCTGGGATTGACAGACAAAAGTAGAGTGCCCTGTGGAGTAGAGGGGTCACCAGCAGGCTGGTGGGGTCCATGCTGCTGAATGTGACGACACCCAGGAACCCAAAATGTCACCTGGCAGAGGCCGGTCATCTTATGACGTGAGGAACGCCAAAGGTGTGGCTGGGGACTCCTTTCTTTGGTCATGGCCATAGGAGGTTCACCTGTGTGGCCCAGGCTGGTTCTTGTTAACTAATAAGGACTCAAAGGGATCAGTCCTCATTGATCAAACTGAGGCTACAGAGAACAGACTAGAACATCAGACTCATTAGACAAGAGTTGTCTATTTAGTTCATGTTTTTATCCCCGAGACCTAGAACAACGAATGACTGGAGTCCAATCCATATTTGCGAGATAAAGGAACAGATTACCCTATCACTTTCTCTCCATACAGGGCCCACTGACAGGCACTAGAAACAGAGAAATGAGTAAATCAGCCCTTCCCAAAGAAGTTCTGTGAGAAACTAATAGGTATTCTGGAGGGCTAGGGAGGAGGACATTCTTTGACCACATGAAAATGGGAAGATTAGCTTTATTTCAGAAGGAGTTCTTGTAGCTTTTAATTAGCAAATGTGGTTTGTGAATTTCCTGGAGGGGCATAGGTTTGCATCTTTCTCAAATATAATTGGTGATGAAAACCCCCTCCTCTTCCTACACACACCTTAGTGTACATATCAGGACGGGTGTTCATTCCTTGGAAACAGCATGGCACCTGCCCTCAAGTAGCTTCCAATCTCTGGCTGATCACTTCCAACCAAGGAATGACTCAGTCTTCCATGCTTATTGCTCTGAGAGATGATTGAATCACTGTAAAACCATGGCTGACAGCTCTTATACCCCAGGCATTTTTGCCCACTCTGGACCCTACATAGTGCTTGCCTGGTATCTCAGCAGCCTCCGGTGTGCAGCCCTGGGATTCTGTCTCCTGGGCAGCCTGGAAGACATGGGTAAAGTCTGAATCTTCCTAAAGGCAGTCAGTTCTAAATCTAAGCATACACTCACACCTTGGTATCTAAAGTTGAGACAGAGTCAGAGACCCGGAAGCCAGTCTGTTCTCAGTCATTCCGACCCAGCAACACAAAGTGGAAACCCTGCCACCATGACCATCACTGACGCAAGATGAATAACAAAAGAAAACTGCTCTTTGAACCCCGCGACCAGAGTGTGCCTTCCTAGGACAGAGCCCAGGATTGTCAAAGTGCGGCATTCAAAGTCCCCACATTTCAGCCTCGGTCAGGCAGTGGACTCTACCCTCCTTGCTGTAAATAAATCATCAGTAGCCTTATACTGAAGGGAGCCAATTGCGTTTGGAAATACTCCAGATACTGGGGTTTGTTTGGTCCAAGATGTGGGCAAGGGGAGGGTAAGATATGCATCCACTTTTATGAAATACGCGTTAAGAATAACGGGCTTGGTGCTACCTAATTTATAATGGATCCCACACGCACTCCTCCTTGCCTTCCTTTCCAGGGAAGAATGTGAGGGACCATGGCAGTATTTTTCTTTTAGGTATAACAGTCTGTCAGTATCAAATTCTCTCAGTCAGTGGGGAGCATATAGTGTTGATTTACTGAAAATCTGGGATTATGTCTGCTCTGTGGTGAGTGTAGATTTAAGAGAGGAGAGGTAAGGGTCTCGGAAAGGTGAGGAAAAACACAAATGAAAGCTAGCAGGGAAAAAAATAGCTTGACAGTTAAGATACAGTGCAGCCGCCATCAAAATCTTCTGGAAAGAAAAGCCCAGGCATGAACACACACACAGACACACCGACACACATGGACATCCGCCTTGAGTCCCGTGTACTGGAAGGTTTGCAACCTTTTCAATTAACCCCTTTCTCTTTGGGGCATTACCGATGCGTCAATGAAGCCTTAAATACTGTCATGTTTCACGCTGGAGAGAAATTGTGACAACAGATACAAAGTTTTGTTTCGGTTTTTAAGAACTGGCTTTAAGAAAAAAAGACTTGTGATGAGTAAAGAGGGAATTCTTTCCTTCAAGGGCCCTTTGACACTCGACTACGTTCCTGGACCTTTTTGCCACCGACATTTCATTATCCTGATCGGATCCCTAGCCTCCTACTCTTTCACCTCTTTGCCTCAAAATAACTGTCACCCTGTGTTACTTTACCCCCGAGAATATTCCCCAGGAATGTTCCTCTTTTTATTCTACTCCTCTTCCTCTTTGTTCTCTCTGTGGTGGAATACGATGACTAAATGGCATAAAAATGTGAGGGAAAAAACCCAAATCCGATGACAATACCTAAGAGCTTTGGAGAAGGGATTTGCCACTTTTCTTTTCTCTGGGACAGTGCTATAAGCAAAACGCTGGTGAGGACAGAGTAATGGCAGGTGGCCATGGTGAGTTCTGTTGGTGTTTTTACCCCTAGCCCCTCCCTGACGCCAAACAGCCCCAAGAAGTTTCTCCTAGGCCTCTGGATGGTTGGCAGGTGCACAAGTGACTTTTGTCATTGAGGGTCCCAGCAATGATACTGTGGCTCAAGAACTCCAGGAGAATCTGAAGAGGAGGGCAGGGGCAGAGGCTCCCACCTGGTGTGAGAAGGGGTTCAGTGTGTCTTTCTGCAGGTTCCTGGCAGCTGTGGGGCGGGAGAGATGCCAGGGGCGGGTGAGAATTACACTTGTAACCCCTGATTGCTGCGGCCACCAAGAGCCACAGACACTGTCTGAGTGACTGAGCTAGAAAAGAGAGATGAGGAAAAAGGGAAAGAGGAAAGAAGGGCAAATAATAGCAAAGAACATGCCACTAGCATTCAGTAATTCTAGAAAAGAATACAGAACTGCTCAGTTGTGAAAGAAATACCATGTCTCTTTATTTATTTTTTAATCCTGTTAGTTTGTGACTCTCCAGGACTGGCCTCTGAGGTCAGGGCAAGATCCTGTATGAGGAAGCGTGGCTTCTGCTGCTAGACCCACGAGACCAGCCTATGGGTTGAGTTGCCGTTTGCCTGGCATAATCCTGGTTCGTGCCTGCTGTCACTGAGAGATTTTTATTAACACCCCCTTGCAGCCTTTAAAGTGTTCTGGTTTTAATAAGAAACAACACGGCTGGCCTACATATAAGCAAATTAAAGATTTCTATTTTAATAGGACTATCAACCACCCCTCCCATCCTCGTTGTGACTAAAAACTGCCTGAAAAGAGTGACTGACTACAAAACGAAATCCCAAGGCACAAAATAACTCCTTAAAGATCACTTCTCTTCCTCAGAGACAAGCGCAGTTAGAGCTCAGAAAGTGCCTCCATTCATGCATACGTGGGCCCCATTTGGACAGTATTTTTGTGCATGGATCCAGCTATTCAATAGAACAAGAACCTGTGCCATTGAGTTGTGACCAATGTCGTTCACAAAGCAGCGTGACAATCACAAGTGTAGTAGTGAAACCCTGCATAATCGCGGGCCCAGCAACAGGACCCACAGGGCTAGCAGGCTCTGGGTCCATAGAGGACCCTTTAAAAATTTAGGCTTAAGGGTGTCTTTCAGTTTATTATCAAAACCCAGGAAGAATTCCAGGGACTATGAAAGAAGCAACTGCAACTCCTCTCAGATTCTCTGCCTACTGCACGTTGCAACAAAGCCTGCCTTTTTTACATTTCAAAAGGGGCTGCTTTCTCTTTAAAAAGTAGGAGCTACTTGGTCTGTTGCGGCTGCCTTTATCAACCATGAAGTTCCCAGCAAGGTGCTGTTAGTGCCTGATTAAACCTCATACCAACCCATGTCCCCCATGGTAACCCAGAAGACATCCGCTGAGACTGGGGCGCTGATTCGGTTTAATTGCCCGGCTGTCTGTGATGGCTGGGTTTCTTGTCTCTCAAGGCCGGGAATGGAAATCCATGTGATCAGATGAACCATCCGGGTGTCCTGACAGATCTGAAATATGAATATGGAGATGCGTTGTGCTCTGCAGCGACTTAGGAAACCCCAATGGTAAAATAGGATCTGCCATTGAAACAATTTCAGGAGTGTGTGCGTGATTCACATAAAACTCGCTTTCTAATGGAACACTAATTATTAATAAATCAGACCAAAAAAGGAAAAAAAAGGTATATGTGTATATGTGTGTATATACACATACAGGTAAAATATGCATATGTATCTACGTATACATATACATCTATTTATCTATACATATAAATATGTAGGGCACCACTTGGACTATATCTTCTTATTCATATATCTGTCTTCAGATTCTTACTTTTCTTGGACTAATAAGATAATAACTTGTATTTACAAAGCATTATACGCCAAGGAATTCGAAGTATATATTTGAAAAGATCTGGCTTATTCTCCCTCTTCTACAGTGAATGAAGAAATAGATGGTGCCACATTCTTTTATTTCCTAGAAAGAGAAAACAAGGAAGACACTGATAGAGGCAATTACGAGCAAGAACGAGAACCAGCAATGCCTTGGAGTCTGCATTACATTTCTGCTCTAACAGAAGGAGGAGTACAAGGAAAAAAACAGACAAGGTGCCCTAAGAAACCTCAGGTCCCCAGATTCCTCCTGTAGCCTCCCTTCCTTCTGGAAAGGCATCAAAAGCAAAGGCACCATCCAGTCCTAGAGGACCCAGGGGTCACTTAAGGAACATGACAGAGCAGGGGTTCTTGACCTTCTCAACCTCAAACTCCTTGAAAAATTGCCCCTCCCCCCACCTTAGACTACCTGCTTCAAACGTTTTTAATCAACCAAACAAAGTTGGTATCTGGGCTCGAGGAACAACTTAAGATCTACTGGTCATATCCCAGAGTCCCTGCAATGACAATGACATCTTTCCCATGCACACAAATTATCCACCGGTATCGCACGGACTTGCTACATTTCTAGTCAAATCAAAGTAATTTTACTGATCTCTTCTGCAGCCTTATTCTGAGTAAATATGTGATTTCCATTAGGCTTTTTGAAATATGTAAAATATATAGACCCCATTACCACCTTCAGGACCTCTAGGTGTTTGGGGACCCTTACTGGGAATCACTCCTATGCCCAAAATGAGTTTGAAGATGAAAATTATAGCCAGGGGGAAAAGAACTGTTGGTGTAACAAGACATTTAAAAGCAAAAATTTTTTCCCACCTGGGTAGGTCAGGGCCTTGCAATGGAGAAAGGGATGTTTTCAAAATGAGAGTAACTGCTAAAGCAAAATGTGTAAAAGCAAGACATTGGGCAAAAAAGGGAAGCATGTTAGCTTGTAAGAGAAGACAATTCCATTTTGTGAAACTGTTCCCCCTGAAAAGACATTTCCATTCAGCTGGGCAATTTTCTGGGCTCCCCAAACTTTATTAGGTTTTTGGCAATTACCCCAAGGAGACCACCCAAAGAAAGGCGGGTTATAGTTACACGATCGAATGCATTGTGTGACAGAAATAAAGGAAGCTGCACACAAGGTTTCATTAATTACTGTATTTTTTCCTCAGTGTAATAAGGAAGGAAATTGTAAACTTGTAATCAGGTAGATCTCTCAGTTTTCCAGGAATGGCTATTCTCTTCCCAGCTAGGTTTTTATTTATTTATTTTTTTCCTCTCTTTTTTTTTTGAGACGAGTCTCACTGTGTTGCCTGGGCTAGAGTGAGTGCCGTGGCTTCAGCCCAACTCACAGCAACCTGAAACTCCTGGGCTCAAGTGGTCCTTCTGCCTCAACCTCCTGAGTAGCTGCGTAGCTGGGACTATAGGCATGTGCCACCATGCCCGGCTAATTTTTTCTATATATTTTTCGTAGTCCATCTAATTTATTTCTATTTTTAGTAGAGACGGGGTCTTGCTCATGCTCAGGCTGGTCTCAAACTCCTGACCTTGAGCCATCCTCCTGCCTCAGCCTCCTAGAGTGCTAAGATTACAGGCGTGAGCCACTGCACCCGGCGCCCAGCTAAGTTTAAAAGACAATTTGTTGCACTCTGCCAATCCTGACTTGGTTCCTACGTTACTCAGGTAAAGTTTCAGAAATGGTTGTAAATCTCCTTTTATATTTATTTTTACTTCATTTTGTTTTCATGATTCTAAAACTCCAGGATCTGTTTGAAAGTTTCCCGAGTCTCAAGTTTCATAGAGAAAGGCTGACTGGGAACCAAATTCCACGGGTGGTTTGGTGGTGTCTAAGCACAGGCCATCAGCCATCAGCCAGAACTTTCTGCCATGTCTACGAGGGGCGCTCTTTGGGGTGGTCTCTGCAGGGAAGTTCTGTGGACCAGGGGGAAATGCTCCCTCCCCTCCGCCAACACTATTAGGACTAGTTCCTAAACATGGACACAAACACCTCATCATCCTTGTGATAAATCCCATCACCTTGTTAATAAACAGAAAGGAGGACTCCAATACCACCTCCACTAACTAAGGCAGGTAAGGCCAGTTCCTAGGCAAAATTCTCACTATTTCATTTATAGAGTTTCCCCACTCCGATATAAATGTGAAAGGCTTCTGAACGGAGTCTTTATCATTTTGGGCCACTGATGGATTATCCACAAGCAGACTCATTTCCCCAAAAGAGAAGCCAAGTAAAAATAGCCATTGTTCTATTAAGGATGTCAAATCAGCTTCTCCTGCAGGGGGTGCAGTGAACACAGGAACCCAAATCCATCTTCAGGAGAGGAGGCCTTGAGGGGTAGCATGAAACAAGGATAGGAAATCTGATGGCTACGTATTCAGAAAACATTCCTTCAGTAGAGTCTAGGAGGCAAGAAGACAGTCTCCCCAGGGAGGTGGTGAGAACCCCAGGGTTGGAGACATTTAGAAGGAGGCCTGGCTGGAAAATTAACCCTAGGGGAAATCTGGTCCTGGCAGGGGGTAGAGGAGACAAGTTTAAGGTCTTTTGAGCTCTAATTTCTAAGAATCTGATTAGAATACAGAGAAAAGAAAAGAAAAGAAAATCTGAAACAGGAGGAAAAAAAAGAAAGAAACAAAAGCCAGAAGAGAAAATAATGTTAAGCACGCGATTAGGAAACACACTGGGAGAGCCCTTGTCTCCTCCAGCCGCTGTCCCACCTGGCTGCGGCTGCGGCAGAGCGGGTGGGTTCTTACGAGAACACAGGCAGACAAGCGGCAAACCAGGTGGGCAGAGGGGCGATCCACTGACTTGGAGCAACACTGAGAACTCCAGGGCCGTTTGTCTAAACAAAGTGCTGAGAGAAAGAAAGCCTGAGACAGGGTAGAAGCTAAGACTCATTCCCTTGCGGAGCTTGGTTATTCCTCCTCGCTTTTAATCAATGCAGTGCTGTCTAAACAGCCTACTTTCCTTAGCAAATAAGTCTGCACTTAAGCACTGAGCTTCCTTTTTTTTTTTTTTTTAGGGGCCTCAGAGATCATGGTACATGACTTCCCTGATTTTTAGCAAGCAAAGTTACCTGAATAGCCAGGGTGCTAGCTGCTTCACTCCCTGCTCCACTAAACCTAATTGAAACCAGCCCAGATTAAACATTTAAGTCCTGTAGTATTCCAGCATGAATAAACAAGGTCCCTGTATTTATAATTAAGCGTGTGTGTGTGTGCGTGTGTGGGTGTGTGTGTAGAACAGTAGACATTTCCATACTTAGGTTTTTTTTGTTTTAACTGATCAAAAGAACCATGACCTGAATTGAGAGTGAACCAGGTTCCAAAAAGGCAGTTTTCCTGAACATGTACAGACAAAGGAAATATTAAATAGTTTCCTTACCGAAAGGAGTCATTGAAAGCTTTTAGGCCAGACCCTTGCTTGGGCTCAGATTTCCTTTCTTTTAGCCCTTTGATGAACAACTCATACGGCGATTCAAGCGTCTTGTGCCTGGTTTGAATTTAAGCTGTTGCTGACTTTAGTGGAAAACTTTCATAAACTCAACTTGGGCTTTCTTCCTTTCCCTCACCACGGCTGACCAATTTGGGTTATATCCTTGGATATTCATTTTGAGTCATTCATTCTCCGTGTGATCATTATTATCGACTTGATGGAAAACAATTTTTCCCCAAGACAACTGAATTTCAATCTGCTCTTTTCTTCTGGGGCTCTGAGCTCTGTCATTCTCCTTTCTGGAGCAGGTGGGGGGTGAGGCAGACTTGGAGGTCAACTGGGTGCAGGAAGGAGGAACAGAACAGGAGATAAGCTTGCAGACAGCTGCTGGAGATTGCATATCCCCATGGCAGGGTAATTACCAGGACAATGCCGCATGGACCTCAGCCAGTACCCAAGCAAGAGGACACAAGGCTTTCTTCAGGAATGAGCTGGGGGAAAGCCTAGTTTTAAAGACAACTCTCTGTGCTCAAAGCAGGACTCTTTCTACTGCTCACTTGAGAATAGTGTCCTGATGATTGCCCCTCGTCTTTGCTAGTGAGAGTTGAGAGTCTGGAATGCCCAGAACACTTTGTTCAGGAACCTGCGCTGTCTTCAGAATTGCGTAGTGAAACACAAGGGCTTTGGAGTCAGTCCAGCCTGGATTGGGAGCCCAGCTCTGCCACTTAAGTGGGTGCCTTTGAGCAAGTCACTAACATCTTCCTGGTCCTCAGTGTATCTGTGAATAGGAGACATTATCGATTGCGGGGTATTGGGAAGGATTAAATGAGATTACATTTCTAAAGTTCCCTGTCTTCACTTCATTCTTCCTCTCTGACCCTGTGCTCTTGTTGATAACTTTGCAAATTCTCCTGGTCCTACGTAACTAAAACAATTGTGTCCTGTCCAAGAACAGAGGATCCAAGAATCATCCCTAGGGGATGTGGGGCCAGAGGCGAATCACATGGTGTGTCCCCACTCCCAACATGTTTACAAAGACACAATCAGATTTAAGTGAATTTCAAGGGCAGCTTGGAGTTGAAGATGAAAAATATCACACAAAGAGAAAGTCTAAGGAATACTATGAATGGAAGCAGGAAAAAGGGGCAACCGGGTCAGCCTCGGGATGGCAGTGTGGGGGCTTTGAGACCCACCCCCCGCCAGTTAGCACTGGTCTCTGGGTCCCTGAGTCCAGCTCAGCACTCGCTTACACCAGCAGTGCACAGGGGACCCCTGGCCCAGTGTGACCATCCAGGTTGGCCCAAACCTCCAGAAATCCTTCTCTCTTGTAGTTCCTGAACTTGGGGAGACTCACTTGCCAGTTTCTTTTAAAAACTTTGTTATAAACAAGCCAAGTCAATTGGATTGATTTAGATAATAGTGCAAATCTGATAGCTACCCACACACCTATTTCAGTTAAAAAAATATATACAACCCATTAAGAAGAAAACACACAGAAGGTAACTACATAGGTGAGGCTTCACAGATCACTGGTGCAAGATGGCATATGAGTTTCCTAAAGCTTCCCTAACAAGTTACCACAACCTGAGTGGCTGAAAACAACACAGATGTATGCTCTTACAGTTCTGGAGGCCACATACATGAAATCGGTTTCATTCGATTAAAGTCAAGGTGTCAGTAGGGCTGGTTCTTTCCAGAGGCTCTGCCAGGGGTGGGGGTGGGGAGGATCCATCCCTTACCTCTTCTGTCTTCTTGTGGTTGCGACATTCCTCGGCTTGTGGCTGCATCACTCCAGTCTCTGTCTCTGGGCTCACACAGCCTTCCCCTCTTCCATAGTCAAATCTCCCTGAGCTCCCTCTTATAAGGTCACTTGTGACGACATTTAGGGCCTCTTTGGTCTATGAGGATAATCTCCCCATCTCAAGATCCTTGATTTGATCACTCTGCCATCCCCCTTGTGCCATATGAGGTAACATTCATAGGCTCCAGGCATTCAAATGTGGAAATGTTCGGGGATCTTTATTTAGCCTACCACACATGGAAATCGCCTTCATTAACAACAGCTAGCATTTTCTTTCTTTGACCCCCTAATTTTTTCCCCCATTTTTAAATCTATAATACAGGTACAAGACCAACATATTACAGGAGCATCATCTTCTGCTACTGCCGTTGCCTCTGCCATCTCAGGAAAGGAGCTGAGAAGTGGATTCTGAAGATAGTGACAGTCTAAGACCTTACTTTCCTGTATGCAGAATTACTGTATACAAAGATCTCAGTCATTTTCCATCAGATCAAGATTGAGGATGTGCTCCAAGTCTGGCAAGAAAGGATATGCTTTTCCAGACACATAGAAACCTAAATTTATATCCCCTTAAGGGATAGAGAGTGGCATTAAAGCTGGGAATGGTTGCCCCGTTGAAAAACAGGAGGTTTTAAGGGGACAGCTATTTAAAAGTCACTCTGATATGACCTGTTCCCGAAACAATTCATCTCAGGGTCACAGCCATTGTTGCTGGGTGGCATAACATTTATTACTATAGTGTCCTGGGCTCCTTGGACTGGTAACAGACACATCTATTCCTCAGAGCGTGAGCAACGTTGATAACATCCTCTCACCCTAGGCGAGCTGAACTTCAACCACCAAGATACTGGTTGACATTAAGATTTTGCAGCACCTATCATTGTCTGTCACCTCCCAAGATAAACTCTCTTGTGAATGGTTTCTCCCGTCACCAGCCAACGATGCCATTTTATTTGATTTCTTTTGTAGACTAACTCTTGAGTCCCTGAGACTGCCTGGCTTGCTGGGTTTGGTCACATGCGCAAAACTAAATGCACAGACTTCCAGACCTCATGGTGTGATGAGATAGGAAATCATCAGAGGACCTGGACAGAGTAAGACTGTCAGAGAAACTGCAACTCAGCAGAAGAAGGAAAGCCCCTTGACCCTGAGCACATCTGCCGCAGATTTAATTCCATGTTCTTGCCAAGCCCTGAAACCCAGGCTGGGGAGACTTGGGAGGGAGCGGGGTTAGGAAGTCTAGGAGAAGGTGAAGGTGACAAGCCTGGCGGGTGGCTGGCTCCCGCCCTCCCCTCCTCCGGCAGGGTGGCCTGAGCCCCAGGACAGACAGGGACGCAAATGGAAGGGCCCCAGCAGTGTCCCGGTGACCCGCCACGAGGCGCACTGCGTTGATTTTATTTGCTCGCTTCTTTGCCAGCTGGCTCCAGACCAAAGGAAGCAAATGGAGCTCTTCGCTGCTCCTTGGAACTCTGATCTCAAAGCTACGTTAAGGAGATTCCGACATTTGGGAGGAAGGGAGCCTGGAGTTCCTGAGTGGCTTCTCATCGCCACATTCTGGGGTCAAATTGGAAATTGGTACAGAAATGTTTGGTTTGGGAAATGCCAGAGGGATATTCATGATAGGGCTCCACCCCTCCTCCAGCCTCATTCTCACCCCACCACCCCCCAGGGTAGCTCCAGGAAGACTGAGGAGTTACTTTCATTTTCTTTTCATACTAGTCAGACTTCCCAGCTTTCTCATCCAGCTCATATGTCACCGTCTCTTGGAAGCCTTCCTAGATTTCCTCATTTGAATCAATTTACCCTTTCCCAGCACTCCTCATAGTAGCCTACCTCATATTCCTTAGTGCATGAGGAGCTAGGACAATTTTTATCTACATTTCCTATTAAACCAAAAATGTTTGAAGGTAGAAACTGTCATTATATTCCCAGTCTGGCACAAGGCAGTGATTCGATAATTGTTTGGTGAGAAGCTGACGTTCCTATATTGGACACTCCTTTATGGTATCGACCTGGGTCAGGGACTTTTGGTCATGGTGTCAGACTGTGTGTGATGGATGCACTAGAAGGAAAATGTATGAAGCTTCAGGATTTTTTTTTTAAAGAAAAATAGCTCCAACTGATTTTTAAAAATTTTAGTTGTGAAGGTATATTCTTTTGGAGAGGTAAAACCAGGGATGCAGCTTGAGCACAAGGCAACCACGTACATTCCCAGCACAGGACACTTGGCCACCGTGGAGATGCCAGCAGGAATTCTGGTTCCATACTGAATACAAGTGCTCCAGACTGAATGCACCTGTGCAACCTGGGTAAATTTCTCCTTAGGAAAAATAAAGTCAAAAAAAGATCAGAGATAGTGTTTCAAAATGTTTTATGGGCACACATGCATTTTTTATACCCTCATGAGACTGAGGCATGTGATTGGTTCTGGTCAACGGACTGCAATTGGAAGTGACACGTGTCACTTCTGGGCCAGAGCATAGACATGTAGGCAGAATTCTCCAAGCACTTGCCTCCCTGCTGTGGTGATCGTGGAGGACGCATGTTGAGATGGCAGAGCAAGAGGATCAAAGCAGCCTGGATCACTGAGTCACTGCATGGAGAGTAGCTGTCTTGGAGACTTGCCCAAACCCACAGCAGCATTTACATGAGTGAAAAAATCAATGTTTGTTGTCATGAGACACTGAGCTTTGGGGTGGCAGAGAGCTCATTCTGACTAGAGCAGGTACATTGTTCTAAGCACTGTCTTGCATACTTATGAAGTAGACTGCTACTCAGTGTCAGAAGCATTCAGTTGATTGTTTCTTCGACTTCGCGGTGAGTCATCAGTACGCACCTTTACTTGAGAGCCCGAGGAACCTGGAAGTCTGATAGGCTCAGGGTGAATTCAGTGAACATGTTGTAGAAAATTCAGAGGAGAAGCACTGACATATGGGGCTATAAACATCTGTGCACCTTCCTTACACAAATTCTTGAATTATAGTCTCACAAATCAGTCATCAAATGGCAGGGACAGAGATGATGGAGGACAGCAGTGGGATCATATATTTAATGCTCTTGGATGTCTTGCCATAGGCTGGTAAAAGGCCCCACCCTTCCCACCATTATTTGACATCTTACGTGTGTTCATTACTTATTACTTATTAAATGCTTAGGAGTTACAAATTCTTATTTGGTGCAGGGATGTTTTCTTGGCCAGGCTCCTGAATGTCTCCATCGCAGAGGGATATTGGTTAGCATCCATGACCCACTATTTACCGATTCAAATGCCAGCCCTCTGAATAGAGCAAGTGTTCAATACATATTCTTCCAACGAACAGATTCATTGCATTTCTATCTTACCCTGTCTTAGAGCTTGCAAACATATAATTCCCTCACCTGAGCTAAAGAAGACAATTATCTCTTAAGTAAAACTCCATCAGAAACACTCTAGAATTTCTTGTCCTCAGAAATAAGTAATTATTATATAGAACTGGAAGGGAAAATGGGTTAGATTTGCAAACAGCCTTAAGAGACACAGTGCTCTCTCTCTCTCTTTCTCTCTCTCTCTCTCTCTCTCTGCAGGCTCCGTGAGGCATTTCCTATTAAAAATTTCAGCTCTGTTTCTTGTCACCTTTGCCCTCTTCTCCACTCTGACTTTAAATTCAGGAGATGTTTTCTCCAGGGAATATAGATCCTACTGCCACGTGATCTGGCCTAAGGGTAGTATGACAGAGCTAAACAAAAGAGGATGCTAACCTCGCCTTTCTCCCATTCACGTGCACACCTTCCCACTGAACGCCCCAGACTTGCAGTGAGTAATGCTCAGCGATCTCAGTAATACCTGTGAGTTTATGTGATTCAGTCATTGCTGAGACCGATTCTGAGCTGGAAAGAGCATGTGGAGTTAGCAAAATTTCTGGCATTTGAAAAGGACTGGTGAGAAATGTATTTTTTTTTAAATGGCATTTATTGTTTTTATCTTTTCGTACTACAGAATTATTGCTCATTGTGAAAAAAGTAAAAAATAAAAAAACCAGTAAATCAAAAAGACAGAAAAATCATTTTCAATCTAACCAAATACTGCTATTATTAATAACATATTGGTTTGAAACCATCTCTCTCAATCTCTCTTCTTCTTTTTCTCTTTCTCTCTACCTGTCTTTCTTCTCTCTCCACACCCCCTTCTCTCTCTTTGAAGTGTGTGCATTCAAGTATAACCATTATCTATAATTATATATATTTAATATTATCTTAATAACTTAATATTAATTATCCTACAAAATCAGAATTTCCTCTCTGAATCCAACCATACAAATAAATACAATTCAATTAGGAAAATGTCTTGATCTATTGCTCAAAGACTATTACTCTATTGGATCGTGTGAAAACAAAGTCATGGTTGACAAGAGACAAGTAAACCAAAGAGATGGTTAAACCGCTGATATTCAGAAATTGGAGTAGGGGTTGTAAAAACGAAAGGACATTTTGAGACATTTTAGGGAAATCTAACATTCATTCGGACATCTATTGAAACATCAAGGAAGATGTTCTGTCCCACTCCCCAGTTCTGGGGGGAGGCTCTGGGACATCAATCCAGGAGAGCAAAGGGAAGGACAACATTATCAACTCACTGACCTAGTTCAGCAACGGGGAGCTCAGAGCCAGAAGCATTGAAGAAAATAGCAAGTCATCACCCCTTTTTCCTGAGGCCTGGATCTCAGGAAGAGAGCCCCTGGGGGAAATAGGAGAAAGGGAGAGAATGTGAAAGGGAGTTGGAGTGAATTTAATTTGAATTTCAAAAGGGAAGGTGCTTTGCCTTCATCTAGGTTACATGCATATAGTTTTAAAAAGTGCTTTCATGCTGTTTCTGTTATTTCACATTCTATAGATTTTCACATAAATATTTCAAGGCCATCCGTGACAATATATGTGTGTGGAGATACGTATATCTCCATCACATCATTATGTCAGTGATGGCTGTGACAGAGATTGGCTGGCTAGCACCAGTGACACATGCTGGCTCTGGCTGAAGGGGTGAAAAGAGCCCGTGTGAATCTCCTGTTCCCTCTTTCTTGTTGTAGCAATCATGGAAGAGGCCTTGTGTTGAGATATTGTTGCCAAGAGAGGAGAGTGGTTTGGACGGCTGAGTCACCTCGTGGAGGACAGCTGCCTGTGGTGTCACCCACACTTGTGCAGGAAGGAAATACATGTTAGTCAGTTAAGCCACTGAAATGTTTGGAGTTGTTACTGCAGCATTACTAAGCCTATCCTGACTAATATATTCATCATCAAACACATTTTTTCCTTTTCCTGGATACTTGGCTAGATTACATTTCCCAGACTTCCTTGTGCAAAATTATATCTGACTTTGTGACGGAATTGTAGCCAGTGGATTGTGTGCAGAAGCCATGCATGTCACTTTTGCATTAAGATGTGTAAGAAGTGGGTGCACTTTCTCTTTCTCTTTCTCTCTTTCTGCTGATGACCGTGAAGCCTTGGAGATGAAGGAGCCACAAGTTTAAAAGGATTGTGGATCTTTGAAATACTGCTTTGAAGAGAGCTGCCCATCGTTCAGAAATACACATTTGGGCTTTGTGTGGGTGAGAGTAAATTTCTATCATTTTTAGCCATTACACGTTTTTAGTTTTGTTTATAGCAGATTCTAGCATTACGGTAACTTTTACAGAAACTGGTGTTTTGAAGTAGAGTGCTTTCATAACCAAAACCTAATGTCTATATCATTTGGCTTAGTGACGGAATGGCAAGAGGCAAAGGAACAAGGTATCCGAAGGCTGAGTGCCTCATTACATATTGGCAAAACATTTAGTAAAATTGTTGCCTGCAATAACTTGGAAGGCTGACTGTGTCCATTCTGAGACTGTTAACTCAGGAAAATTGTCAGAAAGAGTTAGTATGAGTATGTGATGGCTACTATTAGCTGATTTTTAGCAAGGTTTTATAAGAAAAAGAATACTGAGACAAGGACTGGCTGGTTTTCAAGCATAGATGAAAGAGACTAGAGTGAGTTCATTTTTAGACTAAAGCTGAGAATTAAATGTTTATCATGTGGACATTTTTAGTTTTGTTTTTTGTAATAGCTATCATTACTTTAATTAATATGGTTGCATAGTATTTTATTATATGAATATATTACAATTTATTTAGACAAATCCTTACTGATGAACAATTGGAATGTTTCCAACTATTATGCCATTGCTAAAAGCCCTATTTTGAATATCTGATATTATAGCTTTGTCCACTTGTCTGATTATTTTCTTAGACTTTATTATTGTCATTGGAAGTGCAAGGTTAAAGAATATGGACATTTTAAATTTTAATGTATTTTGTCCAATTGCCTTTAACTAAATGTTCATCATTTTGAAATCCCACCAGCATAGCCTCACCCACCATCTGAGGCATTATCACTATTTTTGTCTTTAAAATGGATGAGCAGAAAATATGATGTCCCATTGTTATTTTAATTTGTTTTCCTTTTGTTATTAGTGAGGTCTATCATAATTTCACAAGTGTCCTGCTACTTGCATTTAGTCATCTACGAACTGCACTTCTCTCTTGAGATATCTGTCTTATTTATAAGGACTCAGTTTAGTTTGTTTGTCTGGGAAAGTTCTACTTTATGCCTGTTCTTCTGGCATAAGAACAAATAGTACTTCCTTTCACTCTCCAAAGTCATTTGATTTGAACAACAAATTATGTGGGCACCCTATATATAACCCTTTAGTGTGACAATATGTTCCTATTTTCACCCAGATGGTCATTTAAGTTTGATTAAATATTTATGCTGTAAATTTTGTCCAGTTTTTCTTTATAATGTCCAGCTTCAGTATCAGCTTTGACATTTTTTTCCCATTCCTAGGTTTCATAAATAGCCACCTAAGTTTTCTTTTATTGGTTTTATGATTTTGTTATTTATGTGGGAGCACAACGTTCCTCCCTCACTTTTTTCAGGTCTTTATTCAAACATCACCTTTTCCATTTAAATCGCATCCCATACCCACTTATTGGGGAAACACTAGCTCTATTCTTGGCTTTATTTTCCTCCGTAGCATTTGTCAGCATCCAACCTACTACATATTTTACTTATTTGTTTTATTATCTCTCTCCCCCCCTCTAGAAGGTAAGAGCCATGAGGTGGGAATTTGTGTCTTTATATGTTCACTGTTGTATCTCTAGGAACTGGAACAGGGCTTGGCGTGTAGTAAGTGTTAAACAAAATACTTGTTGAATAAATGAAAGTAAATCTTCAATCCATCTGAAATTTATTTATTGTAAGATACAAAGTAAGTGTTCAGCTTACTTTAATCCATCTTTCCCTTACTGAATTAAAATCCCCTTTGGGGATTTTATATTTTGGTACTATACATGTTGTTATGTTGATCCATCTCTCTATTCCTTCACCAGCCTGAACATTTTAAAGAAATCTGTGGTGTTAACCTATTTCACAATGTATTGTAGGAGAAATTCTTCAATAATCTTCTTTATTTTTAGTTGTTCTTATCTTTGTTCTCAAATATTTATTCACAGATAAAACTTACAATCGTTTGTTATGTTTCCATCAATATACCATTGGGAATGATGATTGGGATAGTGTTGGAATTATAGATTGATTTAAAGAGAATTTACATCTCATTAATGTTGAGCTCTTACCCAGGATAAAGTGCAAATATCCACTTTCCAAGCTTTTTTTTTTTTTTTTGGTACTAGTTATGGTAACACTGACTGCTGAAACAGATAACTTCTAAAAATTCAGTGGCTTAACACACAAAAAAAATCCTAGCTGGTGTTCACAGGGCTGCATGTTTCTCAGTGATTCAGGGATCAAGGATTCTTCCATGTTGTCACCCTGCCCTGCCTGTCCCATGCCTTATAACCCTTTACCAGCAGATGGGGAAAA